>NW_024098451.1:0-425702 GCF_016545835.1 Crotalus tigris | reverse complement strand
GGCAACCATGAAGAGGACTTAACGTTGGTGGTGACCCCAGGTATGGAATGCCCAATGATTCTAGGGATGGAATGGTTGAAAAAATGGAACCCCTGGGTAAATTGGAGGACGACAGAAATCAAATTCCCGAAGGGGGACCCTATGGACTTAAAACCCCAAGGGAGGCTACCACAATCAAGAATAGAAAAAAGCATCCATAGGAGAGGAAAAAAGATTAACAGAAATACCAGAGGAATATAGAGACCTTGCTGAAGTCTTCAGTGAGGAGAGGGCGAATGAGCTCGCCCCCCCCCACTGACCCACAGACTGTACCATTGAATTCAAGCCTGGGGGCAATGCAAAAACTCCCGAGAGCGAACCAGATTATGTACTTGACCATGAGCCCAAAGGAGAGGAGAAATGGGAAAGATTTATTAAAAAAAACCTGGAGAGAGGTTTCATTGAGCCAGCCAAGCCTAAAGTGGCTGCCCCGGTCCTTTTTAGAGAGAAGAAGGATGTCTCTTTACGTTTATGCGTGGATTATAGGGCCCTGAATACAATCAGTGAAAGCAACCTATACCCGCTGCCCCTCATGAAAGACATGCTGTCACACCTATCGAAAGGGAAAATTTTTCTAAACTAGACTTAAGGGAAGCTTACTATCGAGTGAGAATCAAGGAAGGGGACGAATGGAAGACTGCATTTAACTGCCCCATGGGGTGCTATCAATTCAAAGTCTTGCCATTTGGATTACAAGGGGGCCCTGCAGTCTTTATGAAATTAATCAATGACGTTCTAAGGGATCGCAAAAGACCTGTTTAAGCGGCCGGTCCTGTTTACTTGAACGACATTCTTATCGTCACCGAAACAAAAGAGGAACATGTCAACCTTGTCAGAGCGGTTTAAAGAAGCTGCGAGCCGCCCACCTATATGCCAAACTCTCAAAATGCGAATTCCACCAGGAAAGGATAGACTACCTAGGTTATCGCATATCCCCCCAGGGCATTGAAATGGACCCAGAGGTCAGAGCAGTATTAGATTGGGCACCACCCTGCACAAGAAAGCAACTACAAAGTTCCTGGACTTTGCAAACTTTTACTGCCAATTCATCCCCCTCATTTGCACAGATAGCCTTGCCCCTCACTAACGTACTAAAAACGAAGGGAACACCCTCAGTAAAACCTAGCCAGCCACTAACATGGACAATGGAGTGCCAAGCAGCGTTTGAGAGACTAAAGAGACTTTTTTCTGCCGAACCAGTACTAAGGCACCCAGACATGGACAAACCCTTCATACTACAGGCAGATGCAAGTGATGTGGCAGTGGGGGCTGTGCTATTACAAGAAAATGATGATGCAGTATTGCAGCCCTGTGCATATACATCTAAGAAACTCACGGAAACAGAACAGCGCTGGCCCGTATGGGAGAAGGAGGCTTATGGGATACGTTGGGCATTACTCACGTGGCGACAGTTCCTGGAAGGCAACAAAATCCCCTTCCAGGTGTGGACTGATCACAAAAATTTAGAAGCCCTGAAAAATTCCAGGAAACTCAATCCCAAACAAGCCCGCTGGTCCCAGCATTTTCACCAATTCCAATTTAAGCTCAAACATTTACCAGGAAGAAAGAACTTCCTGGCAGATGCACTATCTCGCATGCCCCAATATAACAGCGCACGAACCACAGACTCTAGACCAATAATGGCAGAGTCACAACTGGCAGCGCCAGTAACCACAAGAACCCAAGCCAAAATAAAACCACAACTGGACAGCCAAACTGGGATTGAATTCAGAAAAAGTTTGGAAACAGATGATTGGTTCCAGAAAAACAAACATGTGTGCACAATGAGAGACGGATTGCCTTGGGTAGGGGAAAAGTTATATATACCAACAACTCAAAGACTAACTTTCATGCAACTTTGCCATGACACAAAATCAGCAGGGCATTTTGGATTTGTAAAAACTTTACACTTAATTAAACGGCAATTTTGGTGGCCATCAATAAAAAAGGACATAGAAAGTTATGTTGCCAGCTGCCCAACCTGTGCATCAGCAAAGAGGTTGCAAGGGAAATCGCCAGGGCTGTTAAAACCAGTGGCAAGTCCCTCAGCCCCCTGGAGGGAAATAGCCATGGATTTTATAGTGGAATTGCCTGAAAGCAATGGGAATACTGTTATCTGGACAGTCACGGACCTATTTTCCAAACAGGTGCACTTTATCCCTTGCCAAAAAATTCCCACTGCAAAGGCCTTAGCAAAACTTTTCATCCAGCACATTTACAGATTGCACGGGGCACCCCAACGCATCATCTCTGATAGGGGAGTGCAATTTACGTCTGCATTTTGGAAGGAATTTTTATCCCTTTTAGGGACCACTCAGGGATTGACATCTAGCCACCACCCTCAAGGAGATGGTCAAGCGGAACGGTGCCAGTCGGTACTTGAGCAATATTTGAGATGTTTTTTAAATTTCCAACAGAGTGATTGGACGGACTTACTTCCTTTTGCAGAAGTTGCCTACAATAATGCAGTCCACTCCAGCACAGGCTACACTCCTTTTCAAATAGCCAACGGCCAAAGTTTCAACCCTATGCCAGAGTTAACCCCAAAAGAACCAACGATCCCTTCACTGAAAGAATGGATGGAAAACCTACAAAACACCTGGCCAATAGTCAGAAAATCACTAGATGAAGCTAGGCGGGCATACAAAGCACAAGCCGATAAAAAAAGGGTTGAGCCTACACCATTCATTATAGGAGAAATGGTGTACTTATCTACAAAATACCTAAAGTCCCTACAGCCCTGTAAAAAACTTGGACCAAAATATATAGGACCTTTTCCAATTAAAAGGATCATAAATCCGGTAACAGTAGAATTAGAATTACCCAAAAACCTCAGGCAAATACACCCAATTTTTCATTGCAGCTTGCTGAAAAGAGAGCATCAGTCACCTCTACGGCCAAAAATCCCCCCCCACCACCTCCAATCATGGTGGAGGGGGAACCACACTTCGAAATAAAAGAGATCCTTGACTCTAGGAGATATCGTGGAACAACTCAGTACCTAGTTGCCTGGAAACACCTCCCTGCCTCACAAAATGAGTGGGTCCATAAACGTCACGTCAGAGCCCCGAAGCTATTGAAGAAGTTTCACACAGAGTATCCTAACAAGCCTAACTAAATTTTTTACTTGTGTTTTCTTTCAGGTGGATCTCTCTTATTGTTAAGAGGGGCCGGATGTCAGAATCCAATCATATTTCATCTTTAATTATCAAATATAGAAACTCCCAATTCTGCCTTCTTTGGATTCTGCCATAAGAGGGAGAGAAGGGGGAGAACAAAAGGGCTTTATGGCCCTCACTTCCTTCAGTAGACTTCAAAGAGCTGAATGCTGAATGTGTGTTTATTGTAACCTATTGTAACCTCAAAGCGTTAACACCAGAGAACATTAGCATTAACAAAGAAGAGTATTTGCCTTTCATGTAGTTATCTGAAGTCTCCATCCAGACGGAAGAAAGAAGAAACGGGGTGGAATTGTGATACTTGAAACTATCACTGGAAGGGGGGTTGATTGGGTGGGACTACTGGGGAACCCCTTAAAACCTTGAATGGGAGAGCTTGAACCCCAAGTCCTGTCTAGCATGCCTGCAACCATTTTCTCTTAATAAAGGATTCCTGTTGGAAGAATTATTCCAAGAGTTCTGTCTTCTTAAGATGCAAAGTGGGGTGGGTCCTTACAGGAACTCTGTTCTGGGCGTTCTATAAGAAAAAAAGCCCTAATTGTTCCAATGGCAAAATGGCATAAACTTGTGCAAAACATTACACTGTTCCAATGGCAAGAAATTACATAAGCATTCAAGTTTACAATGACATACATAGTCATTTAAGTACTTCGGTGGCCCTTTTATCTGCTCTGAACATCTCGGAGCTGCCGTTAGCTCCGAGTCTACGAGCTTGCCTGCCAGACTTGGTAGACCGGGGCTGTGTGCTCCATTCGTCACGGGTAGAGCCGATTCTTGGAGGCTGATCTGACCAGGTAGACCCGAGCCTGTGTCCATCTCTCTGTGGCTGGTCTGTCCTGGTAGACCTGAGCCAGTGTCCCACGGTGGAGCAGGGCCCACCAGACCGACATTTGGAGCCAATTGATGGCATTGTCCTGTAGCCAAAGTGCCTGAGTTAGGGGCAGTCTCACCGTTTGCAACCTCCCTGTTCAGCAATTGAAAAGTCTCGTCCTCGCTTGGGGACCTGGATGCATGATCGCAATCATGTTCCTCCTCCCCCTGAACAGAGTCATCAGCTAGCGGCTGGGTTGCTATTCTCCATCACAGCTGGTCAATGTGCCTGCGAAGCACACAATTGTCTTCCAGGACCACTTCATATGAGAGCGGCCCTGACACCTTACCAACCACAGCTACCACCCACAGTGCCCCTTGCCCGTAGTTCCATGCCTACACTGGGTTACTAACTTGCACGTGCCTTGGAGCCTTTGGCTGCTGGGCTTGTGAAGCAATCCTGTGTGGATATAAGCGGTCCAGCTTTGTGATCAAGCGCCGCCCCCATCTTAATTATGCCGAGCTTCTTCCCGTAAAAGTTCAGGGCATTGTGCATTGGCAGAGTAAGAAATCTGCCAGCTATGGTGCCAGCTGCCAGTTGCAATCCTCTTCAAGGATTCCTTGGTTGTTCTAACCATGCGTTCCGCTTGGCTGTTAGAGGCCAGGTGAAAAGGAGTCAAGATGGTGTGCCTAGTCATATTAGCTCTTAAAAAGGATTGAAATTCTGCAGAAATAAATTGAGCCCCATTGTCTGAAACTATGACATCAGGGAGCCCATGTGTTGCAAAGATGCTGCACAGAACCTGGATGGTCCTAGTAGTGGTCATAGTGGATACTGGAGTGACCTCTAACCACTTAGAGTGACTGTCCACTACTATGAGGAAGAGTTGCCCCTGAAAAGGGCCTGCAAAATCAATATGAATCCTCGACCCTGGGGCTTATGTGGTTTCCCATCTGTGAATCGGGGCATGTGGCATTTCTGGCCTTGACTGCTGGCAAATAATGCAGCTGTGGACCTGGGCCTCGATATCTTTATCAAGCCCAGGCCACCAAAGGTAACTTCGCGTGAGTGCCTTCATCCAGAATATTCCCGAATGTTCCTCATGCAGAAATTTGAGGATTCTAGTCCTCAGTGAGGTCAGGATTATGACCCAACTGCCCCACAAAATGCAACACTTATGAGTGGATAATAATTCTTCCTTCTCCAAAAACTCTGAAAGTTAGGCCCCGGGCACGTTTCCGGCCATCCTGTGAGCACACAGTTCAACACGCAGCTCAGTGTGTTGTCTGAAGCTGTCTCAGCAGCTACATCCTGGATAGCCAGGATGCGGTTAGCTGGAGCGGGGTCTGTCTTTAAGTGCAGTAGGGGTAAGCTACTAAGGCTGTCTGCGTGGCCCATTTCTTTTCCCAGTTTATGAATCAGTCAATAACTATAAGCAGACAAGAATATTGACCACCTCAACATCCTAGGAGAAATAATCTGGGGTGTTTGCTTGTTCGTAGTGAACAATCCCAAAACTGGCTTGTGGTCTGTGAAGACTGAGAAATGGCGGCCATAAAATTGTCATGAAACTTTTTTATACCTGCCACAATGGTCAATGCCTCCCTATCAATCTGTGTGTAATTGCGTTCCGCTGAAGAGAGGGTCCTAGAATAATAGGCTATGGGAACTTGTGTTCCGTCAGCCTTAAGATGACTTAACACAGCTCTGATCCTGTACGGGGATGCATCACATGTAATGCTGATTGCCAGCTGCTCATTAAAATGGGTCAACATCGCATTTGATGACAACAGTGATGTAACTGCTGCAAAACGCTCGTGGACGCTCGTCCACTTCCACTGAGCCTTCTTGTCCAAGAGCTGGTGTAACGGCTCTGCCACTGCAGCCTTGTGGGGAAGGAAGGCATGATAAAAATTAAGGAGTCCCAAAAAAGGCCTGAAGTTCTCCTTTTGTCTTGGGACTGGGTGCCTGCTGAATTTCTTTGAGCTTGAATTCGGCAGGATGAATGCCTTTAGCATCTATACGAAAACTGAGGAACTCTGTTGAAGTAACCCCAATTTTACATTTTTCCTGCTTTAGTTTCAGCCCTGCTTCACAGAAACACTGCAAGATGGCCCTAAGTGTCATGGTTCCAAAAAGAAGCAGCTTTTCAAAGAACCTTGAAGCTTATTTACCTTAAAGAATCCTTTTATTTCTGCATAGCTTCGGCACATACAAAGCTTAAGCTGAATCCTCCCTCCCCCAATCACCCGTGACAAGGCATAACTCACTCCTTCATTTTACAGTCATCAATCACATTCTCCAATTAATGTGAAGTGTGAAGTGCCCTTCCCGTTACAGCTGACCTTGGCAATAATGTGCTCAGATATTGTTATGGTTAGCTAGCATATTTTCCCATCCACTAAGCTAGTATTATCTGCTTTAATTCTAGAAGTGCTATACAGGCTAAATAAAACAGGTTTACTTCTTCATATATGGCAAACAAGAACATCCAATGTTAGTAGTCTTGACACTAAGCCTGTCAGTTAGGATTTTGACTGATTTCCTGGCTATGAGGCAACTCTTCTGATGAGTGTTCTCTCTTGCGACCCCTACAAACAGCGGCGATATGGCCTTGCTTGCCACATGCCCTGCATGTTGCTGTGCGGAACTGGCATTCTGCCCGTTTGTGTCGGCCTCCACACCTGACACATCGAGAAAAGAGAACTGTCTTGTCAACTGGTCATTGGGGCCTTCTTTCAGGTGGTTGCTGTAACGATCGATTTCATGGTCTGATTCGGAGTCTTCGCCTCTCTCGGTGTCCTCTTGGTGGATGGCCTCTTTGAAAGTCATAGGCCCTTGATGGCTCCGCCAGCTGCTTCTTCGGCTGTGATCTCCTGCAATGCATCTTGGAATGAGATAGTCTCTTTCATGAATATCTTCTGTTGAAGCTCCCAACTCCTTAAACCACAAACTAAACTGTCCCTCAGTCTTTCTTTGAGGTCTTTGAATTCGCAAAGTCGGGCTGTTTGATGAAAAGCGGCTATGAAGTCGCCAGGATGTTGCTTTCGCCGTTCGAAAGCATGCCATCAGGCAATGACCGATAGCTTGGGCTCAAAATGTTCTTTGAGCATCTTCTTAAGTTCTGAGTACACAATGGACTCGAGCGGAGCTGGTGCAACCAAGTTCTCGGCGATGTCGAATGTCGCCTGACCACACACACACAGCAGCATTGCGGCCTTCAAACCATCATCTCGAACTTGGTTAACCCGCAGGTAGTTTTCAACTCTTACGATGTAGGAGCTCCACCTCTCTGGATGAGCGACATCTTAGCCATGGTGAGTTTTTCTTGGGCCTCTCAATGCCTCATGCTGTGCAGACTTCTGTGGGACTTCCAGGGCGGCTTCTTGGAAGCACTCTCCTCCAGTGTATCCATACTGGTAGGATAGAGTGGGGGGGGGGAACGCCGTTCCAACCAAATGTCTGCTAGGCCTAACCCCCGTAGTGTCTCAGCTCTTCGTGATGAGGCAGCACGATCCCACCTTCATCACCAGTGTTATGTATTCTGTTCGATGCGGCATTGAAGAGGCAGTAGGTGAAAAAGCAACTCTCTTTATTTAAAGTCAAAACCGAAAACTAACAACCAATGCTCTACCCATACTTATACACTCAGACTAAAAGGCGGCAGCCAATAGGAACACAGTATTCTCCCGCTTAAATGCATAATAAGTAGTCTGCAGACAGAAAGTCTGGCTTGTTGGCCACATGGCCAGGTAACCGTTTCTTCACAGTTCTCAGCGTCTTAATTCTCGGACTTTACTCAATACATTATAGGAATCACATCAGCTTTGTTCCAATCTTCTGGTAGTTCCCAAGTCCTCCAGGATTTTTTAAAGATATGGTACAATAGTTCTGAAATAACATCTACCAGTTCCTTCAGAACTTTGGGATGTAATCCATCAGGTCCCGGTGATTTACATTCAAGATCAGATGAGTGTTCTATTACCATTTTTTTGCTTATTTTAATTTTTATTTCTAGTCTTTCTTTTAAAGTTATGTTTTTGGTAGGTTAGGCTATAGTTTCTTTTTGTGTGCAGACTGATGCAAAGAATGGGTTAAGCAGCTCTGCTTTCTCTCTGCTGCCTGTTACTTCCTTGCCATCTTCTTTCTTTAGTGGACTGACTGTGATGTAACTCTCAAGGATATGCCAAATGCTAGCAACATTAAAATTTCATGGACAGGATGTTGGCTTAGGTAAATTGATCACTTAAAGATACCGTGTCATACAAAGTTGATTGACCAATGGGCTTATTTGCATGGCTGAGTCTACTTTATTCTCCTGGCTGCATGTTAGCCTTGCAAGGTAGTCCAGACAGGAAGCCATCCAGATGAACTAATTCCACTTTAGTGTAATTTTACATTCACAGAATTTTGCAGAAAGTACATTTATCCCCCCCCTTTATAGTCCGAGAACTTAGGGAGGGTCCCTTCTGAGATATTTAGTAGTCTACAGTCTTTCTGTTGGCACAGCTTATCTTATTGACTGTTGGTTAGCCCCAACCCCCGGTTCAGGGACTAGTACCGATCCATGGCATGCCAACCAGTCTGCAGAAACAAGCAAAGCCCTGTCCATGGAGTGCAGGCAGCACACAAAACCACCCACTTTCCAGTCCATGGAAAAACCTTTCTCCACGGAACCAGTCCCTGGTACCCAAAAGGTTGGGGATCTCTGGTCTAGTCTCTTCCATGTCTCCCAAGGTCATTCCTACATGCTCTTACACTGCAGCAAAAGATTTTGTAGCTTTACAGTTCTTGGGCACCTTTTGGTCCATTGGAGCTAAGCTATCCATGGGCTTTTTGCCACTGTGAAAATCATGATTCTTCCCCAGGAACCCTTATTTCTTACTGGAATTTGGGGTAGAACTTGCCTGCTGCACGAAGATTTTGGAAGTGCAGTTCAGGCCTGCTGTGACCCTCCTTTAGAGTGACAAAACCAGGTTCATGCCTTTAGCTCTTTGGGTGCAAGAGGAGGTACCCCATTGATGTGCAAGCTCCAGTTTCTCCTCAGATCACATATTCCTGCCAAGCAGAAACAAGGCAGTAGCAAAAGGAAATAGGTGGTTATGGGGTAATGGATACCAAACTGACATTAATAACAATAATCACACAGAAAAAAATGGTTTTGAATTTACAGTTCATACAATTTGATTGGAGCATAACGTTTGCCACTGATGCTCTCTGTTTTGCTGCATTGACTTTGTTGCCTTTACCTGTGACTAGAAGCTGTGGCAGAGGAAAGGAAATGATTTCTGCAAACTTTCTGGCCTGAGACAACTCCACTCTGTCTTGTCAAAAGTACTTTTAGGATTAAGGCTTCTTCATGATTAAAAAGACTGATGGAGAGTTCACTCCCAAAGGAAGGAACCACAGTTAACCCCATTGGGTCTCCATTCCCTTCAGAAGTAGATGAAAAATGCTGTGTTCCCTCGTGCAGCATTTAATAACTGGAATTCAGGACATAAAGGAGCAAGGAGGAAAGAGCAAGGAAGGCAGCTGATCAGAAGGCTAATCCATTCCAGGCCAGGGCTTCAAAGATGGGTGTGCTCAGTTTGGGGCATGAGAGGGCAACAGGGGACTGTTGCTTGTCCAACAAGCCAGGTTAAATTGTGGTTGGCTAATTTGGGAGATTTTTTTTTAAAAAAATGGGAGGGTGCATGGTACACTCAGAATATTCTTTTGGCTAGCAACAAAGATATTATATGGCATAAGGTCTCCTGAATGCTTGAAGTGTTAGAATTAGAAAAATCTTAATTCAGTGTTTCTCATCCCTGGCATCTTGAAGACATGTGAACTTCAACTCCATGCAGGCTGAGGAATTCTGAGAGTTGAAGTTCACCCATCTTCAAGTTGCCAAGGTTGAGAAATTATGTCCTAATTGATATTCATCACCTGATTGTGAGAATGAAGCCATGATCCTGGTTTGAAGCCACTTAGATTTAGACTGTCTATTTGGAAACTATTCAATTTGAAATATATTGAACTGGAAAGCAGAGTTTGTCTTGAGGTTAGCAACTGGAGAAGAATCAGCACCAAGAGAACTATGACTGCCATTTCAGGTCTATTGTTTCCCTTACAACCATACTTTCTGATGTAAAAATGGGCTGGGGGGAGGGGAATATCTTAGTGCTCTCAGCTGGATGCAGCCCATTTTCTTTTGTTGTCTGGTTGGCAGCTCTCCAAATCCACTCCCATTAGAGTTACTCTTGTAGTCCTTCATTGACTCATCAGCTGGATCTCTGAAATATCTAACCTTCACTTTGCCATTAAAACCTTGCAATCCCCCCGATGATTCTTTGAAAAGGTGCAATTGATGTCAAACAGCCTGATAATCTTGTATTTCGAATCCATTATCTCTGACTTATTTCATGGTCATATGGTGTTCTCGAGGGAAAAGGAATTTGCCAGCTGTTGTTTTGACAAGGCTGGGTGGGGAAGGTGGGAAGGCAACTCTGATCCCATTCCAGGGAGCTGCCCCTTCACCTCTGTCACAGTCACCTGTCTGGCTTCAGACATTTTCCTTTGGGGCAGAGTTGAACAACCAGCAATCACTGTTTGTTTCTAAATTGTATGGCCAAATGATCAAATCTGTGTGAACTTTAGAACGTTTCTGCTCTCCTTCCCACCATTAACCCCCAAAGCAATTTTAGTGATTTAGCCTGACTTGTGAAAGGCGAGAATGCTAAGTGAGGAGAGGGCAGATCCCTCCTATTCACATTTCCAAATATGGAGCCACTGGGAGGTCTGGGAGCCTTAAGGATAGGAGAAGAACACTTTGCCTCATGGAGCTTTTCTTCTACAATTCCCCCTCCCTTTCCAACCCTTTAAAAATGAAGGAAAAGGGAGGGGGATTTTTAACCTGCTCCCTCCAAATTATGCCATATTACTAGGGTGGCTTCCCTGCATGAGGGTAGGAGGCCAGAAGGTGTTGTCCACTCTGCGGCAGTAGCCCTCACGCCAGGGGCTTCACTTAGATGTGGAGGACATTTTTCCTGCTGCAAAGATCCCAAGAGGGAATGTTTCATTTCAGGACTGTGTTTCACAAGGTTTCCTTCATAGCAACACCTGATGGCCGTCAAGGCATCCTTGGAGCCATCTGAATCTCACCCTCTGTCAGAATCCAATTATATTTCATCTCTAGTTATCGACTATGGAAAACCCCATTTCTGCCGTCTCTGGATTCTGTCATACGATGAAGGGGAAGGGGGGGTGAACAAAGGGGCTTTATGGCCCTCACTTCCTTTGGTACAACTTCAAAGGGATTGAATGTGGATACCACCAAAAGGACTAAATCATAACAATGGGGCCATCAGCTTTCATCTACTCCTCTCTGAAGTCTCCCTTCCACTGGCAGTGAGGAAAAAGGGGGTGGAAATGTTATGCCTGGGATTGTCGCTGGAAGGATGCTGGGGTGGGGTGGGCTGCTGGGGATCCCTTAAAACCTTGAACCGTAGGGCTTGAGCCTCAGGTCCTGTCTAGAATGCCTGCAACCATTTTCTCTCAATAAAGATACCTGTTGGAAGAAGTATTCCAAGAGTTCTGTCTTCTTAAGATGCAAGGTGGGGTGGGTCCTTACACCCTCATCTTCTCATGGAAGGATCATTGGACCAGTTCCCACAATCAGAAGGATCCCAGCTTCTTTCTTTTAGTCAGGCCTCTCAACACTGGGCTGGGGGGAATGCTTCAGGGCAACTGAGTCTCTGCTGCAGCTCTTCTGATCAACATGAAGGACATTGAGAGGCTGTCACTTTCTACTGCTCCCCTTTTTTCGAATCAGAATGGAAAAACTTAAAACCTTCATAACAGAACTATTAGGGACCAAGACATTGTGGAGAGATTTAAGGGAAAGGTCTTAACCATCTAGCCAGTGAATTGCAACACTTTGGTGTCCCTTGCAAAATTTTGAAAAAGCTAAAAAGGGTCAAACCCAGTTGGTATTTAGATTGGGGACCTCTGGGAAACCCCAGGGATGTAGAGCAGTTGGAAAAGTTGAAAAAACATCCAGGGAGAAAGAGATAGCAGGCCACTTCTGTACTGCTGCAAGAAAGCTACCTAGTTATATTCCTGAAGCTCAGCTAGAAGGCATCTTTGCTCTTTTAGTTAACTTCTACCCTTTTCTGCTTGTTTCCCTTGATGTGGCTTGGTAAGGGAGTGAAAAACCAAAAAATCATAGGCAAGAATAACTTGAGAGTCCCCTTTTAAGATGAGGGCCTCATCTCAGTGTCAGAAGGGGGAAGTGTTGGTAAAATGGATGGTCCAGCAATGGCAATTAGTTGAATGCACGATGGGTCTGTTCAGGGCTAAACCTCATGTCCTGGTGGTAATTGGGACAATTAATCCTGTTCTGAAGTTGCCACAGGACACAAATGATCCACAAATGACCCAGTTACATATATGGTACATGACAAGTGATCTGATACAGCTATACAGACAGAAAATTGAATCTAAATACCTAAATCCCAGAAGTGAAGGTGGAGGTTGGTCTCTGAGCTTGTGGGGCTTTATCCCCAAGCTCGGAGAATGAACCTCCGTCCTCAGCTTCCACCCAAGCTATAGATCTTTGCCATTAACAATCCCAGAAATCTAGAATGGAGTTTTTCAATTCAAACTTGACTCCTGATTGCTATATGAGTTTCCATGAAGTTTTGGCAGCAACATTTTCAGAAATAGTTTGCTAAGGCAAATTGAGGGACTGGTACAGAGTCCGCTCAGGGATTTTCTGTACTGAGGGAAGGATTTGAATCAGATTTGGACTGCTTATTTTGAATATTATGGATCTACATAACAGTACAGAAAACACTGATTTGTTTATATAACACAATAATCTGCAGGAATTAGATTGCATATATTAATGCCTCAGTGGGAGGGGTGACATGGCAGAATGAACTTGGGTTTGTTGGTCAACCCTCACCCACCCCAACCAAAGTGAGAGTTGATGGTCTTAAAACCATTTGCTAGTTCTGGGAGGAGCTGTCTCTGGCAATGTTTTCTTGTTCTGCTCCCTGTGTACCTCACCCGCTGGGATTCAATTAAGTTGCCATCCTCAGGAAAGGTATCTATGGTACCTGAACTTCAGAGGCCACCTTGAGTCTACCTTCGGTTTCATCTCCAGTCTCCTAATGAGGCATCTGATGTACCTTTGCAAATTCCTTGGCTTTGTTCCTCGAGTCATTTGGAGACATTGTTCCCAGAAGTAGTCAAAGAGTATCCTTGCTGTCTTTTGCGCTCTCTTCCTCTCAGCTTATCTTGACTGCCAACTGTTAATCGGAGCACACAGCCCTGGGGGAGGAGAGATTTCTCATTATCGCCCCCCTCTTTTTTCTTTTTGGAGGCAGCTGGGCAGCCTGTACATGAATAGATTAGTTTCAAGATTTGAGATTGTTAACAGCCGGAATAGAATCCTTGTTGGATTTTGTTTGGTGTAGTTGCCATACGCATCAGTGAGGAAACAATCACAACTTTTATTTGGCCTAAGGAGCTGCTCTTTCTTCAAGGTAGAGTATAAGTTTGGTTTACTTTTATTAGATGGTAATGATTTCAAAGCCTTTACCTCTTGCAGGAATGAACTGGAATCATCAGTTTTCCATGTAACTAAATAGAATCACCGTGATCAGAAAGAGTTTAACTTTGAGTGTCAAAATGCTGATGACAAATACAAGGTAGACCTTGATATATTTGGCTCTGGGTGCAGATGTTAGAATAGCTGAACATTTTCTTTGATCCCACTAAGTATGTGTGCGTTCTCTATTTCTGAAAGAACCGGTTGAGATTTGGTTCCAATTTCTTGACAATTTACTTATTGGAGGATTTATTTGGGAAAGGGGGCTGACTTTGCTTGGCTTCTTAAGACATCCAAGAGACAGTGCAACTGACATAACTGTGGACATGGGGATCAGTTATTAGGGGTTATTGAATTTACTTCTGTCTCTCTCTATTTGTGGTGGTCAGCTTTCTGATTCTTTTAAAGGCTATATGAAAATTTATTGCATGGTGTTTGTTCACTGAACATAAGTCCTTCAATGCCTTGGAAACTAGTTTTAATTCCAGCTGTGCAGGTATTTGGGAGGAAGATAGGTTGATGGAAAATCACATCATGCCTAAGGGATCTTGCTATGTTCAAGACTAAACATATGACCTGAATGTTGGTATTCTTAAAAAAAGAAAGCATGACATTTTGAGATACACCTCCTGAAAAATCCTGCCTGCTTCAGGCTATCAGAACAGCCTGAATGAGATGTGATGAGACACTAACTCAGAACATCTGGAAAATCTGATGCGCCTCCCTTCACTGGATTAATTGGGTTCCCTACATTAAGTAGGGGGTTGCCCTTGATGGCCAAAATGCCCCTCCAGCTCCAGGAGGTCCTGATCCTGTTCCTCTGGAGAAAAACCCCTTCAATTCAGTCCTCCTCCTCTGCAGTTCTGGAAACAGATTCTGGCCAGAAGTGCCCCTTTTTCTGCTCCTGAAGACCAGCGATGGTGAAACAGTTCCTGGGAGTTCACCTGAGTTCATCTGCTTTCTGCCAGAGGACCGTGCGGCAGGTTTGGTTTCATGTGGGATTATGGACCAGCAGGATTTTATCAGCTTTTCCGATTGCTTTCAAATTATTCCAGAAAGATTACACAAATGTAGCCAAAGCAGGTCATAAAACTCACTGGACTGATAGCTGCAAGACACACGGATGATTGTGAGATTAAAATCAGAGGAAAGATCCATGGAAATCGCAAGATGCAAGTTTTACTCTATTTGGTTTCCCTACCTTAAAAAATAGTTATTTAAAATGTGAACATTTGTAGGCCTGGAAGACATCCATTGGAGAGTTTGATTTCAAATACTGTATATAGCCCAAGTTTTTCTCATGAATGAAGGCAAATTTACATGTCCCAGGATAATGTTGCAGGATCCATCCGGGTTGGTCACTGGGACCAGTAGCTTTGTCTCCTGAGCTTTTGGACTCGTGCTGGACCCCATCTCCAGGGATAAGTTCTATCTCACCAGAATGTGTGCTTTGGGCTATTCTGTGTGTGGTGTTTGTGTGGTGCCTGGTTGTGTGTGGCTTTTTAGTTGTTGGTTGAGATGTTGATGGTCTGCTATAAAGTCACTAGTTACTGTCACTAGTTACTGTTGCCAAGCCCTTGCCTCCTGAGTACTTGATAAGCTAGTGGTAAATGAGCATTCCTGTTGATGCTGTTTGGCAACACAACAGTCAATGACTTAACAGTTGGCCATCAATACCCCAATCAACAACTAAAAAGCCACACACAATCAGGCACCATATAAACATTACACACAGATTAGCCCAAAGTGCTGGAGAGAGGTTCCCTGATGATGGGCTCCATCACAAGTCCAAAAGTTCAGTAGACTAAACCTCTGGTCCTGGTGACCAACCTAGATTGGATCCAGTTTTTTTGTTCACTAGAATTTGCCATGCAAAAGGAATTTTTCTAGTTTATAAATAAATATTTCCATAGATTTTAAATAAGAAAAAAAATATCTCTGGGTGTGTTAAAACAGTTTTGTTAAGCCTGTAGATTTAAAAATCTCCTTTGGGGGGATATTTCTTGGGTGTTTCTGAGGTGCTCCTTAATGAGAGGTAAAGGCCAGTTTTTGGATAGAGACCACCTGAAAATCCATGGCTGGAGGCTAGACTGGGCAATCAAAACATCCCAGATGCCAAGGGAATGTCTTTTCACATTGTGGTTTAGAAAATGACCTGGACCACCCACAAAGATACTGGCGTTCATTCAAGGAGATGCGTAGTACCTGAGGCGGTTGGAAAAAGCCTTTGCTGACTCTGACTCTGTGCAGGCCCACTTGGTGCTTCCTGCCAGCCTCAGGACAGGTTGGGGTTTGGGGGGAGGCTGTTGGCAATCTAAAAAAGAGGCAGTCAAAGTCCAGCAGCAGGAAGGAGCCGAGAATTACTTGGCAGGGGGTTCCAGGAATAGCCACAGGGAATATCTGAGAGGAAGCCTTCATTTGGAGAAGAGAACTGAATGTCTGGTTTCACACTTTGTACAAGACCAGAGCTGTTGGCTTGACATGCTATGCTGTTCTAAGCTGTAATATAGTTTGTTTTGTTTCCATATACTCTAAAACTTGTAACTTTAAATCACAGACCACTTTACAAAATATAGTTTCAACAAATGTTGGTGTCAGAACCCATTTATATTTCATATCTATCTATATCCTCTGATCTAAAACCAAATCTCACCTTCCCCTGGATTCTGCCATACTCCCAAGTGGGAGGGGGATATGCCTGCGGGCTTATGGTTTTCACTCCCTCTATGCGCTATAATGTAACCTTTTGTTTATTGCCTCTGAGTCTGCTGCCCATTACAATGTAACAAATTGCCTCCTGCACTATGTATCTCTCTGAACTTTCTTCTCCCTAACCTGGCAGCTAGGAAAAGGGGGGGGGGAGAAATACAAACATCCGAAACCTGGTTTATTTCTCCGGCCTCAAAAGAAGGTGTGAAGAGCTCTGGAACATCGTGCTACAAACAGAGCCGGAGTGATGTTATCTTCCCTTTCCCACAATGGACTTAACACCTGGGGATTGGCCGGTCTGATCCCTCCAGATGAACTGTGGAGTGGGTTTGTTTAGGGACACTTTAAAGTATCAATTTGTAAAGAATCCCTCAGATCCTGTCTATTATGCCTGCTATCAACTACTCTTAATAAAAGTACCAGTTGGAAGAAATTGTTTCCAAGAGTTCTGCTTTCTTAAGATGTGGGATTGAAGTTGGTCCTTACAGTTGGCTTCATGCAGCATTGGAACCAAAGAATCCAACCAGTCCAGTTGGAACTGGAACTGGGACCTATTCCACAGCCCACCCACACAACCCTGGTTTAATCAGAGTTGGTGATTGTAGAGAAGTGACCTGGATTACATGTTGTCCTAATCCATGCCTTGTTTTATTGAATAATCTTGCTTTATTGAATAAGCCACAACTAACTTGGGAGAAATATCAATAACCTAAGATATGCAGATGATACCACTCTAATGGCAGAAAGTGAAGAGGAACTAAAGAGCCTCTTGATGCGGGTGAAGAAGGAGAGTGCAAAAGTTGGCTTGAAACTCAACATTAAGAAAACCAAAATCATGGCATCCGGCCCTCTCAATTCTGGCAAATAGATGGGGAAGAAATGGAGGTAGTAACAGATTTTATTTTTCTGGGCTCCAAGATCACCTCAGATGGGGACTGCAGCCAAGAAATTAAAAGACGCTTGCTCCTGGGGAGGAAAGCTATGGCAAATCTAGACAGTATACTAAAAAGCAGAGACATCACCCTGCCAACAAAAGTGCGTATAGTCCAGGCCATGGTTTTCCCAGTGGCAATGTATGGCTGTGAAGTTGGACCATAAGAAAGGTTGAGTGCCAAAGAATTGAGGCCTTTGAACTATGGTGCTGGAGAAGACTCCTGCGAGTCCCTTGGACTGCAAGGCATTCAAACCGATCAGTCCTAGAGGAGATCAACCCCGACTGCTCTTTAGAAGGCCAGATCCTGAAGTTGAAACTCAAATACTTTGGCCACCTGATGAGAAGGAAGAACTCACTGGAGAAGGGCCTAATGCTGGGAAAGATTGAGGGCAATAGAAGATGGGGACGACAGAGAATGAGATGGCTGGATGGAGTCACTGAAGCAGTAGGTGTGAACTTAAATGGACTCCAGAAGATGGTAGAGGACAGGAAGACCTGGAGGAACATTGTCCATGGGGTTGTGATGGGTCGGACACGACTTCGCAATTAACAACAACAAACTGGAATATACATAAGCTGGGAGCCAGAAATTGTGGGTTGGAAAAGAATTCACACAACCTGTGAAGTCTGAAACAGGCCAAGCAACAGTGGCTGAGGATGAAATATGCTGTGATCTCCAGCTGAGCAGAAACCAAAAGATAATATACTCTTCTTTTATCTGTTTAAGGGAGCTTGACTTGGGCAAAGATTTCCTGCCCTAAGCAGAAATGACCTTACAAGACAAAACTCCACCTGGTGTTTATTTTTTTGAAACAAAATCTTCCAAAACAGTGAGGGACTTTTTTATTTTCTCAGTGTTTCTGCTTTCTCCAATTGTAAAAGCAAATTAGAGAGAAGTTAAACCAACAGCATCAACACAAACCAGAACTGTAGAAGACTTGAGGCAGCTTGAGCTTGAAAGATGGAGGCCAGGAGAACAGAAGTGTCAGAATCCAATTATATTTCATCTTTAAATTATCAAATATAGAAACTCCCAATTCTGCCTTCTCTGGATTCTGCCATAAGAGGCAGAGAAGGGGGAGAACAAAGGGGCTTTATGGCCCTCACTTCCTTCTTAAAATCAAAGGAGTAATGTGAATGTGTGTTATTGTAACCCTCGAAGTGTTAGCATACAAAGGAGAGTAAATTGCCTTTCATGTAGTTAATCTGAAAGTCTCCATCCAGACGGAGAGAAAGAAGAAAGGTGTGAGTGGAAAAAACCCAATAAAGAAATTGTGTAACAATAAAGATAAAACGAAAAAAAAATAAAAATGAACAAAAAAAAAAAAACAAATTGTGATACTTGAAACTATCACTGGAAGGGGGGTTGATTGATGGGTGGGGCTACTGGGAAACCCCTTAAAACCTTGAATGGGAGAGCTTGGACCCCAAGTCCTGTCTAGAACGCCTGCAACCATTTTCTCTTAATAAAGGATTCATGTTGGAAGAATTATTCCAAGAGTTCTGTCTTCTTAAGATGCAAAGTGGGGTGGGTCCTTACCTTAGACAGGACTTGCAAAATTAATCCACCTGGAAGGAAGACCCTTGCCGGGGGATTTTGCAAAAATTTACCATGTCAGACAATGGAGCAAGAGAGGGGGAAAACTCCCTGGAACGAGAGCCGCTGACCCAGTTGGAACCTTGCCAGATGTTGGGATCCGAGAGGCCAGATTCCTCAGGAGAAGAAAGAAGTGGTGGGAGACACAGGAACACCAAGCACGCTGGTCGATGGGCGTGGAACGAAAAGTGAGGGGGCAAGGAATAAAGGAAAGGTGACCCTTGAGATGGGGGGACAAGCAACCAGAATGTGACAGCAGGGAGATGGAGAAATCCCTGCACGCAAGTGAAGAGGGAGGAAGCTGGGCACCGTACTCAGACTGGATCCTAGAGAAAGCTATTGACATGATGAAAAGAACTCTCAGCTCCCTAGGAGAGGAGAATACTGAACCCTACGGCCGCCCCAGTTCCTGGAGCCGCAAAGGGAGAGACACCGAGGGGGACATGGAACCTGCAACCCCAGGGACATCTACTGATCCAGGAGCTCCACCCCCTACCGGACCACAGATGGCAATCTGGACGGAAGGCACTACCACCCACAACAGAGGCACCGATCCATTCCAAGACGTCCACCGTTGGAAGTGAAATTCAAAGGGGAGCCAACACGCTTGGGGTTTTTACTAACCCAAGTCCTCAGCTACATGGAGGAATATGGGCAGGATATTCCCAGCGACAAAGCCCGCATCCGGATCGTGCAATCTGCCCTGGATGGACCAGCTGCGGATTGGGTAGTGAAATTGCATGACTCCAATGCCCCAGAACTCAGTAACTTCAACCGTTTCATGTCCTCTTTGAGAAGACGATTTGAAGACCCCCTGGCTGATCGCAAAGCCCGTGAAAGAATAACAACGATGAGGCAGGGCAAACGCCCAGTGGCTGAGTATACACAAGAATTCCGGGCCATTGCCAGCAAACTGAATTGGCCAGAAGACATCCTCCTTGGCCGTTTCAAAGACGGACTAAACTATGATCTATATGATGCTTGCCTGCCCCGAGGGGACCCACATCGACTTGAGGAATGGTAGTCTTGGCAGAGGAAGCAGAGATCGACATATTGAAGAGGCACCGCCGAGGAAAACAATGGAGCCGCCCCCCGCCTGAGCTGACACACCAACCGGTGAAATCATCGGATACAGCCAAGAAGCAAATGGGATGTTTCAAATGCGGAAGAGAAGGGCATCGAGCTGTAGAATGCCGCTCAAAGGCCCCCCAGCACAACCCAGACAGATCCCCAATCAACAAACCCGGAAAGTATTCAGCTAAGCCAAAAGAAACGGCCATGAGAATGATGGAAATTGCAGAAACCCCACCTCTGCTCACCAAGGGGAAAGGACTCCAGCCTACACCACAGGGCCGGTGGATGCCTCAGATGACAGCTCGGAGGGCGAACCCCTGGTAAGTGGATGCATCACACCCATCTTCAAAACAGTGACTATATTAATCCCCCCCATGCCCGAAGCTGTGAAGGTGAAAGCCTTAATAGACTCTGGCTGTACCCGCTGCCTCATTAGCCCAACACTAGGGGAATCTGGGCATCCCATCCAGGAGACTGGAACAACCAATCTCATTTGGCCAGCTAGATGGATCCATAGCAGGGGGGGTGCCAGCTACCCTAGCCACTTTGCCAATACACCTCTCCCTGGGCAAACATGAAGAGGACATAACGTTTGTGGTGACCCCAGGCATGGAATGCCCAATGATTCTAGGGATGGAATGGTTGAAAAAATGGAACCCCTGGGTAAATTGGAGGACGACAGAAATCAAATTCCCGAAGGGGGACCCTATGGACTTAAAACCCCAAGGGAGGCTACCAGAATCAAGAATAGAAAAAGCATCCATAGGAGAGGAAAAAAGATTAACAGAAATACCAGAGGAATATAGGGACCTTGCTGAAGTCTTCAGTGAGGAGAGGGCGAATGAGCTTCCCCCCCACCGACCCACAGACTGTACCATTGAATTCAAGCCTGGGGCAAAACTCCCGAAGCCCAGATTATACTCCATGAGCCCAAAGGAGAAGGAGGAAATGGAAAGATTTATAAAAAAAAACCTGGAGAGAGGTTTCATTGAGCCAGCCAAGCCTAAAGTGGCTGCCCCGGTCCTTTTTAGAGAGAAGAAGGATGGCTCTTTACGTTTATGCGTGGATTATAGGGCCCTGAATACAATCAGTGAAAGCAACCTATACCCGCTGCCCCTCATGAAAGACATGCTGTCACACCTATCGAAAGGGAAAAATTTTTCTAAACTAGACCTAAGGGAAGCTTACTATCGCGTGAGAATCAAGGAAGGGGACGAATGGAAGACTGCATTTAACTGCCCCATGGGGTGCTATCAATTCAAAGTCTTGCCATTTGGATTACAAGGGGGCCCTGCAGTCTTTATGCAATTAATCAATGACGTTCTAAGGGAGCACCTATTTAAGGGGGTCCTTGTTTACTTGGACGACATTCTTATCTTTACTGAAACAAAAGAAGAACACGTCAAACTTGTCAGAGCGGTTTTAAAGAAGCTGCGAGCCGCTCACCTATATGCCAAACTCTCAAAATGCGAATTCCACCAGGAAAGGATAGACTACCTAGGCTATCGCATATCCCCACAGGGCATTGAAATGGACCCAGAGAAGGTCAAAGCAGTACTAAATTGGGCACCACCCCGCACAAGAAAGCAACTACAAAGTTTCCTGGGCTTTGCAAACTTTTATCGCCAATTCATCCCCCTCATTTGCCCAGATAGCCTTGCCCCTCACTAACTTACTAAAAACGAAGGGAGCATCCTTAGTAAAACCTAGCCAGCCACTAACATGGACAATGGAGTGCCAAGCAGCGTTTGAGAGACTAAAGAGACTTTTTTCTGCCGAACCAGTACTAAGGCACCCAGACATGGACAAGCCCTTCATAATACAGGCAGATGCAAGTGATGTGGCAGTGGGGGCTGTGCTATTACAAGAAAATGATGATGCAGTATTGCAACCCTGTGCATATACATCCAAGAAACTCACGGAAACAGAACAGCGCTGGCCCGTATGGGAGAAGGAGGCTTATGGGATACGTTGGGCATTACTCACGTGGCGACAGTTCCTGGAAGGCAACAAAATCCCCTTCCAGGTGTGGACTGATCACAAAAATTTAGAAGCCCTGAAAACTTCCAGGAAACTCAATCCCAAACAAGCCCGCTGGTCCCAGCATTTTCACCAATTCCAATTTAAACTCAAACATTTACCAGGAAGAAAGAACTTCCTGGCAGATGCTCTATCTCGCATGCCCCAATATAACAGCGCACGAACCACAGACTCTAGACCAATAATGGCAGAGTCACAACTGGCAGCACCAGTAACCACAAGAACCCAAGCCAAAATAAAACCACAACTGGACAGCCAAACTGGAATTGAATTCAGAAAAAGTTTGGAAACAGATGAATGGTTCCAGAAAAACAAAAATGTGTGCACAATGAGAGACGGGTTGCCTTGGGTAGGGGAAAAGTTATATATACCAACAACTCAAAGAGTAACTTTCATGCACCTTTGCCATGACACAAAATCAGCAGGGCATTTTGGATTTGTAAAAACTTTACATTTAATTAAACGGCAATTTTGGTGGCCATCCATGAAAAAGGACATTGAAAGTTATATAGCCAGTTGTCCAAAATGTGCCACGGCAAAGAGGTTGCAAGGGAAAGTGCCAGGACTATTGCAAACAGTGGCAAGTCCCTCAGCCCCCTGGAGGGAAATAGCTATGGATTTTATAGTGGAATTGCCAGAAAGCAATGGGAATACTGTGGTCTGGACGGTCACGGACTTGTTTTCCAAACAGGTGCACTTTATCCCTTGCCAAAAGATTCCCACTGCAAAAGCCTTAGCAAAACTTTTCATCCAACACATTTACAGATTGCATGGGGCACCCCAACGCATCATCTCTGACAGGGGGGTGCAATTTACGTCTGCATTTTGGAAGGAATTTTTATCCCTCTTAGGAACCACTCAGGGACTGACATCTAGCCACCACCCTCAAGGAAATGGGGGGGCTGAAAAAATGAACTCAGTACTTAAGCAATATTTAAGATGTTTTCTTAGTTTCCAGCAGACCGAGTGGGCGGACTTACTCCCCTTTGCAGAAGTTGCCTACAATAATGCAGTCCACTCCAGCACAGGTTACACTCCTTTTCAAATAGCCACCGGTCAAAGCTTCAACCCCATGCCAAAATTAACCCCAAACGAACCAACGATCCCCTCGCTGAAAGAATGGATGGAAAAATTACAAAACACCTGGCCAATAGTCAGAAAAGCACTAGATGAAGCTAGGCAGGCTTACAAAACACAAGCCGATAAAAAAAGGGTTGAGCCTACACCATTCATTATAGGAGAGATGGTGTACTTATCTACAAAATACCTAAAGTCCCTACAGCCCTGTAAAAAACTTGGACCAAAATACATAGGACCTTTTCCAATTAAAAGAATCATAAATCCAGTAACAGTAGAATTAGAATTACCCAAAAATCTCAGGCAAATACACCCAATTTTTCATTGCAGCTTGCTGAAAAGAGAGCATCAGTCACCTCTACGGCCAAAAATCCCCCCACCACCACCTCCAATCATGGTGGAGGGTGAACAACACTTCGAAATAAAGGAAGTCCTTGACTCTAGGAGATATCATGGAGCAACTCAGTACCTAGTTGCCTGGAAACACCTCCCTCCCTCACAAAATGAGTGGGTCCATAAACGTCATGTCAGAGCCCCGAAGCTATTGAAGAAGTTTCACACAGAGTATCCTAACAAGCCTGACTAAATTTTATACTTGTGTTTTCTTTCAGGTGGATCTCTCTTATTGTTAAGAGGGGCCAGATGTCAGAATCCAATTATATTTCATCTTTAAATTATCAAATATAGAAACTCCCAATTCTGCCTTCTCTGGATTCTGCCATAAGAGGGAGAGAAGGGGGAGAACAAAGGGGCTTTATGGCCCTCACTTCCTTCTTTACACTTCAAAGAGCTAAATGCTGAATGTGTGTTTATTGTAACCTCGAAGTGTTAGCATACCAAAGGAGAGTAATTGCCTTTCATGTAGTTATCTGAAGTCTCCATCCAGACGGAAGAAAGAAGAAAGGGAGTGGAATTGTGATACTTGAAACTATCACTGGAAGGGGGGTTGATTGGGTGGGACTACTGGGGAACCCCTTAAAACCTTGAATGGGAGAGCTTGGACCCCAAGTCCTGTCTAGCATGCCTGCAACCATTTTCTCTTAATAAAGGATTCCTGTTGGAAGAATTATTCCAAGAGTTCTGTCTTCTTAAGATGCAAAGTGGGGTGGGTCCTTACAAGA
Organism: Crotalus tigris; assembly: GCF_016545835.1. Lineage (NCBI taxonomy): Eukaryota > Metazoa > Chordata > Lepidosauria > Squamata > Viperidae > Crotalus > Crotalus tigris. The sequence goes on along the minus strand of NW_024098451.1, from coordinate 401,526 downwards.
AGTGAGCAAGTTCTTTCCAAGATGCCAATTTTCTCTTGGCCAAACACAGTGTGGCATTTCTCTTATTCCAACCTTCTGACCCCATTCAAATTCTAATCAAATCAGGTCCCAATAGTGCATTCGCCTCCCCACTTTCACAGAGAGACCAATCCCTCTGTTTCCAGGATGCAGAGGTTGCTTCAAGCTGCCTTTCCCTGGGGAAGGTAAGTGTTTTATCTCTGCTGTGGCTAATTCTAGGCATGTGATGGAGGCCAGGCTAAAAGGAAGAGAGATGAAGGCTGAACCATAGCAACCACAGCAGTAAAAGTCTTGTGTAGCACAAGTGGGCAAATCTTTGGTTTGTACAATTAGGTTGTGTGTTTATACAAAACACACATGGTTTAGTCAGTTAATCCAATTCTTTGGGTTGATTGAGGTACTGAATTATAATAGTTCAACCAGTGCCAACGAGTGGTATTCTGAAGAGATAGTGCTAAAAACAGAATATTTTTTTTCTTCTTTGAAGGTATGCAAGTTTTTAAACAATGTGAAGTTTCTTTTAGAAATCATTGTTACCCTTTTTGTCCAGTTCTGCACTCCCAAAAGGAAGGAAACCTACCCCTGATTTGGGGCAGTTTTGTTGTCATCCTCTTCCTCAGCCTGCTCTCCCCCCCCCCCCAGAAAAGATAGGCAGCTGGGAACCTGTGACCAGAGAGTGGGAAGCAAAGGAAACTTTGCAAGGGTGTTTTATGGAGGAGGAGAGGAACAAGCTGATCGATGCTGCTGAAATGAGACTAAGCAGGGCTGATTTGCCAAGCATGTGAGAGACATAAGTAAGCCACAGCTGTTACTGATGCAAATATAGCAAATATATATATGGAAGATGGCCTTGACAGAGATATACAGAGGCCCTTGCTTAGGAAAAAGGGGCTGAAGCTCCTTTTAATCCCAGAACTATCAGATACCATTTGGAAATGCCTCAGGCAGCTGCCTCTCTGATTCACCCAAGTGGGAGAAGGTACAACACAATTAGACTTGCAAGGTTATGTCATGATAGGCAATCTCAGCAAAGGTAGTTTTAGGGTTCCTGTGGAATTGGTTTCTTGGCCTGTCCTGCCCTGTCCTGTCCTGTGGGGCTGACAGCAATGTCAGAGGACCAGAGGGAATCCTCTCCAGGGAAGATGAAGCACACAGGGCTCTACTCAAACCTCCAGCAGCCACTCCCAACCAGAAAGCTAGATTCTCACAGACTCTTATTGCAATTTGCTGTAAATAAAAAAGGGGTTAGGTGATTATTGAATCATGGAATTTGTAAATGGCTACTTTAGTTTTCATTTATGGATGAATGGCAGGGCCACCTTGATGCCTTTGATCATCTTTCTAACTATCTCTTGATGCACGGGACATATGGCAGGTATAGGGACTATATACATCCATTCTACTTCTGCAGCACTCCTTCCTGTTCTCCAGGAAAGTTAGCAACAGCAGAAGAAGAGAGTATAAGAAATTATGATCAGAAAAAGACCCCCCCCCCAAGGAGAAAGAAGTAATCCAACAGAAGTAGCAAGTACAGTAACTACTTCCTGTGGAAGTTGCAAGTTAGTGTTTAAAAGCTAGTGGCAAGAAGAAGTGGATGAACAGGAGAAGGTCCATGGAACTGAGGCTGCTCAACCAACTGGAAGCTCACAAAGGAAGTGAGCTTCAACACCTCTGTGATATTATTATCATCCTGGCCTCTCCAGAATAATAGAAAAGATTCTCAACTGTGCAAGGATCATCAAAGCCAAAGGCTTCCTCTGAGGTAGTTGTAGAAAACTCACCAGAACATGGTGGAAAGATGACCAAACTGCATTAAATCGACCAATTGCTATCCATTCTTGCTTATCAATGTTGGGACAAACAATGCTAGCAGAGGATAAACTCTTTATAGGGTTAAAAGTGATTGTAAAGTCTTGGATAAGAAAGTAAAGTTGCAGATAGTGTCTTCATCCATTCTTCCTGTTAATTATAATGGAGCAAGAAAGGCTCATGGAGGTGAACAATTGCCTAGAGAAGATGGTGGCATCAAGAAAGATCTGGATTCCCAGACCAGTCTGTCTACCTTCTTAAGGCCCATTAGGGATTACACCCCACAAAGCAGATGAAAATATATTTGTTTTTGTATAAATATTTTATTAATTTTCTAGTTTTACAGTCAAATATTTAATAAACAATGTGTTGTCTAGGTCCATTAATAATTCAGTGGTATATATTAACTTCTTCAATCTAGATCAATATTACATCATCAAATGTTTCCTTTCTTCTTCTGGTAATAGTTGTTTTCCCACACTAGGCAAATATAATTTTTATTGTTATTAATAAATATACAATTGAATATCAACATCTTTGTTGCATTTTTCTAATAATATCAATAATGTCAGTTTAAGATATCTTTTCTAACCAAAACATATCTTAATTCAGGCATGTCAAACTGCTGGCCTATGGACTGGATGCGTCATGCCGAAACTGCGCCCACCCCATTGCCAGCAATGGGGAAAAAGTCACAATACGTCGTGCGACATCACGTGACATTGCGGGTTTGACAAGCCTGTCTTAATTGCTTTTGCACTTAATATCCATATGTTCAATCAGTATCCTGTTTTTGCATTTTTTTAATTTTAATTTCCCATCAGTGTTCAAAATGTCTCTATTGTTTATAATTTCAAAACAAGTTATATTTGGGTAACCACAAGCTTCCCTTATTCAAACTTCTTAGCATTTTCCTGTTTCCCTTCTTATACCAAAATCTAATATTCTAATTACAAATCTTATCTTTCTAGTTATGATAATACTTATATTTCTAGTATGATCTGTTCTCCACCATATTCAAGCATCTAATTAATATTAATATCCCATCCAATGAGTCAAAATCTCTATTTTCTTCAGTCTTACTCTAGCTTTCTTCCTTTGCCAACTACCTTTTCAAGTCAATGCATTTGAATCATCAATTAATTTTTCCTTTGTTTTTGTGTATATTGTTTGGAATAAGAAAGACCATTTGATTAAAGTATTTTGGAAGAATGCTCAATCCATTGATACTCATTAAACAGCCTCCCTCCTTCTCCAGTTCCCCACAGTTCTCCTAACAGCTCTATCTTCCATTCAATCAGTTCTTCTTCCTTTTCCTCAAATGTGTTCTGAAATCTTGATTGGTAAGATGTCTTTTCCATTTCTGATATTATCGCTATGTCTTCTAGTTCTTCAATAGTCTGAGTCTGTCTGTTAGTTCCTTCCTTTAGGTCCTCCATCTTTGGATCTGCTTCCTCTAGTTTTCCTTCTATTTCCTGGATTGCTAGTTCCTTCTTTGTAGTCATTTTCTGGGTTTGTAAATTTAGATTAGAAAATTGTTCTTTTATCTGTGTTATTTTTAGTCTTATCATGAGCTAAATCAATTGTCTCTTGTATTGATTTCAACATGGAGAGAATTTCTTTCTGAGCTTCATCCATATTTTCTTGGTGGTATATCAATCTGAAGACTTTGAGGACAGGTGTTGAGGATGGTTTTTTACTGTTTAAAGCTGAGTATGGGACACCCATTTTATTTTTTGCAGGTGGTCTTTATATTAAAAATTGTTCATCAATCAAAGATTTGTAATCCAAAATATTCCATCATCTCAAGCAATGATGTGTGTTTCTCCTGCAGGGAAATAGTTTCACAACACAACTCTGAAAGTCAGTTAATATTTATATTCATAGTTCAGGCAGGCTGATTTCAAAGTAGTTTATCATCTCTGACACACTTATAAGCAACCCAAGAGTTGTTGTGTTTTTTCCCCCTTTTCCAAGCTGCAGTCTTCAAAAGTGAAAGTTTCCAAGGACAGCAAGAGTCTTATCTGAATCTGGGCTTCAAGCCAGGTTTCCTTTAGGCATAACAAATTGTAGTGCCATAATTTGCCACTAGATGTCATCAGCACTGTTTTCCAGCTTTTTAAATCCAAATTTATATTACAAACTTTTCAAGTGTCATTTTTTAAAAAAGTCTCAAAAGCACTTTTAGTCCCCAAATTTCAAAACCATATATGTATATTAATTCCAAGTTAATCTTGTAATTTTCTTTTTTTTCCCCAAGCAATTAGTTTGCTGCTTTTCTTTTCCTGAGGGAATGGGGTGGAAATTCCCCTTCCCTCTCTCATCAGGGAGGGCATTTTGGGCAATTTTTTCCAAGAAAAAGTCTTAGAGTTATAAAGAGAGGATAGGGTCCCATCCAGTTTCATCCACGTTGCTGAAAAGTCTCTCATTGGTGCTTATTTTCTTTCAGTTGTCAGCAGCTTCTGACTGGCTACATGAATGTAGCCAGTCTTCCTCCCCCCACCATTTGGAGGGCTTCCTTGGATCAAAAGAAAGGGCTGCTGCCCTCCTGTGATCAACGAGGGTCCCCTCCTTGTTTGTCACCTCTTTGGGGTGACTTTTGACCCTTTCCAGGGTCTCCAGTGGGGCAAATTCAAATCTGAAAGACAGAGCCCGATCTTCCTGTGTCCGTCTCACTGCAACATCAAACCAGAAGTTGAAAATATATTTGTTGAGATCCTTGTGAACTTTATCATTCAGACTTTAAGCTTGAATTGACTGAAAAGGAGAGGGAGTCGAAATCAGAGGCTCAGTCAGATAACTTCTCTACAGAAAACATGGCTGCTCCTGAAGCAGGAAAGAGTACTTTCAGATGCTCAATGCATGGAGACCAATCCATGGGGACTCCCCCAAACCCCACTACAATGCACAAATGGATAACAAACAGAAGGAATTAGGAATACTAATATGGGAAAGCAGGATGTAACTTGTGAATGTAGTGCCTGAAGGATATTGGTAAAGATGTCTATATGCCCATACCCAAATTCATGTCCTTGAATGCAAGAACTTGTTGAAAGCATCTGTTTAAGATTGGAAGGAATAAGAAATAAATGGGTACAACTGAAAAGTTTCGTATATGCCATCTTTCTAAAGCAGATGATGGGAACAATATCTTTCTAAGTCAGTGGTTCTCAACCTTTCTAATGCCGCGACCCCATAATACAGTTCCCCATGTTATGGTGACCCCCAACCACTTATACATCACTGGGTGCCAGGAGCGTGGCCAAAGAAAAGGGGAAAAAATGGCAGACAGCCTTGTTTGGCGACCCCCATGAAATGGTCGTTCGACCCCAAATGGGGTCCCGACCCACAGGTTGAGAACCACTGTTCTAAGTCAACTTGCTAAATTCTCCAAAGGACAGGTCAATGGGAGATTTCCAGTGCCTGCTGGAAGACAAACTCCGACAACAGATTATGAAAGTTTCATTTTTCAGAAGCTGGAAGAAGAAACAAGGGAGCCAGCTATTCTGGACCTAATCCTGACCAAGAGAGAGGAAATGGTAGATGATCCAAGGGAGAGACACCTTGGGGAAAAGTGACTGTAAGGACCCACCCCACTTTGCATCTTAAGAAGACAGAACTCTTGGAATAGCTCTTCCAACAGGAATCCTTTATTAAGAGAAAATGGTTGCAGGCATGCTAGACAGGACTTGGGGTTCAAGCTCTCCCATTCAAGGTTTTAAGGGGTTCCCCAGTAGTCCCACCCAATCAACCCCCCTTCCAGTGATAGTTTCAAGTATCACAATTCCATCCCCTTTCTTCTTCCGTCTGGATGGAGACTTCAGATAACTACATGAAAGGCAATTACTCTTCTTTGATATGTTAAAGCTTAGAGGCCACAATAAACACACATTCAGTCCTTTGAAGTGTGCTGAAGGAAGTGAGGGCCATAAAGCCCCTTTGCTCTCCCCCTTTTCTCCCTCTTATGGCAGAATCCAGAGAAGGCAGAATTGGGAGTTTCTATGTTTGATAATTAAAGATGAAATATAATTGGATTCTGACATCCGGCCCCTCTTAACAATAAGAGAGATCCACCTGAAAGAAAACACAAGTAAAAAATTTAGTTAGGCTTGTTAGGATACTCTGTGTGAAACTTCTTCAATAGCTTCGGGGCTCTGACGTGACGTTTATGGACCCACTCATTTTGTGAGGCAGGGAGGTGTTTCCAGGCAACTAGGTACTGAGTTGTTCCACGATATCTCCTAGAGTCAAGGATCTCTTTTATTTCGAAGTGTTGTTCCCCCTCCACCATGATTGGAGGTGGTGGGGGGGGGATTTTTGGCCGTAGAGGTGACTGATGCTCTCTTTTCAGCAAGCTGCAATGAAAAATTGGGTGTATTTGCCTGAGGTTTTTGGGTAATTCTAATTCTACTGTTACTGGATTTATGATCCTTTTAATTGGAAAAGGTCCTATATATTTTGGTCCAAGTTTTTTACAGGGCTGTAGGGACTTTAGGTATTTTGTAGATAAGTACACCATTTCTCCTATAATGAATGGTGTAGGCTCAACCCTTTTTTTATCGGCTTGTGCTTTGTATGCCCGCCTAGCTTCATCTAGTGATTTTCTGACTATTGGCCAGGTGTTTTGTAGGTTTTCCATCCATTCTTTCAGTGAAGGGATCGTTGGTTCTTTTGGGGTTAACTCTGGCATAGGGTTGAAACTTTGGCCGTTGGCTATTTGAAAAGGAGTGTAGCCTGTGCTGGAGTGGACTGCATTATTGTAGGCAACTTCTGCAAAAGGAAGTAAGTCCGTCCAATCACTCTGTTGGAAATTTAAAAAACATCTCAAATATTGCTCAAGTACCGACTGGCAGCGTTCCGCTTGTCCATCTGTCTGAGGGTGATGGCTAGATGTCAGTCCCTGAGTGGTCCCTAAGAGGGATAAAAATTCCTTCCAAAATGTAGACGTAAATTGCACTCCCCTATCAGAGATGATGCGTTGGGGTGCCCCGTGCAATCTGTAAATGTGCTGGATAAAAAGTTTTGCTAAGGCCTTTGCAGTGGGAATTTTTTGGCAAGGGATAAAGTGCACCTGTTTGGAAAATAGGTCCGTGACTGTCCAGATAACAGTATTCCCATTGCTTTCAGGCAATTCCACTATAAAATCCATGGCTATTTCCCTCCAGGGGGCTGAGGGACTTGCCACTGGTTGTAACAGCCCTGGCGATTTCCCTTGCAACCTCTTTGCTGATGCACAGGTTGGGCAGCTGGCAACATAACTTTCTATGTCCTTTTTTATTGATGGCCACCAAAATTGCCGTTTAATTAAGTGTAACGTTTTTACAAATCCAAAATGCCCTGCTGATTTTGTGTCATGGCAAAGTTGCATGAAAGTTAGTCTTTGAGTTGTTGGTATATATAACTTTTCCCCTACCCAAGGCAATCCGTCTCTCATTGTGCACACATGTTTGTTTTTCTGGAACCAATCATCTGTTTCCAAACTTTTTCTGAATTCAATCCCAGTTTGGCTGTCCAGTTGTGGTTTTATTTTGGCTTGGGTTCTTGTGGTTACTGGCGCTGCCAGTTGTGATTCTGCCATTATTGGTCTAGAGTCTGTGGTTCGTGCGCTGTTATATTGGGGCATGCGAGATAGTGCATCTGCCAGGAAGTTCTTTCTTCCTGGTAAATGTTTGAGCTTAAATTGGAATTGGTGAAAATGCTGGGACCAGCGGGCTTGTTTGGGATTGAGTTTCCTGGAAGTTTTCAGGGCTTCTAAATTTTTGTGATCAGTCCATACCTGGAAGGGGATTTTGTTGCCTTCCAGGAACTGTCGCCACGTGAGTAATGCCCAACGTATCCCATAAGCCTCCTTCTCCCATACGGGCCAGCGCTGTTCTGTTTCCGTGAGTTTCTTAGATGTATATGCACAGGGTTGCAATACTGCATCATCATTTTCTTGTAATAGCACAGCCCCCACTGCCACATCACTTGCATCTGCCTGTATTATGAAGGGCTTGTCCATATCTGGGTGCCTTAGTACTGGTTCGGCAGAAAAAAGTCTCTTTAGTCTCTCAAACGCTGCTTGGCACTCCATTGTCCATGTTAGTGGCTGGCTAGGTTTTACTGAGGATGTTCCCTTCGTTTTTAGTAAGTTGGTGAGGGGCAAGGCTATCTGTGCAAATGAGGGGATGAATTGGCGGTAAAAATTTGCAAAGCCCAGGAAACTTTGTAGTTGCTTTCTTGTGCGGGGTGGTGCCCATTCTAATACTGCTCTGACCTTCTCTGGGTCCATTTCAATGCCCTGTGGGGATATGCGATAGCCTAGGTAGTCTATCCTTTCCTGGTGGAATTCGCATTTTGAGAGTTTGGCATATAGGTGAGCGGCTCGCAGCTTCTTTAAAACCGCTCTGACAAGTTTGACGTGTTCTTCTTTTGTTTCGGTAAAGATAAGAATGTCGTCCAAGTAAACAAGGACCCCCTTAAACAGGTGCTCCCTTAGAACGTCATTGATTAATTGCATAAAGACTGCAGGGCCCCCTTGTAATCCAAATGGCAAGACTTTGAATTGATAGCACCCCATGGGGCAGTTAAATGCAGTCTTCCATTCGTCCCCTTCCTTGATTCTCACGCGATAGTAAGCTTCCCTTAAGTCTAGTTTAGAAAAAATTTTCCCTTTCGATAGGTGTGACAGCATGTCTTTCATGAGGGGCAGCGGGTATAGGTTGCTTTCACTGATTGTGTTCAGGGCCCTATAATCCACGCATAAACGTAAAGAGCCATCCTTCTTCTCTCTAAAAAGGACCGGGGCAGCCACTTTAGGCTTAGCTGGTTCAATGAAACCTCTCTCCAGGTTTTTTTTTATAAATCTTTCCATTTCCTCCTTCTCCTTTGGGCTCATGGAGTATAATCTGGGTTTCGGGAGTTTTGCCCCAGGCTTGAATTCAATGGTACAGTCTGTGGGTCGGTGGGGGGGAAGCTCATTCGCCCTCTCCTCACTGAAGACTTCAGCAAGGTCCCTATATTCCTCTGGTATTTCTGTTAATCTTTTTTCCTCTCCTATGGATGCTTTTTCTATTCTTGATTCTGGTAGCCTCTCTTGGGGTTTTAAGTCCATAGGGTCCCCCTTCGGGAATTTGATTTCTGTCGTCCTCCAATTTACCCAGGGGTTCCATTTTTTCAACCATTCCATCCCTAGAATCATTGGGCATTCCATACCTGGGGTCACCACAAACGTTAAGTCCTCTTCATGGTTGCCCAGGGAGAGGTGTATTGGCAGAGTGGCTAGGGTAGCTGGCACCCCCCCTGCTATGGATCCATCTAGCTGGCCAAATGAGATTGGTTGTTCCAGTCTCCTGGATGGGATGCCCAGATTCCCCACTAGTGTTGGGCTAATGAGGCAGCGGGTGCAGCCAGAGTCTATTAAGGCTTTCACCTTCACAGCTTCGGGCATGGGGGGGATTAATATAGTCACTGTTTTGAAGATGGGTGTGATGCGTCCACTTACCAGGGGTTCGCCTTCCGAGCTGTCATCTGAGGCATCCACCGTCCCTGTGGTGTAGGCTGGAGTTCTTTCCCCTTGGTGAGCAGAGGTGGGGTTTTCTGCAATTTCCATCATTTTCATGGCTGTTTCTTTTGGCTTAGCTGAATACCCTCTGGGTTTGTTGATTGGGGATCTGTCTGGGTTGTGCTGGGGGGCCTTTGAGCGGCATTCTACAGCTCGATGCCCTTCTCTTCCGCACTTGAAACACCCCATCTGCTTCTTGGCTGTATCCGATGATTTCACCGGTTGGTGTGTCAGCTCAGGCGGGGGGCGGCTCCATTGTTTTCCTCGGCGATGCCTCTTCAATATGTCGATCTCTGCTTCCTCTGCCAAGACGTACCATTCCTCAAGTCGATGTGGGTCTCCTCGGGGCAGGCAAGCATCATATAGATCATAGTTTAGTCCGTCTTTGAAACGGCCAAGGAGGATGTCTTCTGGCCAATTCAGTTTGCTGGCAATGGCTCGGAATTCTTGTGTATACTCAGCCACTGGGCGTTTGCCCTGCCTCATCGTTGTTATTCTTTCACGGGCTTTGCGATCAGCCAGGGGGTCTTCAAATCGTCTTCTCAACGAGGACATGAAACGGTTGAAGTTACTGAGTTCTGGGGCATTGGAGTCATGCAGGTTCACCACCCAATCTGCAGCTGGTCCATCCAGGGCAGATTGCACGATCCGGATGCGGGCTTTGTCGCTGGGGATGTCCTGCCCATATTCCTCCATGTAGCTGAGGACTTGGGTTAGGAAAAACCCCAAGCGTGTTGGCTCCCCTTTGAATTTCACCTCCAACGGTGGACGTCTTGGAATGGATCGGTGCCTCCATTGTGGGTGGTAGTGTCTTCCGTCCAGATTTCCATCTGTGGTCCGGTAGGGGGTGGGAGCTCCTGGATCAGTAAATGTCCCTGGGGTTGCAGGTTCCACGTCCCCCTCGGTGTCTCTCCCTTTGTGGCTCCAGGAACTGGGGCGGGCGTAGGGCTCAGGAATCTCCTCTCCTAGGGAGCTGAGAGTTCTCTTCATCAGGTCAATAGCTCTCTCTAGGATCCAGTCTGAGTACGGCATACAGCTTCCTCCCTCTTCACTTGCGTGCAGGGATTTCTCCATCTCCTGCTTCCATTCTGGTTGCTTGGTTCCCCGTCTCAGGGTCACTTTTCTTGATTCCTTTCCCCACTCGCTTTTCTTTCCAACGCCCATCGACCAGCGAGGCTTGTGGTCCTGTGTCTCCACCACTTCTTCTTCTGAGAAATCTGGCCTCTCGGATCCCAACATCTGGCAAGGTTCCAACTGGGTCAGCGGCTCTCTTTCCAGGGAGTTTTCTCCCTCTCTTGCTTCGTTGTCTGACATGGTAAATTTTTGCAAAATCCCCCGGCAAGGGTCTACCTTCCAGGTGGATTAATTTTGCAAGTCCTGTCTAATGTAAGGACCCACCCCACTTTGCATCTTAAGAAGACAGAACTCTTGGAATAGCTCTTCCAACAGGAATCCTTTATTAAGAGAAAATGGTTGCAGGCATGCTAGACAGGACTTGGGGTTCAAGCTCTCCCATTCAAGGTTTTAAGGGGTTCCCCAGTAGTCCCACCCAATCAACCCCCCTTCCAGTGATAGTTTCAAGTATCACAATTCCATCCCCTTTCTTCTTCCGTCTGGATGGAGACTTCAGATAACTACATGAAAGGCAATTACTCTTCTTTGATATGTTAAAGCTTAGAGGCCACAATAAACACACATTCAGTCCTTTGAAGTGTGCTGAAGGAAGTGAGGGCCATAAAGCCCCTTTGCTCTCCCCCTTTTCTCCCTCTTATGGCAGAATCCAGAGAAGGCAGAATTGGGAGTTTCTATGTTTGATAATTAAAGATGAAATATAATTGGATTCTGACAGTGACATTATTGGCATTTAAAAAAGCAGGGAAGGAAGTGCTTTGTCTTGGACATTATAAACAGTAGAATGATATGGACAATTGTTCAAAAAAGTATTTATTGGGACTGCAGAGTTGCCATATCATCAATGGAGGCTAAAGATTCTTCAAAGCCACCAGAGTGATGCCACAGACGTCTGCCTAAAAAGAACTTCGGAAGGTGGAAGACTAGAGTAATGGTAACCCCAGTATTCTGAACCCTGTTGAGTGTAAAGATGGAGGTTCCCACAGATGACCTGTGTCCTCTGGACATTTCTGAAAGTTTGAAGTCCTCATTTTTGTACCACAAGTATCTTTGGATCACATGAGGTTGAGCTGGCATTTGCACTTTCCCCCTCAGCCAAAATTGGACAGCGATGTCCATAATCTCAAGTGGAAAATACCCATGTGCAAATTCATTCTTGGCTGCCCATGAGCCTTAAATGATTGTGTCCCTTTTGTTAAGTGGTAGGGCCAACTCTGTTAGGGAGGACTCTGAGGCCAAGAGAAAGAAGGGTTGCTTTGGAAGCAGACGGCCACCTGCCCTTTTGTTACCCACCAAGGCAGGCCTGCCAAAGCAGCTCTTCGTATCAGATTAAATTTTGCATTTTCATCTAGCCAACAGCAGCTGCTTGGTCTTCCCCCCCTCCCCCAGCATTTAGAAGGATTTGTTAGTTAAATGCTAATGCCACCAGATAAATGATGCAAATGTGAGGTGGGAGAGCTTTATTTCCCAGTTAGCCCAGGGAAACTTGGGGACAAGCCTTTGAAATATTGGATGAATATACAGTATGCTAGGGTCATTTTGTAAGCTCAATAACCTTTAAAGGAAAGAAATGGACACTGAGTCACACTTGAGCTTCTGAATCTGGATTTATTCCATTCAATTTATGGAAGAAAAATTATTTGACTGGCAGTAGATATAAGCTTAAAGTTAAAAAAAGCCCACAGGTTTTGCAGAAAAACTGCTTGCTTGCCCATTTTAAAGATCCCATATTTCACACAGATCATCTCTGAATTGGAAAGCTATCGTTAGTGGTTGGCATATCTTTGCAAATGATCCCCCCCCCATGTCTCCTCTCTGAATGACGGTGGTTATGGGCAGGGTTTTTTTTCTCATAGAATGCCCAGAACGGAGTTCCGGCACCTTTTTTGGATGGAAGCTTGTAGGGTAGGCAAGGTGGGTTATATGATGTGTGTTCCGGCACCTTTTTTTTTTTTTTTTTTTTTTTTAGAAAAAAAGCACTAGTTCCGGGTGGTCCAACATGCAGATCTTGCAGAAGAATGGTGACCTTCAACCTCCAGCAGAACTTTGGCAAGCCTGGGAACCCCAAAGAAGGGAAGTGGGGGTTAGGGGACAGATGGACCTTGCACTATATGTCCCTAGATGCACAAATCCAGTGAGAAAAACAAGGTAACCAAGGTTTCCTTCAGCATTCACTGGCAAAGGAGTCCAAAACAACCTCTTAGATATTTACTTCACCATTTGCACACTTATTTTTTCCATCCTAATGCCCATAATCCCCAGCCACACAGCTCTCAGGTATTGGTCATCCAACCTCTCCCAGGGCAGGTTGCAGAGGGCTGAACACTGCAGCTGAGAACCTTCTCTCCAGAAGAGGGGAAGTCAAGCTGAACGATCTTTGCATTGCTTGGCGCCTGCGTGGCTTCACAAGACAGGCTTGAAAAGTAACTCCCCCGGCATGCCAAAGGGTTAGGGTCTTGAAGGCTCTTCGGCTTCTGGGCCACAGCACAGCTTTGCGACTGGCTTGCTTCTTCTCTGCCCAGTGTGGTGGTGGACCCGCTTCCTCCCCCTGCCCCCACCCCTGCTTTCCTGGTGATATTCACCAGCCATCCAGCCTGATTTCCCCTTTGCTGCCACTTTTGGGTTAGGGCTGAATATTTGCTCTCCAGAAGGAAGGAGATGCTTCTCGACCAGCCCTTGAAAGAGGAAGAAGACCTTTAATCACTAGGCTTGGAACAGCTTCACAGACTGACTTCTGCAAATAAAACCAAGCAAGCACATGCCTTTGATAATAGCAGTATGAGCGATAACAGGACTGACAAACAGTGAAATAATATTTCATTAATTGCCTTAGTTGGGATTCCTTGGGGCCAGTCCAGCATGTTCCCCAACCATTCTTAGCAACTTGAGCTCTCTTGTTCTTTCTAGGTGACTATAGTTTAATTTCCATTCCTCTACCATCCTCACCCCTTTAATACAGAAATATCAATTGCAATATTAGAAGCCTAATACTCACCTTATGGGACACATTATGCAGCCTCTTCTTTGCTATAGTGATGGAAAGTGGTTACAAGAGTTTTCTTTCAACATCCCTTTGGTCTAGTTTGATGGCAAATGCCAATCTTGGGTTTTATTTGCAGTTATTTTGGTTTTTTTCGGGATTACTTTTTGATTTTGACATTGTTGATTTTCCTATTATGTTTTTGGCTCATCCAATGGACTTATAACTACAGATAGTACAGATGAACAACTGTTCATTTATCAACCATTCAAACATACTGGAAAGTCATTTATGACCACTTTCACACTTACGATCATTCCAGCACCCCCAGGGTCACGTGAACAAAATTCAGACACTTGGCAACTGACTCACCTTTATGACAGGGTCCCAGGGTCCTTTTGCAACTTTCTGACAAGCAAAGTCAGTGGGGAAGCCAGATTCACTTAACAACTGGGTCCCGAACTTAATAATTGCAGTAAGTCATTTAAAAACGGTGGCAAGAAGGTTGTAAAATGGATCAAATTTCACTTAACAACTGATCATTTAGCAACAGAAATTTCGGGCTCAATTGTGTTTGTAAGTTGAGGACTGCCTGTACTGTTAAATCCATCCATCCATCCTCCCTGGATGGAAATTCATGGAGAGTCCAAGGTGCCCTTTGGCATTAAACCATTGATTTTCTCTCTAGCCTACACAGGTAGTCCTCAATTTACAACAGTTCATTTAGTGACTATTCAAAGTTGCAACAGCACTGAAAAGTGACTTATGTCCTTTTCCACACTTACACTCACTGCAGCAACTAGGAAGTCATGTGACCATAATTTGGATGCTTGGCAACCTTGGCAATTGCAAACGACACAAATATGAATCAAATACGATCCTGTGATCACCTTTTGTGACCTTCTGACACGCAAAGCCAATGGAGAAGCCAGATTTACTTAACCGACCGTGTTACTAACTTAACATTAATGCTTCACTTAACAATGTGAAATGGGGCAAACTTTACTTAACAAATGCTTCATTTAGCAAACAGAAATTTTGGAGTCAATTATGGTCATAAGTCAAAGACTAGCTGTATTGCAGGCAAAAATTATTATGATGGTGGGAGTAACTTGTCCTAAGCTCTTTGGAACTGGAGTACTTAGAAATTAACAAAGCCTTTTTTTTGTTTTCTCTTTAGAGAGGCCTCTCTCCTTCCTTCTTTGACCAAAAGATCGGCAGAGACCAGGCTCCATGGATGAGTGGGATGCCCCCCAGTGGAAAAAGGAAATTGAAAGCCTTAAGTATCAGTTGGCTTACAAGCGGGAGGTGTCATCAAAAACAATTCCTGAGTGAGTTCATCAGATATTATTTTGTGCAAATAGAGAACTAGAATGTTACAAGCCTTGAGTTTCTAGCCCCTAAAGTTGCAAACAAAAGGTTTGAAAATGAGTGGGAAATATGCACAAGGGGGAAGGGCTAGCAGGAATTTTGATTATTCAGTTATTGTTCCAGTAATTAGGTGTCAGTCTTTTTATTTGGTTTCAGTAGAAGATTTTAACAGTTAAATAATGAATAACTGCATTCAAGCAACAGGGCTGGGAGTTTTATTTATTTGCAATTAGTATACTGCGTGAACTGTACCTGTTGGGTGAGCAGGATTCCATGCAAACTTGGAAAATGAGTTCAGAAACAAGTTAACATGGAGGCTGGATCTGCACATTTACATTTCCAGATTTGATTTGCAGTTAGAATTGGAAAGATCCAGTCTGAAATCTGGCAAACTGCAGCCAGATCCAGGCCAGATTTTCCAGTCTGTTATTCCAACATTGTGGTTGTTGAAGTAGACCAGGGTCTTCAAACTTGGCCCTTTTATGACTTGTGGACTTCAACTCCCAGAATTCCTCAGCCAGCGTGCCTGGCTGAGGAATTCTGGAAGTTGAAGTCCACAAGTCATAAAAGGGCCAAGTTTGAAGACCCCTGAAGTAGACCAAACCAAGTTAGATAATGACTTTTGATCAGAATAACATATTGATAAGCCTCTGTGCAGAGAAATCAGGCTGTGAATTCCGCTGCTGGGATTACTTGGCATCTCTGTAAAGAAATCACCTCTGCTGTGTGTTTCGAAGCATAATTTTCCTCCTCCTTTGATACAGAAGATGATTTGGACTAGCAAAGAGAAAACTGGTCCAGTTCTATTTGTCTTCCTTTAGACATAAAGCCAGCCAGGTCTTTTTGTGTCACCGAAGGCAAACTGCTTGGGCCTGGTTCATGTGGAGTGTACATTACTGACATGCCACATCCATTATTATGGTGGAAGAACAGCGATTCTTACAGAAAGGTATCCAAGAACTTTCCTACGCTTTGGAAATTTTCAAATAACATTATACCAAAGGCAGCCATCCAGAGATTCATATGGGTAATGTGGATGCGCAAAATTTTTTGTTGCTCCTACTCACACTTCAGATTACTTTCCTGTAAATTCCTGCTTGCAACTGTATTTAGAAGCCATTTAGCATCATTTTTTAAAGATGAGAATGTTACTCCTGGAGATGATAGTTTCATCAATCTGTATAACAACCAAGTATAACACTGGATGCTATCAGTGAGAGATCTTGCTTTCTGTTTCTTTCCAGATTCCTTAAATGGATCGAGGAGGGGATTCCAGAAGATCCATTCTTGAACCCAGAACGAATGAAAAACAACCCTTGGGTGGAAAGAGGAAAATGCACAATGCTCTAATCCATGTTCTTAGCCCAGCACTGTCCCTGATTGACAAATGCTTTCCTTTGGGCATGCTCCCAAATTGCATTAAACAGAAGGCTCCAAAATTATTCGCTTGCCGCTCTGGCTAAATCCTCATTCATAGTCCTTTGTTAGTGCTGAGGCCTTAAGCAAGGACTATGCTAAAGGCTTCCCAAACATTTGGTCTCCTAGGCACTATTGGGGTGGGTGTGGCTTAAGTAGAGATCCAGCTTCATGCACAAGGAGCACTGGAGGTGGGCCTTACCTCAGTGGCTCTCTCTAAAATTCTGACAGCACTGAATTTACAATGTCTCCCAGCTCCTGGCTGTGCGTTTGCTTCCAAAGGGTTGTCCTACAGAAAGCCGGATTATCCTTACCAGGGATAGAGGCCTGGCCATCTGTTGTGTGGTGGGAGAGAACCAGAATGAACGTGGGCTATTCTTCACTGGCACAGAATGACGGGAGCCTCTAGTGCCACATTGTAGTATGTTAGGACCTGCTTATTTTAAACCTGTTGGTTCATGATTTGGGAACCATTGGGAGGGATAAATTTGTATGGAGGAGACTTCCTATTTTGAATCACTGCAACTAAAAGAATGGAAATTAATTGTAACCAGAAAGAGTGAAGCAGAATCAAAGTCCTTCTTAGGAACCCCACCAGTTGCTCTTTCTTGTAAATCTAATTTTGTTTGCTGTTTTCTTTCTTTCTTTAGATATAAACATACATTTTGTAAGCATTTTCATTTTTTTCTATTTTAGGAAATTCAGTTTTGCAGTAGAAAACTGCATGAGTGTAATAAGTTTATAAAAATGAAATAAAGCAATACTAAGCATATCTTTATTTACTCCAAAATAGGATTTCATGCAAAAAATACATTAAAAATTCCTCCTTTTGCCTGATTTTTCATGCCCTTATTTCCTTTATTTTTTTAATTGCTAGAGAAAATCTTTAATATAAATGTTTCTCCGAACTGCATTGGAAACACCTTCATTAAACTGGAACCAAACATCACTTTGCCCAACAGCTTTTCCAATTTGCTTTTCTACTGTATTTTTCTCAGGTACCTGATTAATTTCTAGGAGGAAAAAAGAAAAGAAAAAATGGTAGCTGTAAGGGCTTTGACAATCATAAAGTCAAAATGGTGACTAGAATAACACAACTAAAGTCTCCCCCTTCTTTATATGACTTGTTTATAAACAAGAGGTGGCTGATTAGGTCTGCCTTGAACTGAGAACCAGAGAATGGTTCAGGCTGGTTAAAGAAGACAACTCTAACCATGATCAGTGATCAAGGTGTGCAGCCTGATGATTTCCTTGGTCGTTGGGTTCTTCAACTTGTCCTACCTGAAGGAGAGATTAAGGTATTTTTTTCCCCTTGAAAAAATAACAAAATAACAATAACACAAAATAACGGGAACAATAACAAAAATAACCCTAATCTGTTATTTGGTGGGACAAGCTGAAGAATCCAAGGACAAGGAAATTATCAGGCTGCAAGCCTTGATCACTGACCATGGTTAGAACTGCCTTCTTTAACCAGCCTGAGCCATTCTCTGGTTCTCAGTTCAAGACAGACCTAATCAAGTCAGGAAATCAAGGTATTTTTTATACCATGTCCCTCACTGGGGTGCAATCATCACAATAAAAATTCACAATTATAAACTACAGAAAAATATTCAAGTTGGTATAATCATGATACATTTATAGTCACTGCATAAGTTTAAGAACCACTAACTTAGTGAGCTAAAGGGGCTTGAGCGCTTTTCATTGTTTCTGTCAGCACTTTAATGTATTAAGAATTTTAACAGATTAAAGAAAATATCACGGAGGGGATTCCAGGAATGCTACTACTGTTGTGGGGTATATTGCCACTGAAATTTCATCCACAACCTTGACTGTCCCCCTTTTGGGGACTACAGGGACAAGATGGGCTTTCTGATTTCCTGGGGCTGAGCAACCCTTTTACTAAAGCTCAAAACTACTACAATTTCTATGCTGCAAATTTAAATCACTTTCAAACCCAGTGAATGCTATTACTGGCACGGCCAACTAAGGAAGCAAGGAAGGACTCCGATGATTCTCAGTATGCTTTAACAACAGAGAGCGCATCACGCCCTGTTGTCCCTGCAGAGGACAAAGATTGAAAGGGCTACAGCCAGTGGTGGGATTCAGACAGTTCGCACCACTTCGGCAGAACCGGTAGCTAATTTTTTGTTGCCCAGGCCCAGAATGGACTTCTGGAAGCGGCATCCACACAGAGAACCGGTTGTTGACCTATTGGAATCCCACCACTGGCTACAGCCCACCCAATGCTTCCTCTTCCCCATGAGGTTATTTCCCTGAAGAGACATTTCAATCCAATCTGACAGGTGAGCCGAACTGTACTGTAACCCACCATTTCCTCAGAGGAGGGGCCAGGAGGTTTCCCTTTAGCCGAAATCTTACCTGGTGAAGGGACTGCCTTTTTCTTGAGAATGACCTGGCCAAAGAAGTCTCTTTCTGGCTGGGGGAGGGAAGCAGAGATCATCAGCAACTACGCTTCTCAAAGAGCAGCACAAAAACAACAGGCTGCGGCTGTTTCAATCTCCGCCAGAGCCTGGATCTCCACTAGGGCACCCAGAGGCATAAAGGGGCCCCACTTGGCACCTTCTTTATTGAATTTCTCTCTACATTTTTCAACAATGAAAAGAAATGGGACGTTGACAGGTACAAGGCTAAATTCAACTTTAGCTTTATGATCTTCTTTCATTCCCAAATCCCCTAGGACTTCACTAGACCCCACTGGTGATTTGAGACAAAATGGGTGACTCCTAGCTGATGCTTTGTTGGGAAATGTGCCCTCCTGCCTAGAAAACCGGGCACGGCATGGCCAGGTTTTCTGAGAACTGGGTCAATTTATACTAGAAACTTTGCTAATCTGAGGGGATGAAAAATAACCTATAAAAAAAAAACTATACTAGAATTGGGGGACTGAAATCATGTTTTTCATTTGCAATTTGTAATTTTTCATGAAGCAGCTTCCTTACTTAGTGGATGTTTTGATGGGGCTCCAACTCAAGCTCCTTTCCAAGACTGCCTAGCAATGTGTTCCAGAATCTTTAGCTATGCAGCTCATGCGGTTTCTCGGACCAAAGAGTGTTGGCTTTTTTTAATGCACAATTTGCCTCACAAGGCCACACATGCTTTGGCCAAACTCCACAATACTGCACCATCCTGTCCTTCTAGCTCTTATATATGGTCATCACCTTTTCCTCAACTGTCGCTCTCTTCACAATTTGGTTGAGACTTTGCTCGTGGTTCCTGATCCTGGATTTGCGCAGCTCCCTACCTGTCCCTGCTTCGTGGTTGGTTTCTGTGGGGAGTGACCTGGCCTCTAATGCCTGAGGGAGGGCAGAGAAACATTGGGGTGGTTAGGAGGGGGGAAGAATAAAAGAAGGGGAAAATTACAGCAGTTTTACCAGAGCTATGCGCAATCTTCAACTGTTACGCTTAAAATTTACTTAAAATAAAAATCCTTATGATCAGTTCCAAAAGGCCCCCATTAAATTGTGTATTTTCCCCAAATTGTTTATTTGTAAAAAGAGCAGATTAAAAACATTTGTTCTCTTTTAATACATCATGGATCACCTTGGGAGTGATCCTAACACTACACCTGGGAGTTAGTGGCAGATTTAAGATATGGGATGGGCAAAAAAAGAAAAACAAACAAAGATCCCCCTGCCCTCTTTTTATTACCTCCCTTCCATGTTTCTTCTCAGAAGCCCTCTGGATATTGTATCATAATGAATAATAACTCCATGGTGGGGGAAAGTGAGGTGGTGATGGGCAGGTGTAGTCAATCACTCTTTGCAAACGAGGCAATGAAACGAGAGCTTGGCTCATCTGAATTACCACCAAATGCCTGCCAATCTGATGGCGTCAGGGCACGGGCATTTTGCAGTTTGAGACCAGCTCCAAAGGTGCCTTTGTAGCACGAGTCTTATGACCTGACAGCTCCTCAGAACCAGCCACCAAGCCAGCCAATGGTGCCCGGAGGCTTCCCAAGGGAAGTCGATACCTGGAAAGGGGCCTCCATCTGCCTCATCTTCTCCAGTTGGATCTCTCTCGCAATGAGCTGCTTGGCCTGGTAAGTCAGCGGTTTCCGAAATGGGAGATCAGGAAACCTGCAAACCTCTTCCACATTCCTAGGGTTTACAGCCAAGGCAGCAGTATTATTGTAAAAGGAAACAAGACCCAAAGCATGTTAAAAACAAAGCACACCTTTTCACACTTGCACTTTCATTTGAATACAATTTGGCATTTGGGTCACAACAAGTTTTTGTAAAACCCACTGAAGTAGGAGTTGTATTCATGGCGTGTCCGCCGACCAATCGCCATGCCGTCTCTTGGGAGGGCACCGAAAAAAGCAGAGTCCATGTGCACGCCTGCCTCGTGCTCGCCCCGCGTCTGCCATGCTCTCCACAGAGCGCTGCAGCTGACCTGAGGCGGCCGGCTAGGCACCAAAGTGCTGCCGAAAACAGTGGAGCCTGTGTGCACACCTGCTACACAGTCACCTGTCAACTGTGCTTTCCAAACCTCGGATCAGCTGCAACACCGTGGAGAGCATGGCGGACGTGGGGCAAGTGTGAGGCAGGCGCACACACGGACTCCGCTTTTTTCAGTGCCCTCCCAAGAGGTGGCATGGTGATTGGTCGGCAGACACACCACGAATGGGGACTCACCATCCCCCAAACCCTGCTGCTGCCAAAGTGGATCCCGGGCTGCAATGTCTGCTGCAATGGAGAGACAGGAAGTGGAGCAGCCGGTGCTGTCATGGTTCCGACTAATGAAACACTTCAAAGAACTTTCAGGCATTTTATCCTAAAAAAGTCTTTTTATTTATGTGACAAATAAATAAGGCATGACGAAAGGGAATGCTAAGATCTGAAATTTCCACCCACCGAGCAGTTATTTTTGCTAGCATTTTCCCTCCCTTATTTTGCTGTCATGATTTACGTTCTCCAATTAGTCTGAAGGGCAAAGGTTCTCTTCCTTTCCCTTTTGCAGGCTTTCCCTTCTCCCTCATTCTCCTCTGCATCAACTCTAAAAATACCAGACAGTTCTGCATATTTTGTCAAAGCAAGAATATTCAATATTAGCAGCGTTGACAGGTGTGAGGAAAGGAGGAGCGTGGAGAAGAAAGAGGAAAAGCGGCTGAGTAAGAAGCGCCACCGAAAACAGCAGAGACCGTGTGCCTGCCTGCCACTTACTCGCCCCTTGTTAGCCATGCTCTTCATAGTGCGCTGCAGCTGATCCGAGGCATGGAGAGCATGGCTGACACGGGGCAAGCGTGTAGCAGGCGCATACAAAGACTCTGCTGTTTTAGGCAGTGCTTTGTGCCTGACCGGCTGGGACGGCCCCGATCCTCACTCGGCTGCTTTTCCTCTTTCTTCTCCCTGCTCCTCATTCCCTTGCATTGGCTGCTTCACTTCCCGTCTCTTCATTGGAGCACATATTGCAGCCTGGGATCCACTTTGGCAAATTTCTTTTGTTTGTGGGACTGCCCACGTTGGCGGAGGAGCGCGTCAGAGCTGGAAAAAAGGTTAGTAAAGAAATGCTTTGGGAAGGGAGGGCATCTGGGCGGTTAGTGGGTGAGGCAAGCTCTCCAGCTCCATGGTGGAAGAGAAATGCAATGCCTTCTGGCTCCGGCACTCTACCTGGCATTTCGGTGGCTGTGTGGGCAGAGCTGCGAAGAGGGCCAGGTGGCCAAAGTGCAAGCAGTCTGGCTCGGAAGGGGAGTGAGAGGGCAAACCCCCTAAGGCTGCCAGGCCTGAAACGGGCCCATCGCTCTCTAACAGCTGCCCAGGCGCATCACCAGAGGGAAGGCCAGCATCTATCAGTACCAGCACTTATGGTAAACACGGCGGCATCCTGGCTCTGGCAGGGAAGGGGGAACCAGCATGGGCACTATAGACATTATGGCTTGTTTCAGCACCCTCGCTGACCCTCCGGTGTTCTGCCGGTGCTTTGGCCTTGGGCTGCCTCCATATGTGCAGGCCATGCCCTGCGCCAGTGCACTTGCCACCTGCCGTAATGTAAGACAGGGCTCCCCAACCTGTGGGCCATGGCCTGTTGGCCACTGGGCTGTAGGACAGGCTGACCAGTGCGTGTGCACACTCCCCCCCCCACTCATACTAGTGCCATGGCTGCGGGGCACAAAAATGGGCTATTGCCAAGTCACACAAAAACGGGATGCCGCTGCACCGCAGGGTGCAAAAATGGGCTGCTGCTGCAGGGGGCATGGAAATGGGGCGCTGCGCCATGCAAGAATGAAGCAGGGCTGGTATCACACTGGTGCTAGCCCCGCTATGTTTGTATTGCGGCATCCTTGTGGCCCTGTGCGCGCACACACATGTAAAATGCTTCCCCCTCCCTTTCCCTCTAGTCCGCCAACTGAGAAAGGTTGGTGACCTCTGATGTAAGACATCCCCCGAAAATAAGATCTAATGGGTCTTTTGGTAAAAATAAAATAAATAAAATAAGACCCAGTCTTATTTTTGGGGAAACACGGTAACATATTCTAGTTTTGTGTACCTCTTTTATTGTTCTTATTTAAGTATTAAATACATGAAATAATAAACTACCTTTTGGTATATCGTTTTTTTTATACTTAAAACAATCATTATGACAGAGAACCAGTTGTTAAATTATTTGAATCCCACCACTGAACAAACCCTAAGCATTTTCAGATTCTGGCTATGAGATGCCACTTTTGAACATAACCTTGTATAAAACTCCTGTGTGCACAACCCTGGAAACCAAAGGGATTTTTCCACAGAGTTGGTTTTCTCAGGGAGGTAACTAGGACTCAACCATCCCATTTGGTAGATTGAAATGCCGCTGGCTTTTAATCAGTTGGTTCTTCTGCATCATAAAACTCAGGGTCCAGCACCATCACCACTGGCATGTCTGATTTTCACAAAGGGTCCAGACTACACTTGCTTGAGATATTGCATTTCCAGGGAGAACAACTGTGAAATCATGAAAAACCTATCTGCTACATGAAAAGGTGGTACTTACGGGTCAAGCTTATAGATGTACTGGCCTTCGGGAGTCTGCTCCTGATGGTAGGTAAGATTGTATGTCAGCATAATATTGATCAGCTGTGATAACTGCTCCTTTTCGTTCTGATTGTACAGCTGTGTGTTCACCTAAGAAGATAATGGATCATCTTAATTTAGTATTTTGCTTCTCCCACCATCCAGCAAGCAGGAGACAGAGAACCAGATCTCTGTTCAATAATATTTGGGGAGAGTTGCCCTCAGTCTGAAGATAATGTAGAGGCTTCCTCTATGCATTCATCCTATCATCCTGTATGAAAGCAGCCCAAGTCTTAAGGACATCAAAAAAGCTCTGGTCCATCAGGCCAAAGCTCAAATTAGTCCAGTGTCTTGTTTTTCACAGCAACGAAACCATGTTGCTGGGATGCTTGCAAGCAGGAGACAGAGGCCAGGCCTCCTCCCATGAGTATTCTCCAAAATGGGCATTTGGAGGGATGTGAAGATATCATGGAGTCTTCAGCGCCAACAGGTTTTACCAGCTGTCAGAACCCTATCTTTCTATGGGCACGGGATTTCTTGTTCTTTTCAGGTTCTGCCATTCTCCCGGGGGAAGGGAGAAGCTTGGGGTTGCTGATGTGTATTTCCTTTGGTTTGTTCCTTGCTCTATCCTCTTTGATGTTTCTCGATCGGGGGTGAGAATGGATGTGCCTCTGGCCATCTGCCTTATCTCTGGATGTGGAAGAAGCGGTGCAGAGAGACCTAACAAACTTGGAAGCGGTACCTTATCGCTCTGTTCCCACAGCGTCTTTACACCTGTGGACTGGCCTGTTTGAACCGTCCAGATGGACAGTTGGGGTGGGGTTACCATTGACTCTTTTGACCTATTGATTCATGCGGGAAATTCTCAGATCCTGCCTTCTATTCCTGCTGTCAACATCTCCGAATAAAAGTTCCCTTTGAAATTCTTTCTTGGGAGGACTGATTGAGGCAGGTCCTTACATCAGCTTTTCTCCACTAAAGTCATCAAACTAATGATCAATACTACAACTTATACAGAATGAATAATCATGAGGTTATGATTATTAGATTTAATGCTTCCTAATTATTTCACACATTAAAATTTGATTAAAAGAATAGGAAAGTTCTGGAATCCAACAGATGGCAATCACTAAAGTTTAAATAATTGTTTCGCCTTGTCAGAATCCAATTATATTTCATCTCTAGTTATCGACTATGGAAAACCCCATTTCTGCCCTCTCTGGATTCTGTCATACTACAAAGGGGAAGGGGTATGAGCAAAGGGGTTTTATGGCTCCCATTTCCTTCATTACAACTTCAAAGGGACTGAATGTGGATATCACCAAAAGGACTAACCATAACAATAGGGCCCATCACCTTTCATGTACTCCTCTCTGAAGCCTCCCTTCTGCCAGCAGTGAGGGAAAAGGGGGTGGAAATGTAACGCCTGGGATTGTCGCTGGAAGGACGGTGGGGTGGGGGTGGGGCTGCTTGGGACCACTTGAAACCTTGAATGGGAGGACTTGGGCCCCAGGTCCTGTCTAGAATGCCTGCAACCATCTTCTCTTAATAAAGATGCCTGTTGGAAGAAATATTCCAAGAGTTCTGTCTTCTTAAGATGCAAATTGGAGTGGGTCCTTACATTGGCTATCATTACTGCTTAATCTTCAGTTCAATTCATGGTCTGCAATTGGTAAAAACTTAACAGTTCAAGCCCTAACCAAGGACCTAAGAGCTGTAAAGGTAATGTCTGAGTTCCGAATAGAATGTTTTTTTTTTTGCAAAATCAGAATATTCAGGTAAAATAAGTTCAAAATTTCCAGCCCTTTTGGTATTGCTCCAGGGGTTCCTATTACTATTGGCACAAGCATTGATTTCTTCCTCCACAATCACTCAATTTCAATTTGCAAATCACAATATTTTGTTATTTTTTCTAGTTGTTTTTCTTCAATTCAGGCATCACTTGGTATTGCAATATTAATGAACCAAACTTTTTTCTTTTCCACAATAGTGATGTCAGATGTGTTGTGGGCCAGATGTCTATTTAGTTCCACAGGATCTTGACTTGCTCATTTTCAAGAACTTTGTCAACTTGGTGTTCCCAGTAAGTTTTGCTGCATTCAAACCAAATTTTTGGCAAAGCTGCCAATGTATGATTTTGGCAACTCAATCATGACATTGTAGATAATCAGTCTGTGAAATTTTGCTGTAGCCACTGATAAGGTGGTCCACTGTTTCATCTTTCTCATTGCATAAGCAACATTTGCTGTTGTCACTGACATGTTGCATTTTTGCTTTCATGGAATTGGTTTGCAAGGCTTGTTCTTGAGCAGCCAAAGTGAAGCCTTCAGTTTCTTTCTTCAGCACCCCTGATCTCAACCAGCTCCAGGTTAGCTTTATTATTATTATTATTATTATTATTATTATTATTATTAGTAGTAGTAGTAGTAGTAGTAATAGTTAATCTTCAATTTGATTCTCAGTCTAGAACTGGTAAACACTTAACAGTTCAAGTCCTGACCAAGGACCCAAGAGCTGCTAAGGTAGTGTCTGAATATATAGGCATTATTATTACTTTTACTATTATTGTTATGGATCTGTTGCAGTTGGGTTGAGTTCTTAGTCACTTGTTTGGAATAGGAAGGTGACTGAGGCTCTGGATAGGACTGCGCACATGCAACCTCTACTCACCCGTAGACCTCTCTGTCCTCCGTGATATACAGAGGAACTGAGAGGGATGAAATGGACAAACAGAAGTCTAGAGTGTCAGAATCCATATATTATTAAGGGGGACTCTTTTCTATTTCTTTTTATTTCATTGCTCCAGGTTCTGCCATTCTCCTGAAGGGGAGGGGAGAAGACGTTGCGGGCTGTCTTTGTTTCTTTCTGTTGCTATAATGTATCCCTTCCAAAGTTTCTGCACATTTACTCTTTGAACTGTCTCTCTCTTGATGTTACCTTGGGGCGAGAAAGGAATGTGCCTCCGGCCATCTGGCTTATCTCCCATTACAGAAGGGAAGGTGTGAAGACCCAACAACATCGATGCAAGCCTGGGAAAGACCTGCATTATCAGCTCCTTTTCCACAGCAGACTTAATACCTGAGGATTGGCCCATTCAAACTGACCAGATGAACTATTGGGGTAAGGTTTGCTTGGGACTCTTTTAACCTATTGATCTGAGCGGGAAACCCTCAGATCCTACTTATTATGCCTGCTATCAGCTTCTCCTAATAAAAGTTCCTTTTGGAAGAAACTGCTTCCACAAGTTCTGCGTTCTTAGGATAAGGTTTTGAAGTGGGCCCTGACGTTAGGCAGGATCTGCAGTAACAGTCAGCCCGGAAGGAAGACCCTTACTGGGGTAATTAGCAAACAATGCCGGATAACGGAATGGAAAGGGAAGAACCTGCTATTGGGGGGGGGGAAGCCTCCCACCAAGCAAATCCCTGTGGATACAGCTCTGAACCCTCGAGCTTGTCAGAAGAGGTAGTGGTTGCAGAACGCCGCCACAAGCCCAGGTGGTCGATGGGTGTCGGGAAGAAGGAAGACTGAGAGAAGAAAGCCAGAAAGGTGATGCTCAGATGAGGCAGTCATCAACCAGGTTGGAAACTCGAGATGGAGAGGTCACTCCGCCTTAGTGAAGCCAGTTTCTGGAAAAAGCCACTGACATGTTGAGAATCACTCTCGACTCCCTGAGGGAGGAGAAAACTGACCACATTGGGGCATCGTCAACCTAGACTCCACAGAAGGGACAGATGAAGGGGGGGCCAAGCCAGCAGTCCCGGGCCCTTCTGCAAGCACCGCTGAAGCCGGAGCCATCACAACCGCCGCTGCCACCCCTGGCCAAGCATCACCTGCAGACAGAGATGGACAATGGAAGAATGGACATTGATCGATTCAAAAGTTCCTGCTGTTGGAGGTGAAATACCATGGGGAGCCACGGCACCTGGGATTTTTCCTAACCCAGGTGCTAAACTACATGGAGGAATATGGCCGCGACATACCGAGTGACCAGGGCCGGATTCACATCGTGCAAGCAGCCCTGGATGGCACCGCAGCGGACTAGATGGTAGACCTCCACGATGCCGATGCCCTAGAGCTGCATTGCCTTAATCAATTTATGGCAGCTCTTAGACATCATTTTGAAGATCCCCTAGCTGACCGCAAGGCATGGGAGCAAATAAAAACTGTCCGACAAGGCAGGCGACCCGTAGCGGAATACACCCAAGAATTCCAAGCCCTGGCCAGCAAACTAAATTGGCTAGAGGACATCCTGATCGGGCATTTCAAGGATGGCCTGAACTATGACTTATATGATGCCTGCATCCCCCGAGGAGACCCCGAATGACTTCAAGACTGATATGTCCTGGCTGAGGAGGCGTAGATTGACTGGGCTAAGAGGCAACGGCGCGGGGGGGAATCGTGGGAAAGATCACCATCAGAGCCAACCCATGAATCATCGAAGCAAGCTCCAGCTGCCAAAAGCACGTCAGGATGCTTCAAATGAGGAAAAGAAGGCACCACACAGCTGAATGCTGCTCACACACTCCTGTCCGGAAACCTGATTGAGCCCCGGCTGGGAAACCCAGGAAGACTACAGCAAAGCCGAAAGAGACAGCCATGAAGAGCACGGAAGTCATCGAGTTCCCTGCCTCACCCAAACAAGGGAACTCCAACACCCCCAGGAGAGACATCCAACTCGTCAGACGACAACTCAGAAGACGAACCCCTGGTAAACATTGCACCCCTCCCCAGGACAGTAGAATTGTTTAGCCCTGGAGTGCCCGAGAGAGTGGAAATCAGGGCATTAAATGACTCTGGCTGCACCCGCTGCCTCATAAGCCCAATGTTAGTGGGGAATTTGGGGATTCCAGTGAGGAGGTTGAAGAAAATGATTTCATTTGGTCCATAGCAAGGGGGACACCCGCCACACTAGCCACACTGCCAGTCCAACTCACCATAGGGGACCACGTAGAGACTATAACATTTGTGGTGACCCCTGGCATGGAATGCCCCCTTATCCCGGGCATGGCATGGCTGACCAAGTGGAACCCGCAGGTGGACTGGAGAATGAAGAACTCAGGTTCCTAAATGGGGAACCAGCCAAGGACCCAGCTCAACCCCAAGATGGTGGAAATCCTGCCGAGAAAGCCGCAGTAGGGTGGGGAAAAGAACTACCAGAGATTCCGGAGGAATACAGAGACCTAGCTGAAGTGTTCAGCGAGGAAAAATCCAATGAACTGCCCCCTCATCGGTCCACGGACTGTTCCATAGAGATCCGCTCGGGTGTGAAACTCCCCAAAACCAAATTGTATTCCATGAGCCCGCAAGAATTAGAGATGCAGAAGTTCATAGAAAAAAATTTAGAAAGAGGTTTTATTCAGGTTTTATTTTTGTTCCGAAAAAAGAAGGGACTTTTCGCTTCTGCATAGATTACAGATCTCTGAATGCAGTGAGTGAGAGCAATCTATACCCTCTTCCCCTCATGAAAGACATGCTATCCCACCTGTCAAAGAGGAAAATCTTCTCAAAGCTAGATTTGAGAGAAGCCTATTACAAAATGAGAATAAAGGAGGGGGACGAATGGAAGACAGCTTCAATTGCTCCTTAGGATGTTACCAGTTCAAGTTTCTATCTTTTGGATTACAAGGAGCACCCGCAGTATTCATGCAATTGATAAATGACGTACTTCGGGAGCACCTATACAAGGGGGTGCTTGTTTACCTAGATGACATCTTGATATTCACTGAGACAATGGAAGAACATGTGAAACTAGTCAAAGCCATCTTAAAAAAGCTCCGGGCAGCTTGCCTATAAGCCAAACTCTCTAAAGGAGAATTCCATAAGGAGAAAATTGATTATTTGGGATATTCATCTCACCAAATGGCATAGAGACGGATCCCAAGAAGGTCCGAGCAGTATTAGAATAGGCTCCGCCCCGCACCAGAAAGCAATTGCAGAGTTTCCTTGGCTTTGCTAACTTTTACCGGCAATTCGTCCCCTCCTTTGCCCAAATTGCATTACCAATTACGAACCTACTAAAAACCAAAAGGGAGGGGAAACCCAAGCCAAGCCAACCATTAAAATGGATAGTGAAATGTCAAGCTGCATTTGAAAGGCTTAAAAGACTATTTTCCATGGAACCGATTTTGAGACACCCTGACACTGATAAACCTTTTGTGATTGAGGCTGATGCCAGTGATGTAGCTGTGGGGGTTGTACTTTTAAGGAAAATGATGAGGGGAAATTACAACCCTGCACATACACATCAAGGAAGCTCACAGAGACAAAACAAAGGTGGGCAGTATGGGAGAAAAAGGCTTATGCAGTGCGATGGGCTCTATTCACTTGGTGGCACTTCCTGGAGGGGAACAAAATTCCTTTCCAAGTGTGGACTGACCACAAGAACCTGGAAGCACTAAAAACACCCAGGAAATTAACTCCTAAACAAGCGAGATGGTCACAACATTTCCACTGGTTTAATTTCATGTTAAAACACTTGCCGGGAGGAAAAAACTTTTTAGCAGACGCTTTGTCCAGACTGCCCCAGTGTAACAGTAATCAAAGTGACGTAATGAAACTACTCATGCCAAATAAACAACTAGCAGCATAGGTCACCACCCGAGCACAAGCCAAACTCCAAAAACCTTTAGCAAGCCAAGCAGGAATCGAGTTCAAAAAAGCGCTAGAAACAGATGAATGGTTCCTAAGCCACAAGAACCTATGCACCATAACAGATGGTCTGCCATGGGTTGGGGGGAAATTATACATACTCAAAAGCCAGAGATTAACATTCATGCAGTTGTGCCATGACTCAAAGTCAGCAGGCCATTTCGGGTATGTGAAAACGTTGCACCTGGTCAAAAGGCAATTTTGGTGGCCATCAATAAAAAAGGACACTGAAAGCTATGTGGCTAGCTGTCCAATCTATGCCTCAGCGAAGAGATTGCAAGGAAAAACAGCTGGATTACTGCAACCAGTAGCAACCCTCTCAATGCCCTGGAAGGAGATTTCCATGGACTTTATTGTGGAGTTACCAGAAAACAGGGGGAACATAGTCATCTGGGTCGTAATGGACCTATTCTCCAAACAAGTACATTTTATTCCCTGCCCAAAAATCCCCAATGCAAAGACACTGACAAAGCTTTTCGTTCAACACGTATACCGACTTCATGGAGCCCCAAAGCACATCATATCTGATATAGGAGTACAATTCACATCAGAGTTCTGGAAAGCGTTCCTAAGCTTATTAGGAATCACCCAAGGACTGTCATCTAGTCATCATCCAGAAATGAATGGTGGGGCTGAACGGTCGAACTCAGTACTAGAACAATACTTAAGATGCTTTATTAATTATCAGCAGCACAACTGATCTATTTCCCTTCGCAGAAGTTGCCTACAACAACGCAGTTCACTCCAGCATCGATTATCTTTTCTTCCTTTCCTCTTTCTCTTTCCTCTCTTTCTCCCTTTCTCCCTTTCTATTTCTTTCCTCTCTCCCCATCTCCCTTTCTCCCTCTTTCTTTCCTCTCCCTTCTTTTCTTCCTTTCTTTCCTCTCCCTTCTTTTCTTCCTTTCTCTTTCCTTTCTCCTTTTTTCTTCCTTTCTTTCCTCTTTCCTTTATCCCTTTCCTCTTTCTCTTTCCTCTCTTCCCCTCTTCCTCTTTCCTCTCCCTTTCTCTTTTCTTTCTTTTTCTTTCCTTTCTCCCTTTCTTTCCTTTCTCCCTCTATTTCTTTCCTCTCTCCCTCTCCCTTTCTTTCATCTCCCTTTCTTTTCTTTCTCCTTCTCTTTTTCCTCTTTCCTTTCTCCCTTTCCTTTCTTTCCTCTTTCTCTTTCCTCTCCCTCTCCCTTTCCTCTCCCTTTTTCTTTCTTCCTCTTTCCTTTTTCTCTTTCTTTCCTTTCTCCCTTTTTCTATTTCTTTCCTCTCTCTCCCCCTTTCTTCTCCCTTTCTTTTTTCTTTCTTCCTCTTTCCTCTTTCTTTCCTCTTTCTTTTTCCTCTCTCTCTCCCTCTCTTTTTCTCTTTACTAACAGAACCAGTTCACCTACCAAATCGTTTAACTTCCTCCCTTAGAGATGGGCAATGTGGATTCACCACATTCTGATAAAGAGAAATGCCAGCACCTCTCATCGATTTTGCTGCAGGGACGGCAAACACTGTATGTTAGCAATATCCGCACCCTCCTGAAAGACTGTCCCATCCATTGCAATGTCACGCTTTGAAAGGCCCCTCACCCTCCCTCCGCTTCAGGCTGAGTGTGCCCACCAGGGAGCCTCAGTAGCCGGCAGGGAAGGGAGGAGGGGAGGAAGAGAGACAGACCATCTCCTCGCAGTTAATCCTGCTTGGGATTTGGGACTGAGAGGGGGAAGATCCTGGCTCCTAAGCTGCAGGGACTTCCAACCAGAGAGCTTGCTTGGCTCTGTTCCCAGCCAGCGCCGCACGCGCGCGCAAAACAACAGCAGCAAAATGCTGCGGTCGAGACTTGCCCACCTGCCTGGCTCCCGGGCCTCGGTAGCCAACCATTTGAAGTGAGCAGTCTCGTCTGTAGAGAGAGGAGAGAGTGAGGGTGGATGAGCCGAGTCTGTGGCAGGGATAAAAAGGGTTCGGGAGATGCTAGCAAGAAAGCTCTTCTTCTTTTGACTTCTCTTGCCTTGCCCCCCACTGGTTCTTCGCCCGAACAAGTCACCCTCTCTCTCTCTCTTTCCTCTGCCCCCCTCTCTCTCCAGATGAGGAGAGAGAAAATGAAAGGCAGACGGCACCAAAGGGGCAGGGGGGGGCAGGAGGCAGTAAAAGGCGCTGAAAGGCGCCCGGTACACCACGGACCAGACCGGGGAGATGCGTGGCGAGCTCGGCCGCCTAGGGAATGGCCCAGGAAGCAATGCCCCCTCCTGCAGCCCGCCCCGCCCCAGGAAGACATATGGCCGGGTCGGCGACCCGGGGATGGCGCAGGAAGCGATGTCCCCAGCCCAGCCCAGCCGGGACTGCTGCTCAGTCCGGGCCGCAGAGATGCGTGGCTGGCTCAGCTGCCTAGGGGCGGCCCAGGAAGCGATGCCCTCCTGCCACTGGGACTGCTGCCCGGCCCAGCCTAGGGAGACACATAGCTGGCTCGGTGGCCCGGGGATGGCCCAGGGAGCGATGCTCCCATCGCCCCACTGCTGCTCAGCCCGGCCTGCAGAGATGCGTGGCTGGCTCAGCTACCCGGGGATGGCCCAGGAAGCGATGCCCTCCTGCTGCTGCCCCAGCCTGGACTGCTGCCCGGCCTGGCCTGGAAAGACACATAGCCAGCTTGGCGGCCCAGGGACGGCCCAGGGAGCGATGCCATCGCCACCCCAGCCGGGACTGAAGCCTGGGGGGGGGGGGCAGAAGGAGGAAGAAGGGGGAGGGGGAGGAGGCGGCTCCAGAGCCGCGGGTTGCCGACCCGTGCCCTAAGGAGATACATCTGGCGGGATCCAGAAGAAGGGCCTTCTCTGTGATGGCTCCCTCCCTCTGGAACATCATCTCTCTGGAAATTAGACTGGCTCCCACTCTGACACTCTTTCGGAAGGCCCTGAAGACCTGGTTCTGCCAGCAAGCCTGGGGGACCCAGAGTGGGATGGAGCCCATTAAATGGCTGGTAAGAGTGTGTGTTGTCGCCTGGTGGGGTTATTTTATTTTATTTCTTTTATGTTGTGTTTTTATTTTCTGTAAGCTGCCTTGAGTCGGTATAAATAAGTAGGTGGAAATATACATTTTCCAAATAAAAAGTAACAATTATATTATTATTGCTGTTGTTATTTTGTCTAGTCATTCAAGCTTTCACAACTTGCCCCTTCCAGTTTTTTTCCCACTTCTCTTTCCAAAGTTCCCTGGGCTGAGAAATGCTTGGCCCAAAGGTGCTAAGTGAGCTGAGGGGAACAGATCTCTTCCTAGTCCCAATCCACTGCTGTGCTATGTCCTGATTCACACATACATATGTTATTTGGTGTCTACAATCATGGATTATTTGTCTTATGCTATAATACTCCACAATCTAGTCCCTACTCTTGTCTAGAGCTAATCTAGATGTGTGATGACTCTTTCAGATACCTCTTCAGATGTCAGTTGGGAGGATGAACCAATCCCAGGCACATCAGGAGGGGAGTTGGTTAATGGCTCTGAGCAGCTGGCTGAGAGTGAACCACAGTTGCAGCAGGATAGTCCCGAGGCTTCAGGAGGGAAAGCACACAGCTGCAGCTGGTTAATGATGATGATGATGAGGAACTGCCTTCTGCATCTTTTACGAGAACATGTAAGGCAGAGAAAAAGCAATAGCAGTGAATGTCAGCTGATTACTCATGAGGAAGCAGCTTTGTCCTTCTTGATGGGCTGCACCAGAAGCACAGCAGACAGATGAAGACAATGCTGGGAATGTGTTCATTTCCTAGCTGTGTATTTCCTGGTTGTTGTGATTCCTGCCTTGCTTTCGACTGACATGGTGCCTTGATTTTGGATCGTGCCTTGTGAACTTTGGACTTTTCTTGTCTTGTGAATCCTGTGTCGTGGATTTAATTTTGCCTGGTAGATCTGTCTTCTTTGGGAAACGCCAGAAGGGGAGTTGGTCAATGGCTTTGAGCAGCCGGCTGAGAATGATTTGGTTGAAACACAGCTGCAGCAGGATAGCCCTCCCTTGTGGACTCATTGGCCACTGCTCTGTGGACTAACATTGGTCTGCTTTTGGCTGAACTTAACTGGGACAGTTTTGGGTTTCTGGTGAAGGGAATTGCTGGGCAATACTAATAAACCCATTAAACCACTGTTGCACCACTGTGAGTGAGTGGGACAGCACAAGATACAATTAATCCTTGTTTCTCCAATATAATCACCGCTATAATACTTCAAAAAGGGAAGCTGGATGAAAAGTGAGTGACTGGTCTATAACCAGCCTGGAAATTGGAGGTGGACTTGAATTTGAATCTGGGTTTGGTACAGATTTTATCTCCAGAATTAGGCTTCTTGAAGCCCCAGGTCCTTCTGGATAATGCCCTTTGCCGGGGTTGAGTGTGTAACACCATTCAGTTTTGTAGGACAGGGATCACTGGAGGAACTGGACACATCAGAGATGACCCACAAATGCTTGCACCAAACTTTCCAAGTAATATTTTTAATTAATGAAGTAAGTTAGGCACCTGGGAGGTAACAAAAAAGCTTCCTGGACACACTGATGCTCAGGCAGGAGAGTCCTGGGCATCTGACGGAGGCCACAATGGTATCAGAATATTTCACATGTTGCAAGGACACAATATAACTAACATAAATGATTAATAATTGCATCATTTGTGTCAAGAGGTGCATTATGGCATTTGCTCTACCCACCCGCTGTAACAGACAGCAATTTGTGTTAACTGGGAAGGAATAATATTCTCTCTCCTAAATGAGCTGCATTTTCAAACACCATCAAATGGGGGTAGGAGATAGGGTTGTTTGGTTTTGCTTTCTTACATGCAGACTTCAAAAAACAGTTAACTCATGGCTTAGACCAGCATCTAAAGCTGGCTGATTAGATAGGCCACATCATGCCAGGTTGCCAAGCAGAACTCACTCAGAATCACAGAATCTTGTCAGTTGGAAGCAATCAGGCAGGATCTTCTAGCATCTGATAGATATATGTTACTGTTCAATTATCGGAAGACTTCAGGGAATACATTAAGACAAATTTTCTTGAGATTAGCATGGCAAGAAAAGAAAATGTTGCTAACATTTCCCGAGACAATGGTTTTCTATTCATAGGAATATTTTTATTTGGAAGCTATAGCAGTGCAAATCTGTGGACAGGTCTTAAGCTGGAGAGTAATTGGCAAGGCAGGCTGGCACAAAATTGTTTTTCTCGGTAAGTAGCTCTCCATTCTTGCTTCAGCTGGTATTGTTTATCATCACTTGCCAGAATGCATTTTATTGCATTCATGCTCTGTGTGTGTGCACGCGTGCCTCTGAGTCATTGTTGACTCCTGGTAACTGCCTGGACAGGTCCTTGCAGTTTTCCTGGCAAGATCTCAGAAATGGTTTGCCATTGTCTGCTGAAAGAAGCTGGGCCAAGATCACCCAGCTGGATTTTTGCTTAGGCAGTATTAGACCTCCATGAACTGGCTCTTGTTCATGTCTTACACTACAGAACACAAATGAGAGCAAAGCAGAGATTGAGCTGCAGCTCTGGGGCAATGTCTTTGACCTAAGGATTTGGATCTTATCGTCTCTCTAGCCACTGTGTTGCTTCTTCAGCCAGTCCAGACCTATGAAACCCTTCCAACCCCCAGTAAGGAGTTTTTCTTACCGGTCTCAGTTTTGGTGAAATAATCTCTAAGAGGAGACAAAGGACTTCGAGGGTAAAAGATTGAGGTCTGACACGACTGCGCGAGTTGGGTGCAATTCCAGAAATCATGGAATCTACCAGGTGATGCATCTGGGTCAGTTTTGATAGAGCCTGAATGAGAAAAACAACAGGAGACAGGCAAAGTTTCAAAGAACTGTCATGCACAATATTGACAAACAGAGCAGTTTCTCCACAAAGGTTGTGAAAAGTTTTTTTTTGCCTGTCAAAGCCTCCCTAAGAAGCTGCCTTCTATAGAGAGCCCTAAGGAAAAATGCAACAATTGTTGGGAAAACATGAACTTAGTTCAGGAAAGAAAGTCAAGATTACCCCACCTTGACTACCTTTGGTATAAAAGAGAAAGAAGGAAAAATGTTGATAGGCTTTCATGATTCTTTTATTATAATAAAATGAGGTTCTAATCTTTCTTGTGGCATTCATTTCTTCCATCTAACTGGAAGGGCTGATACCAATTCAGTAGATCTTCCACTTAGGAGTTTTCTGCAGTTTTCCCAAACTTGAGTCTGTTTGAATTTGCATGCAAAACTGCAATTTTTTTATCTTTAAACTATGGCTCATCTCCATAAGAGGCATATGAACTTTGAAAACAGGCACATCAGGAGTCAAGGAGAGGAAAGGGCTGTTCTCCATTTCAAGATCATCTGGGAATGTTCTGAATCCTGAAGGTACCTGATGTTACAACTCACTTTTTTGTTTTCCCTAGCCCACGGGTGTCAAACTTGCCATGTCACATGACGTGTTGCAACATATCGTGACTTTTTTCGCGTTGCAGGAGCTGGGGTGAGCGCGGCCTCTGCACGATGCAACCGGCCTGTGGGCCGGCAGTTTGACACCCCTGCCCTAGCCAGTCCCCAATGGTTTTCTCTTCATTCATACCTCTTGTTGGCTGTGTGGATAGATCAGTCTGGGAATACTGGAAGCAGCAAAGAGCAGGTGGAAAGAAACTGGGAGGAAGGGTAAGTATCTCATCAGCTGAAAGCTCTGGCTGTACAGGATTGCCTTGCCCAGCAGGTCAGAGAAGCCAAGCCACTCCAAGGCCAAGCAGACCGAGTCCAAACTGGAATCCTTCACCTTCATATGGAGGAAATTGTCGTACAAGCCCTGCAAGAAAGATGGCCGGGGTGAAGCCAGGAACAACAGAAGAGTCCCAAACTAAACCGACCGTTATGTAGATGGGGTCCAGGACAATTAACCATGGGAACACGGCTGCACCCCCTCCACCACAGGCCCCACCCCCACAGCTGACCCACCGCAGGCATTTATTCTTGGCTAGCCAGAGCTGAAGGAGACAGGAGGATCATATGAAATGAATACAAATACATTTTGCAACACATCACCTTAGCTAAGAAGGAATACGACAGAGGATCAAAAGGGGGAAGGGGACTATTGATGGGAGATGTAAAGGAAGAGCATGAGAGATAGCAAAGAACAGAAAGAAACTATCTCTATTCCCTTTCACACTTTTTGTATCTTTTTCATTACAGGTAATCCCCCAGATACGAGTGTTTATTTAGCAAGATTTCACAAAAATGAGGTTATTCAGAAAGGGTACTTACATTAGACATTCCAAATTGCAATCAAAAACAGGCCTCTATAGCCATGTGACTTGGATTCAGTCTCGGCTGACTTGCCTGGGCCGGTTCGGGCCTACGAGAAGCCGGAAGTGGGGTTTTCTGGTTTTTTTTTGTTTTTGTTTTTTTGTGCCTGGTCAGCACAAGCAAGATCAGGCCGTAGGACTGTTTGTTTTCCTGGAGCTGCGTGTGGAAGATCTGCCGCTTGCTGGGCTTGAGGACTTGGCTTGTAGAGAGCTAGAATTACTTCTATAAGTATTTTAAAATATTCTTTTTTGTTACTCTATAGTACTGTACTGTATTGTTTGTAATTACTTTGGGAACTGCTCTGCTTTTTATTGTTTTGTAAGTACGGTATTTTGCAAGATTGATTGCATTTGCCTGAAACTTACAGCATGTGGCTGCTGCTGCTCCTTTTCCTAGCATAGACCCACCAGAGATTCTGCTAACAATTACTGGAAGGAAATCCCCCCCCCCTTTGGATTTTGGCTGGGGAGGCTTGTCTTGATAAGGAGCAGTGTTTTATTTTTTTTAAAAAAAGGTTTTAAATTTAAATTGCCTCCAGAAGTTGTGGGTGTTCCCTCACTGGAGGCTTTTAAGAAGAGTCTTGGTAGACATTTATCAGAAGTACAGTACAGTACTGTACTCTCTTGTGAGAGCAGTGGGTTAGACTAGATGACCTCAAGGTCCCTTCTGTAAACCAACAGTTCTGTAAACTCCACCCTCATCTCCCTCTGCATGCCTGGCTGGAGATGCTTAAGCTAATGGCCGGCAAGTGTTTGTGTGTGTGTTTTAAAGAAATCAGAGATTTCTGTAAACTCCTGGAGATGCTTAAGCTAAATTATTTTAGGGGCAGCTGCAGTCGCAGAGTTCTCCACCCGCCCCTGAAGAAGCTTGCTGCCTAGCAACAAATGGGCTTTTTTTTTTTTAAAAAAAAGTCTACTGCCTACTTGGGAGGCAGTTTACAAGTTCTGTGGTTACTGAAACCGGAAATAGCTGACTTGTGCCTGGAAACAGCCTGCAGCAGCGGTGAGAAAAGTCTCTCATTTCAGGCAGCCATTGGAGGAAATAGTAAATCAAATCTTTGTTTATTTAACAATCCATTTGATTCAATTAATGAGTTTGATTTTAAAATGTTGTAATTGTCAACGCTGCCAATATTGAATATTCTTCCTTCGACAAAATATGCAGAACTGTCTGGTACTTTTAGAGTTAATTCAGATGAGAATGGGAGAGGAGAGAAAAGCGGGCAGAAGGGAACGGAAGTGAATCTTTGCCCTCCAGGTTAATTGGAAGATGTGAATCATGACCCCAAAATAGGGGAGGGGAAATGCCTGGAATGTTATGTGCAAAGGAAGGGAAATTCAGATCTCGGCATTCTCCATGCCGTGCTGACACTTCCTTACACTAATAAAGGCTTTTTAGGTTAAACAATGCCTGGAAGTACTTTGAAGTGTTTCATTAGTCAGACACATGACAGTAATATTGAGTCTGATTCATTTGATGATTAGAGCCTAATGGGCAGGCTCTATTAGGCTCGTACCACGGGGACTACCTGTATCTTTCTCTGTATTTCATGCTTTATTTTTGTGAAAAACTTTAATACAATTTCTTTCTTTCTGATGAATCAATAGAACTCTTTCAGCAAACCAAACACAATTGGATCACTGCCAAATAGGTCACAGGTGGTGAGATGGGGAGACAGATTTGAACAGAGGAAATGAAGTTAATCTAAGCATTGGTAGATACCTGGCTAAGCTTTTCATGTTCTCCTGAAGAGACGCTGAGGTGCAAAATGTGATGAAACTGTTGAGTGGAGGAACTGATGGATGTCTGACCTTCTCCTCTGCCAAACTCATCATCAGCTCCGCTAAGAAGGCTGGCTGGAAGGGAAGGGTTTGTTCCTAAGTTCTTCCTTGGTAAGAAAAAGGAAGCAATAAGACAGAGGTTGGTTTCTTTGGGAATAGCAAAGAAAAGACAATAAATGGCATTTTGATGTTATTTCAGTTAAGGAACAGATAAAGGGCAGTCAATACCTTAAATAATAAATGAATGAATGCTTCATCTTAGTAAATTTGTGAAAACGAAAAGCCTCTAGATAATAAAAGTTTGAATATACTATTATCTGCTCCCCAATGCCTGGTAGCTGTGACATGTTAATATCTGGAACCTTAATGGAAAGTGCACTCACACTTCACACAGAAGAAAGAGCAGAGCAAGAGTCTTGCTTGAAGGATGCAGAGTCAATGATCCAGTGACACGATAAGCAACCTTTTTAATCAGCCAAGGGGATTGACTCTTGTATCTAGCTTTCTTCAAATATCATAATAAAATAAGGTGCATTCAATGTCATGATATATAGTTTGTTATTTTCCCAGTCAGAACAAAATATTTCAAGGGTCTAAAGTAGGGGTCCCTAACCTAAGGGCTGTGGCCCACTACCAGTCCGTGGCCTATTTGCAACTGGGCCGTATGAGTAGCTGGCTGGTGTGTGCGTGCGCAGCCCCACTCACACGAGTGTTGTGGATGCTCATGCCCCCACTCATGGGAAAACAGGTGCTTGTGCATGCCTGGCCCTCCAACAAAACCATTCCCTCCCCCTCCCCCCCCGTGCCATTAAGGTTGGGGAACTCTGGCCTAAAGTCCCTCTGCACAAATAAGGATAACTGATGAATTCCTATGCAACTTAATTTATTGCCGCATACAAGCAGTTATCCTGTGTCATTCTGATTTAGGCACTTCTGTTTTAAAACTTTTGAGATCTGTATTGGACAGTTCTGGATACGAACTTGAAAAATTTCAGCAAAACCTGTTCCACAGGCCTCAGAAACAATGATTAAGAAAGAATTTCAAAGTGTTAAAAATTCAAGAATGTTTCAGAGAATTAACATGAAATAAAATCAGTTTTGCAAATATAGCAAAACTAAAAATGGGAGGCCTGACTGGATTTGCTTTGATCTATATATGCTCCTGCTTCTGATGGAGGCTGTTGTTTGTTCCCCAGGATCAAAAGATCATTTACATTGTGCATCTTTCACACTTCTTCCAATGACCACCCTGGCAAGGTAGGTTGAGCTGAAAGAGTATAACGGAGTCAGGGCTACTTTATTGAGGTTGTAGGGCTGAAGAGGGTCTTTTTGGTCTCGAAGTCAAACTTCTTAATCAGCACACAATGGTTGTAACTTGTGCAATTGGTCTCCTCCTGTCTAGAAAGGGTTGAGTAAGACACAGTAACAATTCTTTCTCACCTCCGTGCTCTGGGCAGCTGGAAGATCTCCTGCCAGATGGAAAACAACCCTTTGTTCCGGTCCTTTAAGCCAACTGTTGCAGCCTGAACTGTCCTCACATTCAGCTTTTTCTTGCCTCGGCTATACAGGAACTTGAACGAGAGGAAACTGGGTCACATGGGGTGGATGGAGACAGGAAGAAAAATGCCGGATTCTGATTATTACTAGCTTAGCTCAGGAAGAATCTGAGCAAGCAAAAGATAAAAGTTCATCTGTCTGAGAATCTTTCACCAAATTTCTACTCCTTATGGACATGCAGCAATTTTTGAGTTCTGCACTTGTCTTTTAGAGCAGGGCTTTTCAACCCATGGTACATGTACCATTGGTGGTACACTGGCACCTAACAGGTGGTAGCCGTAGGACGGGTTGAAAAGCACTGTGGGAGAGTCAGCTGGAGCTGCGATGTTGCCGGGGCTCTGCTGAGTGCTTAGGATTATCTTGGGGCTCCAGCTGATTGGCGCACAGCTCAGGCTGACTAGCGCTTGAGTCTGCCTGCTTCATCCTGCAAAGCGGGGCTCATCCGGCGCTCTTGCCCGATGTCATGCCAGCAGGCCCAGCAGGATCAGGAAGGCTCCAAAGGAGATAGCTGCAGGGGGGAGGGGGAAGCAGGATCCAGCCCCATTAGGATCAGGAAGTCTCCGAAGGAGGTAGTTCTAAAATCAATGGGCTGCTGCTGGGGAGGAGAATCAAAATAGGACAAAACAAGCCTAGTCCATCATGGTTTATTGATTGCCAAGTTTTCCTCTGATTTTCTACCCCTTCCTGGGCTATTGGCAAGGTCTGTACCAAACATCTGGCTGCAAACCAGTCAACTGGATTTTAGCCTAACCCCTTGTGCAATCCTAAACCACATTCTGGAGGTAAGAGGATGTAGTAACAGGAGAGAGCTGCAAAATTGATTTATTTATTCTTGCCTTTAATAGCAATAACTATGTTATTTGATGACTTTGCTAGATGCAGGCCGTGAACTTTCCTTTTCCCCTTGGAGAAGGAATTCAGAAATGCTAGATCTATTTTTCCTGCTAATTACAGTATACTTTGTGGGTTTTTTAAGGAGCTGTGCGAAAACAATGTGTCTGAAAATTAAAGAATGTATCAATTGAGTTGTGGGACAGGAACGGGAAGTTCATGGACTTATGTGCTTCCAGTTGCTGACAGGTGTGCCATTAATATTCTGACTTGACACCTGCATGCTCTCAGGGCCCAAAGATTATCTTCATTCTTCATAGGCGGGTATTGCGGATTAACTAAATTTTTATGGGTTTGATTTTAAGGTGAGTATCCTGAGCTATGAAGACCTTTGATCATCTTCTTAAATACCTAATAATAAAATAATGAGAACTAAAGGCTTAAAGGGAAGGCAGATTAGAAAGAACAAGACCTTTTGGAGTCTTCAATTCCCTTTCTGTTAAGAGTTCCTTAATAAGGTTTGCTCTTCCTTCCTAACATCAATAAAGGTGGTTTTTCCAGAAAATATGTGAAGAGCTGTAATTAGTGATTTAACTATGTTTTCTTGGCTGTGTTTTGATTTATATAATGTATGTTTAATTGAGGAGGGCTTGGAGAGGTAGAAGTGGCCAATATGGAGGCTGCACCTTGCCCTCCAAATCTCTGTCTCCCCTGCAGATCTCCGGAGAGGAGGGGGTGGCAGAGGAGCTGTTTGAGGGAAGGCTGCCCAACAAACCAGCATTCTTATCAGGCACAACTGGAAACAGGAATTCACTTGCGAGAAGAGCCAGCCTTCCCTGTGCAGGACCTGGGAGCACTGCTCCCCTGCCACCTCCTCTTGCTCTCCAGAGATCTGTCAAGGCAGAAGTTGGACTCAGAGGAAATGGCTTCCTGCAAACTTTCTTCTCTGTGCTTCCACACGCAGCAGCGTTGTCCTCCACCTCCTGCTTTGCTGGGAGGGGGCATCGGACAGGGAAACACCAATGATCTCTGGGATTGGGGGAAGAATGTCTCCTTTGGAATGCTATGCACATGCACACACACACAACATTCCAAGCTTGGAGACTTTTATCCACATCTGAGCTAGCAAACTGCCAATCACGCCCAGGCTTGGGGAGAAGGCCCCCTCTTTCCTCTGTGGATAAACTTAGAATGCGGTGTGCACGCACGCATGCGCTTGGGTGCTAGCAGTTTGGGGAGGCGAGGAGTTTGTGGGGCACTGAGTCGTCCCCACATTGAGTTGGCTGGTGCGACTTGTTCCGACCCAGTTGTCTCGAGTCAGCTGTGTCCAGTGAGTGGTGTCGAGCAGGCCACGCCCACCCGATAGGCCACTGGTGGTACTTGAATATTGCCATATCCTAAAAGTGGTACAATCTCTGAAAAGGTTGAAAAGCCCTGTTTTAGAGCTGCACATCTGGTTCTCCAGCAGCACATTTTTATAGTGACCCAACAGTACCATGATAGGGAAGTTTTTATTCAAAACCTTTTAAATCTGACGGTATGAGCATGGTTATCAAATAATAATAGAGCATTTGTATGGCATTCAAACTCTGCTTTCAACTTACAAGATGGGGAAAAACAGAATCTGCCAACAATACAACTAACCTGCAGAGTGTTAATACAAGAGCGAATGTCATTGTCGGTCTTCTCACACAATGCTGTGAGTGCCCCAATATCAGCTTTCATGCCCTGTAGGATGGCAATCTGAAAAGCATAAGGATGGGCATTATGCTGCTGCACAGATGGCCCTGCGTACACAAAATGTATTAGCAAAGTTGTTTTATTACAGTAATTAGCATAAGTAATTAGCAAAATCCTGACTATGGCTTGGAACAAAAAACCTTTGTACCAGTATTGTTTTTATCTAGCTTCTGAACATTAAGAGTGACAGATAAGTCCATCTTCTAAGATAGAGAGCCATCAAGGATATCTTATAAGATAGAGAGCCATCAAAGTCCCTTCTGACATTGCAGGCAACAAAAGGATAAAAGGACCTTCCGTAATTCTAAACAAGCACGTAGGAACTGAAAAACTGATCATTTTTCACTTACAATTGTTGCAGATCCTCATGGTCATGTGATCAAAATTTGGATACTGGATAACTGGTTCATATTCATTATGGCTACAGCGTCCCAGGGTCATGAGATCACTTTTTGTGACATGACAAACAAGGTCAGTGGGGAAGCCAAATTCACTAAACAACCATCTTACTAACCTAAC
Organism: Crotalus tigris; assembly: GCF_016545835.1. Lineage (NCBI taxonomy): Eukaryota > Metazoa > Chordata > Lepidosauria > Squamata > Viperidae > Crotalus > Crotalus tigris. The sequence goes on along the minus strand of NW_024098451.1, from coordinate 357,900 downwards.
ATTTACAATGATTCACTTAACTGTGGCAAGAAAGGTTGTAAAATGGGGCAAAACTCACTTAACAACTATTTCACTTAGCAACAGAAATGCTGGGCTCATTGGTGGCCGAGGACTACCTGTACCATCCTTCGATGCTTACTCACACAATATTCTTACTGCAGAGAAAATGATTACAAAAAAGGAAATATAAAATTATGTTGTTGGGTGTGCTTGCCTCATGTAGCCTCTGGACCAGTCTAGATTGCAAAGTTGAAGGAAAATTAAGAATAAAAGCTTGCTGCTTCAGAAGCCGCAAAGCAGGAACATATCTGGAAAATAGAAGAAAAAAATATGCACGAAGATGGAAAGATATGAACATACTTGTAAGAGAGGAATGGCTGGTAACAATAACAGAATTTGAGAAATGACAAATTTGACTTTTAGATTAAGGAAAAGACATTTGTGACTAGAAACACCCTTTTTGCTGAAAATGGAAAAAATGAATTGGTAATTTATAGATTTGATGATTAGAAAGGGTAAAATATGGGAAGAAGAGAATCATGATGTAATGTTAAAGAGGGAGGACAGATGATAAATTTATCTAACGTTTGTAAAGAGAATTGGAAGCTGTTTATTCTTTTTTTCTCTATTTTTTCTTTATTCATCACTTTCCTCTTTATTTTTCTTAAAATTGTATTCTTTTTACCCTGACACAAAATTCATCAATAAAATTTGATAATCACAATAAAAAAGGAAATAGGAAAAAAGTGTATATTCAAATTGGTATAACTGCAGATGTGAGGATGTTGTACTGGGACCTGGGAGAAATTGATGGGATGATCCAGGGCCAGTTTTCTCTTAGCCCATCCTACCTCAAAGAGATGGGAACAAAATGTATGCTATTGGGATCCTCCTGAGGATTTTTTTTTAATTTATGGTGCCTTTGAGTCCATTCTTGACTCTTAGTGACTGCCTGGACTAGTCTGTGCAGGTTTCTTTAGCCCGGTTTTTCAGAAGTGGCTTGTCATTGCCTCCTTCCTAGGGCTGAGAGAAAGCGACTGGCCCAAGTTCCCTGCTGGCTTTGCACTCCAGGTGGGACTAGAACTCACAATTTCCCAGTTTTGAGTCTGGTGCCTTCACCATGACACCAAATGAAGACGTTTCCCCAAGAACAAAGAATCTAATAGGGAATCAGGGTGACTGGGCAATAGCAAGATCTCACATAAAAAAGGGAGGAGGGGTTTGAAATAAAATGTTCAGACAACTTTAATAAATGGGAGATTTATCCTATCAAGGTGTATTAGCCTTGAAAGCCTGCCAAGATCTTGATGAAAATCCCACAGTGCTTTGCACCCAGTGTGGCACCTGCTCTCACAGATACTTTTCCCAAACAGTCTCTTACTGGTCATTGCAAATGCAGATGATTGGACGGAGAAGAAGCCTGCCTCGTCCTCTGCTCTTTGCCCCAATTGGTCGGTCTTCAGATTGTACCATCCCAGCTTTCTGATTGGTTATGCTTAACAGCACATTGATAGATGCCTGAAAAGACAAGAGGGCCAAAATAATTGCAGGGATAATACATGGGGCCAGAAAATTCTGAGAAGGGTCATCTTGAATCAATCTAGTTGAACACTACATCATTAACCAGTCATATCACAAGCAAGGAAGAAGGTAGACCAAACGTTCCCCAGAGGGTATCCTACACCATTGGACATGGAGACTTTTTCATCTGTCATGACTAGTAGCCATAGTTTCTACCCATAGAATCATAGGGCTAAAAGGGACCTTGGCAGTCTTCTAGTCCAATGTCCTGCCCAAGGCAGGACTCTACACCATCCCAAACAAATGGTTATCCAGTCCTTTCTTGAAGATCTCCAGTGATGGAGCACCCACAAAGAGGCAATCTTTTCCACAGACCAATTGTTCTCACTGTCAGGAAATTTCTCCTCAGTTCTAGGTGGGATGTCTCTTTAACCAGCTCCCACCTATTACTTCTTGCTCCTCAAATACTGTAAGACAGTTATCATGTCACCCCAAATCCTTCTCTTCAATACGCTAGAGATATCTAGTTCCCTCAATCATTCATCATATGGTTTAGCTCCTAAACAAATCATCTTTGTTACTCTTCTCTGCAGTCCATCTAGGGGGTCTTACCTTTTTTTTTTTTTTTGGCTTGTGGTGATTTGGACAAAATTGTTTAAAATATTTTTAAACAGACTGTAGAAAGCATGCTTCACTGTTGCCTCTACTGTTCCTTTCACATATCTTAAACTGTTCATTTAAATAAAAAATATTATTCTTTAGGGAATTTTTTTTCATGATGGACCCAGCATATGTAGCCAACCTCCCACATATGGTACAAGTAGTCCTTGCTTAACGACCAACCACTTCACAACCATTTGAAATTACGATGGCATGGAGCATGTCCTTTATGGTCTGTAAAGCATCTGTGGCCACCATAAATGCTGTCACATGACTGCAGGTTGGGCAGGTCAGCTTTATAACTCCACTATCACGTAACCAAATTTCAGTGTTTTTTGCCTGTTGCAGCCAAAAATGCAAATTCAAACGAATAGATTTGCTTAACACCACAAATGCTCTACAGCCAGTCCTCATTTAGTGACTACTTCTGGCAACTATTTGCAAGTATGACAGTAATACACATAGTAAGAAAGATTTCTGATCGATGCATACACTTATGCCCAAATTTCTGTTCCTGATAACAACACATGCCAAAGTGGGAGCATTGCTGACACTGCTGCATGAGAGAACTTTTTCTGAATGAGACAGCAGCAAGCAGCAATCTTCAATGTCTCTCAGTCATGGGGTTTGCTTAGCAATCATGCTGCTTAATGACCATTTCATGGGAACCAACTGCAGTTGCTAAACAAGGACAGAGTATACTCCGTTTGAACATTGGACAACAATGTCTCTTGTTTTGAGTGCGGAATATTCAAACCATTTCATCCTAGCAACCAAGAGAAGGAAAATAGAAAACCCCAGGTGGACCAGAGTCAGGACCTAAGCAGGACAGCAATTCATCCAAATGGAGGATAAAGCACCTCTTAAAAAAGATTCCACACAAGATTCATAGAAATTGTTAAGATGGAGGAAGCAATTGAGGAGAGCTAGATGTGTTTATCTCTGAGAGGAGAATGTGGAACGACCATTATTATTTCACAGGGCTTCACAGAGAAGGTCAAGCTCTCTCACATCATTAACTGCAGAATACAGAAGAACTGACAGATAAATCAGCCAAGACTCCCTTACCACTGGAGCGCCATCTATCTCATCAATGACCAAGCAGTTCGGCTTCTCATTGGCTCCCAGCACCGATTTCATCTGAGTGGCAGCCTCAATTTGTATTTGGAAAACATCTGGGTTACGGTCGTCACTAAAACAAACATTCTGGGTTAAAGACAGTTAAGGAAGTCACCACAACCTCAGGAAGAAGTCTCGTACAGCTAGCGGTTGCCTCATGAAGGGCCAGGCTGGATGCACCTTGTCAGTAGGAGGAGTAAGAAGACGCTGGAAAGTCAGCTGGGGGCAGCTGAGCACAGGGCGCATGCAGTTCAGGACAGCAAGTGCAGCTGCAGATGGGATGGCTGCAGTTTTGTGCCTAGTCCTGGGCCAGGGCAGCCATGGCTTCCACTACAGTGTTTGGGTGAAGTAACTGCGACTTCACCAGGGGCCAGCTCAGGTGTGTCTTGTTAACAATGGGAGGAAAAAGACAATGAAGGTCAGTTGGGCTGGCAGAGGTCATCCCTAGCCTAGCTGCACTTGCCCTGGGCTGTAGCAGTCACTTAGCTGTCTAGAGTCACAACTTCCTGCTGGTGTCCTCACTGACTTTGTTTTGGAAAGCTAACAGGAAATTGTGAGAAGGTGCTTGCTTAATAATCTGCGATTTCCACTTAATGATAGTAATCAGACTGCAAAGATTGCTGTTATTAGGCCACATGGTCATATGACATTACACCATATGACCGCATCACACAGTGATGAAAATTCCCTTCCCAATTACTGTTGTTAACTTACAATTAATGTTTGGAATAAATACAGGTAAAACATAAGTCCAAACATCTCTCCTTGTTTCCTTACCAAATATCGACTTTTATGATGAAGAAACCACAGAGAAATTTGGTCATTACAGAGACAATAAATTGTTTAGATTACAAGACTTAGATTATTAACAAGACAAAATTAAGATCTCAAGTCTTTGCTACTTGGTGCTCTCTCCTGGTTCCAATACAGTTAATTGGGATGCAATTGTAAAGTGTGGTGACACATGACTTGCCACTTAGTGACAGCGGTTCTGGCACTTACAGCTGCTGCTGTTAAGTGAATCATCACAGGTTGTTAAGCGAGGACATCACACGATCACCATTTGTGACCTTCTATCAGCTTCGCCGTTGGCTTTGCATGTAGAAAGCTGGCAGTGAAGGTAGCTAATGGTGAACATGTGACCATGGGACATTGTCATAAATGTGAACAGGAGCACAGATGGCGATCATGTAACCATGGGGATGCTGCAAATGAAAGAAGTACAAGGATCATAAGGAACACTTGATCGGTGTTTTTTGTAACTTTGAACAATCACTGAATGAGTGGGCCACCTGTACTCTCAAATATGTAGCACATAACAAGAAAACTACAAAAAAAGGAAAATATTGAGAAATCTGACTGAATATCAAAATCTTATATGGCAAAGCTCAGCAATATTCACCATACTACACATTTCTTAGAATACACTGAACTGGCATTACATTAGGACTGTAGTGGACGATCACTTGACTATGAGCCAGCAGTGTGCAACAGCAGCCAAAAAAGCTAATACAATTCTGGGTTGTATAAACAGAGGCATCGAATCAAGATCACACGAAGTATTAGTACTGCTTTATAAAACCCTAGTAAGACCACACCTGGAATACTGCAGCCAATTTTGGTCACCATATCACAAAAAAGATGTTGAGAGTTTGGAGAAAATTCAGAGAAGAGCAACTAAGATGATTAAAGGCCTGGAGACTAAAACATACGAAGAGCGACTACGGGATTTGGTTTTGGCTAGTCCAGTGATGGAGAACCTTTTAGAGACTGAGTGCCCAAACTGCAAGTCAAAACCCACATATGTATAGTTGGGTGTCAGATGGGCGTGGCCCATTGAGTGGGTGTGGCTGCAGTAATAACGGCAGACTGGGTGGGACTAAAAAGTTCAATCAATCAATTCCAACTTTGCGAGATTTTTTTTTCCCGCGAAAAGTTGAAATTGATCTTTTTTTTTTTTGCACACGGCAGCGGAGGCCTAAAGCGAAAAGGGTTTTATAAAACACAGCTGAAGGTCTAGGACTGGGGTGACAGCGCGCATGCCCACAGAGAGGGCTCTGCATGCCATCTATGGCATGCGTGCCATAGGTTCGCCACCACAGGGCTAGTCTAAAGAAAAGAAGAAATGATGATAGCAGTATTGCAGTATTTAAGGGGCTGCTACCAAGAAGAGGGTATCACATTATTCACCAAAGCACCAGAGGGCAGGATAAGAAAACAATGGTTGGAAACTGATCAAAGAGAGAAGCAACCTGGAATTAAGGAGAAACTTCCTGACAGTGAGGACAATTAACCAGTGGAACAGCTTGCCTCCAGAAATTGTGGGCGCTCCATCACTAGAGATTTTTAAGAAGAGGCTGAACAATCACTTGTCTGAGATGGTATAGTCCTCCTGGACTAGAAGACCTCCAAGATCCCTTCCAGCTCTATTCTATTCACTAATAAAAAACAGTAAAAAAATTCACTTTCCCCACATCAGACTCATGATGTTACCAAGGAAGGTAATGAATATTTGTAAGGAAAATGCCAAACACCAAGAAAACTAATCCTAATTCACATGTACAGTATTCTCCATTATGGCACTTCCCCTTCCAACTCTATTGGTATTCCTCTTGCTAAAATCAACGAATCTTCAATGGCCAAAGCTTATGGAGCCATTCTCTCTCCTTCTCCAGCTCAACTCAACAGCACCTTTTCCTTTCCGTTATGTGAAAATCCTCCTAAGGGAACCAATGTTGTGTTCGCTACTCTTGGGGTCTATTTATCAAACTCAAAAGAAGAGAATAGGTGCTCGCATGGATACAGGGCAGACGTGCAGGAAGGCAATGACTGTTACAGTAAAATCACAGAAAAGAAACAGAAGCCTGTTTTTGACTTGAGCTTAGGGGTTTAGATTCTTTTATATACAAAGTGTGTTCTAGCACTCACCACTTTGTTGTCCAGCAGTTTTGCCTGACTTCATTAAAGCTGAGAAAAGGGAACTACAACTTACCTGGCATTCATTTCCACCACATTATATCCAGCATGCTTTGCAATGACGTGAGCCAGAGTAGTCTTCCCCAAGCCAGGTGGTCCACAAAGGAGAGCAATCTACAGGTAGAATAGAAATGATTTATAGCCATTTTAAAGGCTCTCCAAAACTCATTGCTGATCAGTGTGGTGTAGAAAATAATAGCCCAAAACTAAAAATTAGGGAGGGGAAAGGGATGAATAAATAAGCATTTATAACCTTCGATCCCCAGGAGCGTTACTCACTTACAGTCAGAAGGTGGGAGACAAAGAAACACACCTGCAACCCATGTGAATGTTGATACCATGTGCCCTAAACTTTCAACAGTTTTTAGAAGGGGGGGGGAAAGTTTGTGGAACAATTTAAAATTTCCAAACGAACAAATGGATTAGCAGAAGGCAAAAAAGCAAAACATGGCGAGAAGACAATGGAGAAGAATCTTTTATGTCGAGGGAGAAAAAAGAAAGCAGCATTCACCAGCAGTACCAAATTTCATTGGCACCAAAAATTAAGGGCACTGCAGCCCCTTCTTTTCTAAGCCAGGAAGGGGATGAAGTCATTCCTAAGGGTCTCCTTTGTGAGGAAGAGAAGATTTTCTGCCTGCCTTGGAGGCTGAGACAGATGCAAAATGGAAAGTGGAAGAGCAGTAGTAAAATGTGCCAATGAGATAACACTGGATGTGCAAACTTCCATGTGATGCATATATGAAAAAAACCTACTGGATCTAGAATTCACATCTAACTTTTGCTGTGAGTTCACCACTCCTTGGCAACTTTCAACTTGTAGGACAGGAGTTCTTGTCAAGGATGGATTAGCTTAAAATGATCTCACTAACCTGAAGTACAAAGGTTATGCTTTCAACTGAGCCTTTGCCACAGTCACCAGCTTCCCCACCTTGAATTTTGGTCGATTGTGCTGGTCCAGTTCAGCCTCCAACACCTCCTCTGTCATTTGTGCTTTGGTCTTCCACCTGGTTCCCTGGTCTCTGGAAGGCTTGAAAGGAGGGTGGATCCCGGAGGGCAGTGGCATCTTCCAGTAGGGTTTCTCCTTCCCAAACACCAGCACATCCCACAGCTTTAGCCACTTCAGGAGGCACCGATTTGTATACTGAAGTAAAAATGATGATGAAGTGGATGAAACTCCAGGATACACAAATCACATTGCAAACCGGACCAAACGATTAAAACAGGCAAATGTGACAGACCTTGTTTTCGTCTTGTGCTTTGCTACTTTGTGCCCAGGGGGAGAGGGATTCAGTTTTTGGCTTTAACTATGTAGTGCCAATACTTTGTTTCTCGAATAAAAGATTCTTTAAGGTAAACAATGCCTTGTAGTTCTTTTGAAGAGTTTCATCTGTTGGAACCATGACAGTTATATTCTGTTTGACTGCCAACTATATGCTTCAGCTAGAGCATAGAGTTTGGACTCACTAATTAATAGGATAGCCTATTGCAGTGGTAGTCAACCTGGTCCCTACTGCCCACTAGTGGGCATTCCAGCTTTCATGGTGGACGGTAGGGGTTTTGTCCAATACTGAAGCACTTTCCTTTTTTTAAATTTAATTGACTTTTTAAAAAAATTTCATAGCATTATTTAAAAACATTTTCATTAGGTTTTCATAAAATTCCCCGTGACAATTTAAATTTCTGAAAATATACTATTTGTATCGCCCGCGCATAAGTTTAGTTCATGTTACGTAAGTGAAACTAAATGGCGCTATAGTGCGACCGCAAACAAAAGAGCCTCGTCTCAGAATAGCTTGCGCATCTCCCCCCACACCACCCAGCTGTAACAGACAAGCAGAGCTGGTAGCCGGCACCCCCCCCACCCCAATCCACAATGCGCGAGGCATGAGCAGATGACGATACATGCGCAGGCTCTTTTGTTTGTAGTAGCACTGGTCAGTATGCAGTTAGATTTGTGAGAGTGAGCATGTGCCTACAGCTTCAAACAAAATATTGTGAGTCCATGTCTCAAAAAAAGAAATAACGCTTGTGGCTATTTGCCAGAGTATCTGAAGATGGGTTTCATAGAATGTGTTGTAAATAAACAACATCCAATGTGTTTATTGTGTCATAAAACAATGTCCAATGAGGCAATGAAGCCAAATGAATTGCGAGGCAATCCATCCATTGCTTCTTGTCCTGCCTTCAGGCGCTTTGGAGAATAGCTTTGTGGCAACTCCCCAGGTGTTTAAACACTGCTATCATGTCCCCACAAGTCTTAAAGTTGTCAAGGTTGCAGACCCCTGGACTAAAGAAATCAGCCCAAGTGTTTCAATGCCTGAACCTCTCTTATGCTTTAAGTCCACCGAATGCAGCTGGATGGCTTTTGAGAAGACTCCTGTAGGACATGTCTGTTAGTTTACTGTATTTTTTTGAAATAAAGTCAAAGCTGGAAAAAAAAAAAACCATTATCCAATGAGGCAATGAAGCCAAGTCGATTGCGAGAACATCTTTCTACAAAGCATCCAAATGATAAAGACAAGCCCATTGAATATTTTCAGGAAATATACACAAAATTTCAAAATCATTCAACAATCATTGCATCATTTAAGAAACAACATGCAGCGAACGAAGATGGATTAATTGCCGCTTATCGCATTTCACAATTGCAAAAAGTGGTAAAAGCTATAATATTGGAGAAACTGTAATAATACCCTTTTATAAAAGAATTTATCTCAACAGTAATGCATCAGGATATACCTGAAATTTTAAAAACGTTGCTCCTAAGCGATAGCACAGTAAAGCGACGAATTGAAGAAATGGCAGTTAATGTTGAAAAAAAACTGATAAGTATTCTCCAAAACTCTTCATTTTCCATGCAATTGGACGAGTCTACCATTGCAGATAATAATACTTTATTGATGGCATATGTACGTTATTTTGATGAAAACAATACATTACGAGAAGAAATGCTATTCGCAATAAATCTCATTACAGATACAAGAGGATTATCTATATTTAATACTGTGAAATCATACTTTACAAAAAATAATATTCCTTTGAATAATATTGCTGCATGCGCTATTGATGGAGCACCATCAATGGTAGGTCGCTATCGTGGATTTGTTGCTTATTTGAAGGAAGAAATGCCAAATGTTTTATGTATTCATTGTGTGGTGCACAGACAACATCTTGCAGGAAAACATCTAAATACAAGTCTCCATTCATCATTAACTATAATAATTCGAGCCATAAACCAGATCAAATCCAATGCAAAAAATGATAGAATGTTTCGACAGCTTTGCCAGGACAATAATGAAGATTTTATTACGTTACTTTTGCATACAGAAGTTCAGTGGCTCATTTTGTAGCATTATATGATAGTGTCATACAATTTTTTGAAAGTAATAATGAGACCAATCTGTATCAACAGTTAAAAACAGTAAAGAATGATGCCTTTTATTTGGCAGATATTTTCAAGAGATTTCATGATGTCAATTTGCAGCTTCAAGGAGCTAATAAAACTCTTATAGGTTGCCAAAGTATTGTGTCATTATTTATTGACAAACTTGAACTACTTCGTTATAATCTATTGAAGAGAGAATTTCATCACTGGGCGGTAGGTATAAAAAGGTTGACTACCCCTGGATTAGTCTAATGGCCATGTCAAATGAAGTAATAGTGTATTGGGATACAACAAATAATGAAGTAATCAAGTAAGATGATCTCAGCAACTGACCCCAATTTGATCTAACTGGGAAGCTCTCAGTTGAATTTAGCTCTAAATTCAATTTTAGTTCTAAACTGTGCCATCTTTCTTATTGTCCATGGGTCTGTACCTTGGAAGATGTTAAAAAACTTATTGAGGACGTCCCAATAGGCCAGGGGTAGTCAACCTTTTTATACCTACCGCCTACTTTTGTATCTCTGTTAATAGTAACATTTTCTAACCGCCCTCCGGTTCCACAGTAATAGTGATTTATAAAGTAGGGAAGTAACTTTACTTTATAAAATTTATAAAGCAGAGTTACAGCAAGTTAAAGCATATAATAATAAATACTTACCAAATACTTTATGTCGGACTTTCACTAAGTTTGGCAGAATAAATTTTTATAAAACAACTTACTGTAGTTAAATCCTATCTTTTTATTTATACTTTGCATATATAGAAGCATGAAGTCTGCCATTTCTTCAATTCGTCGCTTTACTGTGCTATCGCTTAGGGGCAACGTTTTTAAAATTTCAGGTATATCCTGATGCGTTACTGTTGAGATAAATTCTTTTATAAAGGGTATTATTACAGTTTCTCCAATATTATAGCTTTTACCACTTTTTGCAATTGTGAAATGCAATAAGCGGCAATTAATCCATCTTCGTTCGCTGCATGTTGTTTCTTAAATGATGCAACGATTGTTGAATGATTTTGAAATTTTGTATATATTTCCTGAAAATATTCAATGGGCGTGTCTTTTTCATTTGGATGCTTTGTAGAAAGATGTTCTCGCAATTCATTTGGCTTCATTGCCTCATTGGACATTGTTTTATGACACAATAAACACATTGGATGTTGTTTATTTACAACAGATTCTATGAAACCCATCTTCAGATACTCTGGCAAATAGCCACGAGCGTTATTTCTTTTTTTGAGACATGGACTCACAATATTTTGTTTGAAACTGTAGGCACATGCTCACTCTCACAAATCTAACTGCGTACTGACCAGTGCTACTGCAAACAAAAGAGCCTGCGCGTGTATCGTCATCTGCGCATGCCTCTCACGCATCGTGGATTGGGTTTGGGGGGGTGCCGGCTACCAGCTCTGCTTGTCTGTTACAGCTGGGTGGTGTGGGGGGAGATGCGCGAACTATTCTGAGACGAGGCTCTTTTGTTTGCGGTCGCACTATAGCGCCATTTAGTTTCACTTATGTAACGTGAACTAAACTTATGCGCGGGCGATACAAATAGTATATTTTCAGAAATTTAAATTGTCACGAGGAATTTTATGAAAACCTAATGAAAATGTTTTCAAATAATGCTATGAAAAATTTTTAAAAAATCAATTAAATTTAAAAAAAGGAAAGTGCTTCAGTATCGGATAAAACCTCTACTGCCCACCATGAAAGCTGGAATGCCCACTAGTGGGCAGTAGGGACCAGGTTGACTACCACTGGACTAATCAATAAACTAAATTAAAAACATGAAACCTAAGGGAAATATGCAATTCAGCAGGAATGCTGGGCTTCTCTTGGGTAACAGTATATCCAACTAGCTTTGTTGCACTACAACGTGGCTAAAGATGCAACATCTCTAGACATCTATCCGTCCACACCTATCAGTCTGGCCAGCATACAGAACTGTAGTTCCAAAAGATATGCGGAGCACCCAGCTACCTACCTTCTTCTGACTTCGAGGATGCCCAGAAGGAAACACTTACATCATCACTGAGCAACTCCATGTAGCGTCTGGGAGTGAACCGGTCAACCCAGAGAGAGTGCTGGGCAGATGCTTCTGCTTCCGATCTGTCACTGCTCTCTTCTTCCCCATTAGGCCCAGGGGCTTTATCTTGAGTTTCCTCAGCCCCCAGTCTGCAAGAAGGAGAATCTGGCTGAAAACGTGTCTGGGAAAAGCTGAAACTTGAACTGAGGGAATTCTGCTCCAACCTGGCTATTTGAAGGGCTTTAAACCCATTTTTTCTGTAAGGCTTAATCTAGTCAGTTAATTTTTGTTTTATCAAAAACAACTTCGAGATTCTGGTGGCACACAATGCAGTAATTAACAAATATAACAGCTGAACAAAAACAAAAAGAAAAAAACACTCTCTTCAATCTGTATGACCTTCTCAAATTAAGGTATTTCGTTTTGCATAATGGATCCATATCTTGCTAATCAAGGCAAAGAACACAGCAGCTGATTGGACAGTCTTACGGACTCTTTTTGATTGTAGAGATTTTAACCCAAAAGTGTTCAAGCAGTTTCCAAGCCAAGGAAATCCTGTGAATCTCTGCTTGTGAAAATAAGGATGAGGTATTAAGGAGTTTTCTGATGTATGCACAGATGTATGGGATTAAAAGCAAGAAGCATGCCTTTGAATGTTCCAGCACTGTTCAAGAAATCTCCCATAAAGCCAATAAAAAGACAATCTGGGAAACTTTCATCTAGAAGTAAATTTCAGCATAATCTTATAGGGCTGAATTTCTTTCAAAGGGGGAAACACATGTATGATGGAATTACCTTAAACCAAATATATGCTTTTCTGGGATCACATAGGAGCTGGAAAAGACAAAGTTTGTTTAAGAAACTGCTGACTTGTGCTAGGTGAGTGCCAACTCTGCGTGGCAAATCACCGTTTCCCTTTGAATTTGTTTTTCTCGTAGGACTTTCTGTGAAGATGGCTGACTGACTAGAAGCCCAGGGAGGCTTGTCTCTCTGGATTGTGCTTTTTCAACAGAAGTAACAAGTATTCACTTAGTTTATATGTGATTCCTGGATTATGGAAGAGTCCCAGAATCACCCCACAATATCCTCTGCAGAAGCCCCGGGAGCTGTGCTTTGGAACAGCCAGGGAGCCGTTCAATCATTTGGTTGTTGAAAAAGCAGCCCTTTGGGAATTTATTTTTCAAACCAACAATAAAATTCTACCTGTCATTTCTTAATCATTTTATGGGATTATCCTTATTAGCTAAAAGAGGCTCTTTTCAGGTAGAGCCTCTTATTCCTTTTTGAACATCTGTCCCATTTCTGAGACTTACATTTTTAAAGGATAAGAAAGACGGTTCCTGGAGGTGAGCTCAAATAAGGAAGTGGAGTATCTTTTTTTCCACTTTGATGGAGAAAGGTAGTTTTATTTTACTGTCTTAAAGTAATTTGTAGTTCTGGATTGCTTTGTTATAGGTGGCTGAAATGTTCAGATTTTTATGAACTCTGATTGGCCAGGAACTATTAATTGATTTATAAAACATTTATTTCTTGATCACAAGGAGCTAAGAAAATGGCAAAACATGAATTTGAACATATTTTTAGAGAGCTATTTGAAAAACACTTTCAGAAAACTATTTCCTTTATAGATCCATTATGTTCCAAAGATGGAATGATCAGTAATTCAGAGATGCAATCATGCATTGAAAATTACCAAACCACTGAGGCAATTTCAGAAATATCTGACAGTGCAAGGACTTAACTGCAACTTTGGAATACAAATCTGACACCAATCTTTATTACGATGATGGTTTAAACACAACACTCCCAGCGCAGCTGAAAGAAGAATAAGTTAAAGAAATCACTAGTCTACAAGGACAGATTATTTATCTAGAGCAGCGGTTCTCAACCTATGGGTCGCGACCCCATTTGGGGCCGATCAACCATTTCACGGGGGTCACCAAGCAAGGCTGTCCACCATTTTTTTCCCCTTTTTCGTCAGGTGCCTTACCTCCCTTGGGCTGGGCCAACTGGTGGCCCAGCTGGGGGTCGGCCTGCTCCGTCTCTACCGCTTGCCAGCTACGCCTCGGTCGGTGCAGGGGACGGCACCATGCATGCGTGGCGCTCCCGGGCAGGGAAAGTCCTCGACTTACGACCAGTTGGGTAGTCCTCGACTTATGACCGATTTAGTCCTCGATTTATGACCGGTTGGGGGTCGCGGCATTAAAAAGGTTGAGAACCACTGATCTAGGGTCTGTAATTTGTGCTCTTCAGGCAGAAATTAGGTGTCCAGTTCAGCCCTTCTACTCTATCGAGCCTCCATGCTATCAGCCCCGTCTACTACAAAGATCCTGCAGGAGAAGGGCAGTGTGGACAACCATGGGATCTGGCAGGGTGAGAGGTGTGAACCATAAACACAAAGCTTTCGCCGTGTCCCTGCACAACAGATACAGTGTCCTTGCTGACTTAATAGGGACATTAAGGAGACAGGTAAAGGCATTTGTGATGATAACTCAAATGAGCAAGGGATCGTGGTCCGAGATGAAAAACTTGTTTTCGACAGGGAGAAGTGCGAATCAGGTATTACACATCAGTCATGCAAGAACAGAAAGACATCCAAAAAAAGAAACCACCTTCTGGTTGGCGATTCAATTATAAGGGATGTAAATTTAGGAAAGCACACAGAGGTTTCGAAAGAGGTCAAGTGTCTTCCAGGTGCTACTGCCAGTAGGGACAAGAAGCGTATTTCTAAAATAATGAAGAATGCCAGCAAGGACTGTGATGTGGAGGCTATAGTACACCTTGGCACTAACGATCTGTCCCAAAAAGATGTGCTCTCTGTGCAGAATGATTTCCAGAGCTTGGGGCAGGAACTTAGCAGAATAGGCTGTAGGCTTACTTTTTCAGAGGTTTTACCAGTGTATAAGGAGCAAAATGGAAAAGGCCAGTGTATAGCAAATTGGTGGTGTAAAGGGGAAGGCTTTGGTTATATTAGTCACAATGTCTGTAGCTGGTCCAATGAAAAAATGTACAAAAGAGATGGTTTGCATCCATCAAAGAAAGAGACTGAGTTACTCAGCAATAAATTCAGGTTTTCTGGAGCAATATTTAAACTAAACAGTGGGGACAGTGAGTTAAATGATACAGAACATCCCTGTCCCTGGCAATCTAAAAATTATAGGGCTATCAATGCATGTAACATAGATGTGTGTGTGGACAATATCAACCTTGCTGTCAAGCAACATCAAGCTTTTAATAGCGTGTGCCACACAAAGTGTACTAACCTAATAGGTATAAGAAAATAGGGGAACTCAGGCACCACACAGGTTATGTAGAAAGGAAACACAGGGTCAGGCATAAAGGACTCAAATGTCTATACAGCAATGCACAGAGTATGAACAGGAAACAGGGTGAACTAGAAATTCAGGTTAATGAGGGCAGATATATTATTGCCATTACGGAAACCTGGTGGGATGAAACCCACAAACGGAACACACAGCTAGAGGGATTTAAATTATTTAAAAGAAACAGACCAAACAAAAGAGGAGTTGCTCTCTATATAAGAAATAACTACATTTCTACAGAAATAGAGCACAACAATGATGAAAACTGTCCTGAATGCATTTGGGTCAATATAAAAGGGGGAAAAAATGACATTGCCATAGGTGTAGGCCACCCAACCAGAGGAAATAGATGAACTTTTTGCTAGTCAGCTAACTAAGGTATGTAGGAAGCACATCACAATAGTAATGGGGGACTTTAACTACCCTGACATCAACTGGGAGACAAACTCGGCACCAAGTGGAAGATCAAACAGATTGCTGACAAACCTAGCAGACAACTTTGTTTTCCAAAAAGAAGAGAAGGGAACTAGGGGATTAGCCATTTTGGATTTATTCTCACTAACAGAGACAAAATGATAGAAGGTGTTGAAGCCACAGAAACCTTGGGAGGAAGTGATCATGCAATATTGGAATTCAACATTATGAAAGCACAAGCAATAGAACACAGTCAAACTAGAGTCTTGGAATTTAAGAGAGCTAATTTCAATAAACTTAAAGAGGGCTTGGAAAGGATTCTATGGATGAGAATCCTCAAGGGGAAAACAACTCAAGAAGCTTGGGAAATTTTGAAAAGTGAGATAATAAAAGTCCAGTCTAGCACAATACCAATGAAGAAGAAAAATAACAGGTCTCAAAAGAAACCAGCATGGCTGCATAAAGAACTCTCTGATAAATTGAAAGATAAAAAGGACAAGTATAGAAAGTGGGAAGAGGGGCACATAACTAAGGCAGAATATCAGCAAATAGCCCGAGCTTGCAAAGATGAAGTGAGGAAAGCTAAGGCTCAAAATGAACTAAGGCTTGCGACCAAAGTCAAGAATAACAAAAAAAAAAGTTCTTTCAACATGTAAAAAACAAGAAAAAAGTGAAGGAAATGATTGGTCCATTAGTGGGTGAAAGTGGCAAGAAGGTGACAAGCAACAGGAGGAAAGCAGAACTATTTAACTCTTTTTTTGCATCTGTCTTTACACAAAGGGAAAAAATAGACCAACATATTAAAAATAGTGCCATAAAAAACAGTACAGAAACACAAGTTAATATAGGCAAGAAAATGATAAGTGAGCACCTGTCCAGCCTAGACGAGTTCAAATCACGAGGACCAGATGGATTACACCCCAAGGTTCTCAAGGAACTGGCAGGTGTGATCTCAGAACCACTGAATTATATTTTTCAAAGATCCTGGAGCATTGGGGAACTACCAGAGGACTGGAAAAGAGCTGATGTAGTTCCTATCTTCAAAAAAATGGATCCAGGAAACTACAGACTTATCCACCTGACCTCAATACCTGGGAAGATTCTGGAAAAGATAATCAAACAACGAATCAGCAAACACCTAGAGGCAAACAAAGTCATTACTAAAAAGCCAACATGGGTTTGTCAAAAACAGATCATGCCAGACAAATCTTATTGCATTTTTTGACCAAGTGACAAAATTAGTGGATCAGAGGAATGCTGTGGATGTAATTTACTTGGACCTCAATAAGACATTTGATAAAGTAGATCTCAACCTACTTCTTGACAAGATAGAAAAATGTGGGTTAGACAGCAATACCATCAGATAGATTTGTAACTGGCTGACTGGCCATACTCAGCATGTGGTACTCAATGGAACCGCATCTACATGGAGGGAAGTGTGTAGTGGGGTGCCCCAGGGCTCTGTTCTGGGCCCAGTGCTCTTCAACATCTTCATCAATGATTTGGATGAGGGGATAGATGGAGAGCTCATTAAATTTGCCGACAACACCAAGCTGGCAGGAATAGCCAACACTCCAGAAGATAGGCTGAAGATACAGGAGGATCTGGACAGACTTGAACACTGAGAACTACCTAACAAAATGAAATTCAATGGTGAAAAAAGGTTCTACATTTAGGCAAGAAAAACCAAATGTACAGGTATAGTATAGGGCAGCGGTTCTCAACCTGTGGGTCAGGACCCCATTTGGGGTCGAACGACCATTTCACGGGGGTCGCCAAACAACGCAGTCCGCCATTTTTTTCCCCCTTTTCCTTAGCTGTGCTACTCCCTTTTATTCTATTGGCTTTTGAAAGCCAAAAGAATAGACTCTCTTGAATAGAGTCTAATTCTATTGGCTTTCAAAAGCCAATAGGAATTGTCCAGGCTGTCTCTGCCTTGCTGAGCCTGCCAAAAGTCCCATTCTGCAAACGGTGCTGCACCAGTTGAGTAGTCCTCGACTTACGACCGGTTGAGTAGTCCTCGACTTACGACTGGTTGGGGGGTCGCAGCATTAAAAAGGTTGAGAATCACTGGTATAGGGAATACCTTGCTCAACAGTAGTAATTGTGAGAGGGATCTTGGAGTCCTAGTGGACAATCACTTAAATATGAGCCAGCAGTGTGCTGCAGCTGGCAAAAAAGCCAACACAGTGCTAGGCTGCATTAACAGAGGGATAGAACCAAGATCACACGAAGTACTAATACCATTTTACAATGCCTTGGTAAGGCCACACTTGGATTACTGCAACCAGTTTTGGCCACAATGTAAAAAAGATGTTGAGACTCTAGAAAGAGTACAGAGAAGAGCAACAATGGGGACTGGAGGCTAAAACATATAAAGAACAGTTGCTGGAATTGGGTATGTCTAGTTTAATGAAGAGAAGGACGAGGGGGGACATGATAGCAGTGTTCCAATATCTCAGGGGCTGTCACAAAGAAGAGGGAGTCAAGCTATTCTCCAAAGCACCTGAAGGCAGGACAAGAAGCAACAGATGGAAACTAATCAAGGAGAGAAGCAACCTAGAACTAAGGAGAAATTTCCTGACAGATCAATTAACCACTGAAACAACCTGCCTCCAGAAATGGTGAATGCTCCAACCTGGAAGTTTTTAAGAAGAGACTGGACAGCCATTTGTCCGAAATGGTATAGGGTTTCCTGCCTGAACAGGGGGTTGGATTCGTTGACCTCCAAGGTCCCTTCCAACTTTATTACTATTATTATTGTTGTTGTTGTTGTTGTTGTTGTTGCTCCAAACAAATCTACAATTCTCAAGAAGACAATGTTGGGATTTTTTCTTCATGGATATTAACAAAGTTGAGAATTTATTGAGAAAAAGAGACTTAATAGACATTCAAGAAAAGAAAAATATTTTATTCTGTGAGGATTAGCTTGAAGGAGTGATTTAAATTTAATAATTGAACTCAGGATGGATTTTTATATGTTTTGAAATAAAAATGTAATGTAGCTTTGTGTTTGAAGTCTGAAGTGAGTTTGAGTTTTTTCATATATAATGCTTGATTAATTCCTAAAGTTTGGAAAGTATTATTAAAGGTGAATTTGAAAGTATTAATGTTAAAGGAAAGTAAAAAAAGATGTATTAGAATTTATTGATTTTAGAAATATTTTTAAAGAAAAGTTTAGTTTTAAAATGGATGTAAAAATGTTTTTCACCCTTTAAGGTTAAACAATCTGAGAGTATAGTAAATTATGTTAATATAAATGTCTATAAAGATTAATAAGCATAAATAGAAATAAATATTTCCCACAGCAAGGAAAAAAAGTAGAGATGATTAAATTGATTGTGTTATTAAAAAAAAGAACGTATCTATGTTTGTTTCCATTTGTTTCTTCTGGGTATATATTTTTTAAGAGTAGAATATTCTTTATTGGCCAAGTAAGATTGAACACACAAGAAATTTGTCTCCAATGCAGAAGCTCTCAGTATACATACAAGCAACAAAATGATAAAATCATAAATCATAAGATACAACCAACTAGTGATAGTCATAAGATACCAAAAGGAGTAGGTAATAGGAAAAGTGAGAAGGATAATAGCAATACAGTCCTACTACAGATTAGGTATCCTTAGGCCCAAGAAAGCACGGAGAGAATTAAGTGTTCAGCAGAGTGATGGTATGGGGGGAAAACTGAGTCTTATTTTTTTGGCATGCAATGTCCAGGATGTGAGAAGTCTGTAGATATTTTCACAGCCCTCTTTCAGGCTTGTACACTGGCAGGCTGGCTGTGATGGTTTTTTTCTGCAGTCCTAACTATCCATTGAAATCTATACCTGTCCTGTTTGGTTGCTGTATCAAACCAGACAGTTATAGAGGTACAAATGACAGACCCAATGTCATTTGTACTTCTAACTGTTTGGTTTGACATAGCAACCAAACAGGACAGGTATTTGTGATGGAAAAAAATGAAACTTTGATTTTGGTATTGCTGACTAGATAGATTTGTTGTTATAGAAGTGGCTAGTATACATTATTGTGTAAAAGCAAAAAGCTGAAGCTGTAATATTATTATCTTCTTCTACTGTGCTAAAAAGAGTCAGAATCAATGCCTTTTTTCTTTTTCCCCTTCTACCCCACATTTTCTCCTTTACGTCCTTTCCTCCCCTAGTTTCCCTTTATTTTCATTCTCTTTATATTTTGATAAACTAATAAAAAATTTAAAGCAGAATTTGTTTATCCCATAGACTGCCTAGAGAAAGAGCCAATAAGCAGCAGCTGGAAAAGGGAAGCTGGAAATTCCACAAGGCTGAAAGTACAAAATTAAAGAACCTCTTGAGTCAAGCTCGACTCTGGAAGCGACATATATGCATTTTCACAGCATTATGAAAGTGATTTGCTACTGATGTCTTCCTGAATGCTTTTCATCCTTCCGGTCTAGTCACAGCTCTGGGATTTCCTTTGGAATCTCTTATCCAAGTACTAACCATCCCACCTCCCTTTTTCTTGAGATCACCCCAGGTTGAAGCTGTTCAAATTTTAATATTCATTGGGTGGCCCTCAACCACAGATTAGCTCACTTCATTGAAGCCTCATGGAACATACTGTATGAACCCAAAAATCAAGCTAGTTATCCATAGGGGCTTACAGCCTGAAAACCCAGGCATGAGTTTGGTAGTTCAGCAAAAGGGTCTGGATTTCACCTTGGAAAATGTAACTTTCCTTCTCAAGCTTAGAATTCATTGCCATTTTTTAAAAAGTAAAAAAGGGAAAAGCTATTATCAAAGACAATAACCTGTGAAATTAAGAGCACCATTTATATACTCAAATAAGAACTTTGACTATATTGTGGTGTTCTTTAGAAGTGACAGGAGTTGAAAGCCCAGAATAGCTGGAAGGCATCAGGTCATGAAAGCTGAGTGTCTGCGATAGACCATGGATCTCACTTGGCAAAGGGATTCCTTGGGCCACCGGAAGAGGAGCTATGAAGCTTACCTGCTCAAAACTTCCATCAACTGCTCCGAAGACTCAAGGATCTGCTTCCGGCGCTGAAATACAGAGAATAAAGTCAGGAATGCTAGATTCACATGTAAATGAGCTACTAGATATAAGCTGAGAGGAATCCAAACTAGAAAGTAGCAATTTTCTATTAATTAGTTGCCATCTGGATTTGTGCACCCCAAATGTCATAGCTCTCCATATAAAATTTTGCTAAATTATGGCTATTAATCATGGTTTGTTCAGTTATATTAGCCTAGTTCATACAATTTGCTAAGTCATGGTTTACTTGCTTATGCTTGCATTGACATGTTGGACTAAGCTGAAAAAAAACTACATGCTGGCTTTGTGCAAAATGAAAATTCAATCACAAAATAAGAAATTGAGATACTTATCCTCTATGATCCAACTGCCACATCTTCACTATCTAAGCAGGGATCTTATCTGGATAATATAGGAATAACAGTTTTCAAGTATCCTATTGGTTCTACATTTAGGCAAGAAAAACCAAATGTACAGGTATAGTATAGGGGGTACCTTGCTCAATAGTAGTAACTGTGAGAGGGATCTCGAAGTCCTAGTGGACAATCACTTAAATATGAGCCAGCAGTGTGCTGCAGCTGGCAAAAAAGCCAACACAGTGCTAGGCTGCATTAACAGAGGGATAGAATCAAGATCATATGAAGTACTAATACCATTTTACAATGCCTTGGTAAGGCCACACTTGGAATACTGAAACCAGTTTTGGTCACCACGATGTAAAAAAGATGTTGAGACTCTAGAAAGAGTACAGAGAAGAGCAACAAAGGGGACTGGAGGCTAAAACATCTAAGGAACAGTTGCTGGAATTGGGTATGTCTAGTTTAATGAAGAGAAGGACAAGGGGGGACATGATATCTCAGGGGCTGCTACAAAGAAGAGGGAGTCAAGCTATTCTCCAAAGCGCCTGAAGGCAGGACAAGAAGCAACGGATGGAAATTAATCAAGGAGAGAAACAACCTAGAACTAAGGAGAAACTTCCTTACAGAACAATTGACCAGTGGAACAACCTGCCTCCAGAAGCGGTGAATGCTCCAACACTGGAAGTTTTTAAGAAGAGACTGGACAGCCATTTGTCCGAAATGTATAGGGTTTCCTGCCTGAGCAGGGGGTTGGACTAGATAACCTCCACGGTCCCTTCCAACTTTTTTATATTATTATTATTGTTGTTGTTGAATTTATATACAACAAAAGCCCTCCGTGTGTTCCTTTGGCCACCACACTTGGAGACTTCTTGTATGAAGCTATACATCTTTGGTGTAAAGTCTGATTGTGAGATATTGGTTAATTAAACCAATTGGAATTGTGGCTCCAGGCTTGTCCCAGATGCTCCCAATTCAGATGTAATAGAAAAAACATATTTAATGAAAACTAGGAAATCTTCAACCTGTGTGTGCCAAGAAATGGAAGAATGAATTGCATGGAAAAAGCAAACACGATCCATGCAAAGAGGATTATTTCTGAATGAGAGCAAGAACAAACTTGTAATTATCCAGCATTTAGATTCTGACCAGAGGCCATGACAACTGGCACAGAAGTGTTTAGAAGAGGGTTTTTAAACAGCGCTTCCCAGAACCCCAGGGTTCCATTAGAACAGGCATGTCAAACTGCTGGCGAGTTTGACATGCCTGCATTAGAAGGATGGGTTTTTGTGAAATCTTAAGGGCAAAATGGATGCACCAGGGCGTCTGCAGCAATTTTTTTTCTAAGGAAAAGCAATGATGTCACAATCATTGAATATATATTTGTTTAGTAAAACACTGATCTCCAAAATAATTGGGAAATAAAGTTTTAATTTTTATACATTTGAAATATTCATTTTGCAAATACAACAGTTTTATTTTATACTTATATAGGAGAAATTTTCTGGGATAGTAACTGGGGAATCCATTTTATAAAATTCAAATAATTTTTGCATATAAATTTGCATAAACAGATTGCAACCATCACATTTACTGTCAATAAGTGAATTCTGCCGATTGATCATCTGATATAATTTTCAGATACATATAATTTTGGGTAAGCGATGTGGCTAAATGAAAGCCAATTAAATTACATTTTTTATCCTTAGCAAGTTTTGCTAAAAAAGAGAATTTTTTATCATCCTTGGGTGGATAGCCATGAAAATTAACATACCAAATAGAATCCTCAGGACCCGCCTTCACTTCAAAGTCTCTCCAATCAGAAGACAAGTGAGAGGGTTGGATGCGGTATGTTCTCCAATAAAATGAATTATCTATCCCACTGATTGCCTGTCTGCATCAGGTATAAAAGGGAACTACATAGATATTAACAGAATCCATCACACTCATGTTGCAGTAATGCTGCTGTTGACATGCGGGATTAACTGCTATGGAATTAATAGTCACCTGACAGGGAACATTTTGTCAGTTTTTTAACACTAGACTGTGCCTCATGGTTAGAGGATTTTTTGCTTTAAAGAAGCAAGTTCTACAATCTGAAAAAGCTTGGAAAAAAACTCTACTGCAGTGCTTTTTAACTTCAGCGAAGTAGAAATGGGGGCAACACAAAGTTCCCTGGGGCTGTATATTGATATTAAAAAACACTTTCTTCTTTTTTCTTGATAGGAATAAGAACTAAGAACTGATATAAAAAAACCCTTTAAAATGATGTTTTGTATATTTGTTAAATTTATTTACCACCTATCTCGTCCTGGGGCCATTCTACCCAGTTATAACCAGAATTGATATTGGCTGACTATTATGGTAGCTAAATGGGGATGCAAGTTAATTTAAATGGGAGTTAAGCCATATTTATGCACCAATTGAAGATAAAGTAACATTTTTAATGGATTTAAGGACAAATTACTGGACTTATATGAAAATTGGTGTCTGAGGGGAGACTGGAACAGAGCGGTCTGTCCACAAAATGACAGAACTTCTGCAAAGACATTGAGACCACAAGGCAAACTACTGAAAATATTGGGCAGTCTAGAACCTATGGCTACTGGGAGACATAAAAATGGAAATAAAAAAGAATACTTATTTTTTCTGAAAGACCAGATCCTTTGTAAGAATTGGTAGATTCTGCTGCTGTCCAGGAAAGAGAGACAAGCTCACTGCCTCAGCGTAACTGCAGCAGCAACAGCAACAGCAGCAGCAGCAAGGATTTTGGGTGAGGGTGCAGTGAGGCTGAGACAGAACCCTGCTCAGCAAGCCCTCTTCATGGCTGCAAGTAAACTGTGCAGGACTCCTTGTGAGCCTGGAGTTTTTAAAATGTAATAATATTTATGTTTTATTGCATGTTTATTTTGTTAAATATTTCGCAGTTGAATTTTATTATAATTAAGCAGGTTTGAATTTATACCACACTAATTTAAAAATAATTTAATTTTTAATTTAATAATTTTTATTTTACAGTCACAGACCAAAATGCAAGTGCAACAAAAGAAAACACAAGAAAAATACAATCACAAACAGTTAACACCAGAAGCCTTGACTAAAGGGAATTACAACATTCTCCTCTAATAGTCACAGCCCTTAAAAGAAATTTAGAAACCTGAGAAGTAATATAGGAGGAGTCATCCCCTAGACAATATAAGACCAAATTACTAACATTAGAACCAGAGGGATCCATTCCAAGGAGAGACAGTAATTTAATTCTGGCTGTGTTATACGTAGGGCAGTACGATAAGACATGCGCCACAGTTTCAACTTCAGCCCTATCACAGGGGCATAGTCGCTCACTAAACAGGAGCCTCTTGAATCGCCTGTCGAGTAGTGCTGAGGGCAAAACATTGAAACGGGCTAGGGAAAAGACTCTTCTATACTTGGGGATGGTTAAGAGTATAGAAATGTGAAGCCATCCTCAATCCATAAAATTTAAAAATAAAGTTACTGTCATGGCTGCCTTTCTGCTAGCCAAGCACCGCAAGCTGATTGCCTGACATTAGCAAGAGGGATGGATGGGTGGGAGGGAGGGAGGGAGGGAAGAGAGGATGGGAATGCAGAGAGGAATTAGGGGAGGGATGGGAACCAAGCTGTGCTGGCCAGAAGTGTGAGAAGCAACAGCCAGCCCCAGACATGCAAAGCTGGAAAGCCCAAGATACCCAAACAATACCCAAGTACCCAAGTGGACATTACTTGGTAACAGGGGGATGGCTGGGGGAAAAAAAAGTTAATTGCATTGTTTGCATGCGAAAACGCCAGATCCAGCTTTGCTATTTCTGTAACTACTTAAGCTTTAGTAAAATATATTCCAGGAGTCTTTCTTGCTGGATGACTGAGTGGGATAGTTGACATTAAGCTGGACCTGGCGTTTTCGTATACAAACAATACAAACTGCTGTATCTTTGCCAAAAGCTGAGGCAAAAGCCAGATGAACCAGGCAGGGGGGATGGAACACAGGCAGGATTCTGCTTTGGGGGAAGGGGAGGGTTGTAGAGAAGAACTGTACCTCTTCCATTACTTCTTCTTTAAGGTAGGCAAATGGGACACCCAGAAGGTGAAGTGGTCTCTGTCTCTTCCAACTAACAGAACTGACAAACTGCAAAACCAAACAAAGCATTTCTATAACAGGCGTAGCAGGATGTGATCCACTTCCAAACCTATCCCACCCTATTCCAGACAAGCAGAAAAAGACCACGTGAGTTTCCACAAAAACTCAAGCCCTTCTTCGATTGGTACCTCCATTGCTATGTCATCCTCCTTCACAACCATAAAGATTCGTGTGCCATTAGTAGAGGTCACATTGATGTAGTCCTGCAGGATGGGTGGACGTTTGAGGACCTTCCCGGATTCCTTCTTCCCTGGAGGTGTGTCATGCAGCAGGACTATGTCACTTATTTCCTCCGGGTCTACGACATCAGGTCTTGGATTCCTACCCAGTTAGAGTAGGGAAAGAAGAACAACTGCTATCAAACCTTTGAAAAGGCAGCACACAGGCTTGCTCCAGTGGTCTCCAGATTATAACTCATCTGGTTGGTCATGAGAAGTAATGTACTTTCAAGTATCTGGAAGGCACATGCTCTGTGCCAAAGGGAAGATATATGTTTCTGTAACCACATTTCACAACCTTATTTATAACTCATCTTCCTTTAGTAATGTGCTCCCAGACCCTTCTCTTGTTGCCCACTAGCCTCCCTCAGTCTTGGGCTACCAAAACTGGACTGCAAGGTGGTGGACAACCACTAGATGGCAGTCATTATGGCTTTCGTACCTGTCCGCTGTCATCTAATAGTCAACAGTAACTCAGTGTAGTAGCCCAGTATTTCCCAAACTTGACAATTTTAAGGCATGTGGACTTCAACTCCCAGAATTCCACAGCCAGCGTTGCTGGCTGTGGAATTCTGGGAGTTGAAGTCCACATGCCTTAAAATTGTCAAGTTTGGGAAACACTGTAGTAGCCTATCAAATCCTATCACTGTCCTATTTAAAAATATATATTTTTAAATATATTTAAAAAGAAAAAGACACTATTTTTATTTTCTGGGATGCCTTTGGATCTTACAAATATCCCACTGCAATGGTGAAAAACTGGGGAAGCTCCTCATACTTCCTATGAGGGCAGATCTAGTATCATTTTGACTTTGGGGATTTGGTTGACCTGCCCAACTGAACAAAAACCTCTTTAACACCGACCACCTTGAGCATGTTTTGTTAGTCTTGATGAGCTAACCTTGCATCCAGGTATTCAGAAAGGGCATTAGGAGAAAGAGTTGGTGCTGAGCTATCTTGTGGTGAGTCTTCAGAGACAATTCTGTTGAGCTGCCCAAAGTCCAGCCTTTTCACAGCTTCAAGTCGTCGCCGCTTTGGTTTTGGTGCTGTCAGAATGCCAGAGAGCAAAGAACAGCTGTTTTGTTTGTAAATGGGCCTTCCTCAGCCTGGTACTCTCTAGCAGGGCGGGACCTCAGCCCCTATAATTTGTCAGCCAGTTCAGAAATTTTCGTTCCCAACTCCAATAGATTTTCCCAAATTTTGTCATTTTTCAGAAATAAAATAGTTTTAACCCTCTGCAAGGCTTAAGGATTTGAATATTTTGCCCACGTCTATGTTTTGAGTATCATCACCTCATTGGCCATGCTCTTGCAGCCCCCAACAAATAAAAGCTATCCATCCCTGGTTTAGACAGGTATTTCTGTCTCCTGTCAGAGAATCTGAACCTCTTCTGGGAATCTTTGTTGAATTTATTTGCTGCTTATTTCACTGTGGGGCTACTCTAGGCAACTCACAACAATAAAAACAGAGAAATAAAAAGTGTAAATATAACAGTAGCAAATTCTAATGGAAAGAATAAACAATGAAAAAAGAAACAATGAGGATACAGCAATATGACAATAAAAGACAGTCAGTATGACAATAAAAGACCCTGCTTCCCTAAGCAGGAATGAGAGAGAGGTGGAGTTCGCTGTCAATTCAATGCTACTCCTCCACTGAGTCCCCATCTTCATCCAAAGGTAGGTTCCAATGATTCCCAGGGACTCTGGCTTTTTACTAGCTGTACCAGATTCCTGGATCTCCTTTTTGAGAGCATCCTGTCTCCCTTCTTTACTGGTATCTTCCCTAAAATTGGAAAATCCTTTATTTTTAGAATGTTTGAAATGCTTGGGAGACTGAAATTACTCCAAATCCTTGAGGGATAAAAATTTCTGCCACTAATTCTGCCAGTTTATCCCACCTCAAGGGATAAAAATTTCTGCCACAAGGCTGAGAAGTTTGCTTTGCAACATGCCAACTTCCTCTTTAAAGGGCCCAAAGAAGTATCTAGGAAGGCACTGTTGCCAAAAGATGCCATCTCGCCTTTTGCCCCAACACCAAAGAGCACAAGCAGTCCACGTCATAGCTACAGCCTCTGTAAAGTCAAATTGCCTTCAGCTCTTTAATTAAACTCTAAATGTAACAGCCATCTTTTTGTAAATCAGCAGATAAAACAAAACACCATCACTTTTATTGTACAATGGACTTTAAAACTCACTGTGAGCTGTGCCAACCTTCTGGATAAGATGATCTGCACGATCTTCTACCATTTCTGTGATTGTCGGGGGGTGTTCTGTCCCCTCACATTTTGGGTCACCTTCACCCAGCATCTTCTTGGGGGAAACCTGGTTTTGGCTATCTTTTTCCAGACAAAAATGGAGGTCCCCAGCAGAGAGCGCCTCTTCAAATGTGCGCTTTTGGCTTCGGAACTTTGAGACTTTATTGCATCCTACTGCTAGGG
Source organism: Crotalus tigris (assembly GCF_016545835.1). NCBI lineage: Eukaryota > Metazoa > Chordata > Lepidosauria > Squamata > Viperidae > Crotalus > Crotalus tigris. The sequence continues at coordinate 330,265 of NW_024098451.1, read as the reverse complement.
TTGGACCTGCGAAGAATAGGACAGCAATTAAACAATTCACATGTTGAGACAAATCTCCAGCTGGGTTGAGCAAACCAATTCATAATCCTCGACCATGCCATGGTTTAGGCAACGATAGATTACATGGGCCAAATCTGGTCTCAAAACCATTTCATCTAGCCCAAGTAAGTTAAAAAGTTTGCTGGTACACTCTCTATAGAGAACAGTACTCTCAACTGATATGCATGGAAATACCCTCTAGGACCAGGTCAGGACATATGGTAGATAATTAGAAAAGGGAGACCATTAATTGCTGTCAGGTCACTGACAGCCATAACTGAGACAGATGAGATTTTCCCAGGGATGATTTGTGTCCACTCTGGTCTTCCCATGGTGCATTCACTACCACTGCAACTGAGTCCATCCACTTTTCTGCCTCTCTGTCCGCCTTTCCCGGCATCTCCAGAGAGCTGGGTCTTCGCACGGCCGAAGCAGGATAACCTGAGCCTGGTCATCGAGGCCTGGAGTGAGAGCTGAATCCGTTTGGTTTTTTAAACAGTAATTGCCTGGAGGTGGCATTCTGGGACCCTTTTCCGAGGCACCCGGGCTGCCGAGATCCAGGGCATCTCGGGATGGCAGCAGAGATGCGGAGGGCATTGGCTGAGCTGCTCACGAAGGGCCCAGATAAAGCAGCCCGTCTAGTTACAGGGGAAGCTGCAGCCCCAGAGCCTCCCCTCGCAGTGGGGAGCCGGCAGCGCCTTCCCCGAGCGGAGAACTTCTCGTCCTGGGAGGCGGCAGAGTCCCTCGTACAAGCCCTTTCCCCACCTCCGCCCCGGGCCTCTGCAGCTCGTCCCTCTTCTTCGGGGCGCGTCTGGTTTTGTCCCCGAGTCCCGAAGAGGCGGCGTTAGCGCATCGCGCCCTCCCACGCTCTGCCCACCTTCCAGCTCCGCCAGGACCTCCAGCTCGTCGGCGAACTGCGCCTCGAACTCGTCCTCGATGCCGTACAGCTCCCGCTCGTCCTCCATCGCTCGTCCCCTCCGCTCCGCTTGGCGGCGGGAAAGAGGAGCGCCCGCCGGGCCGCCCTCTTCCGGCCGGAGAGCCAGCCGGGCGCGCGCAAAACCTGTACTTCCGGGGGAGCCTCCCAGCCATCCTCCGCTCCCCCAGGGAAGCGCTGATTGGTCCGCGCGGGCCGGGAGGCGGTCCTCGAGGGGCCGGCTTCGCCGACAGCTGGGACCGGGGCAGGTGGGTCGGCCGCTCGCTCGCTCGCTCGCTGGCCCCTCCCTTTGCGGCGCGCGGGTGGGGGAGGCCTGGCTGCTTTGCCCAGGCTGGCGGCCCTGAGCCGGAGCGGCCGCACCGAGGGGGGAGGCGTCGATGGCCGGGACGCTTATCCGGCCAAAGGAGCGGCGCGCCTCCCGGGCACCAGAGATCGGCCGCGGAGGCTGGGCTGCGGCCCCTCAGCCCAAATCGGGGGGCTCGGCGGGGCGGGCCCGGTTGTCCTTGCGGGGAAACCGCGACGGAGCCCAGGCTGGGAAGTGGCGGGAGGAGCGAAGGAGGCTCGGGGAGCCCCGCGGCGGCCCCGAAGGAAGGCGCGCGAGGCTGCTTCCCCGTCCCCAAACTGCGGGCTGGGCGAACTTGTGAATGGCTGGAGAGCAGAGCTTCTGTCCACGCGCAGAGTTCTTTCTCCCTGACTGCTCAAAAAAGGCGGGTGGCCGCCCGTTAGACAAGATCTCTGTTAGGCCTAGTTGCTCTTAGTGGGGAACACAACCGTATTTATTTATATTTTATTTATTTTTCAAATTTAGGTGGTGCCCATCTCACTTTGCTTGACCCGGGGGTTGCCCCTGGAAAATGGTCGGGGGTGTGCCCAGGAGCCTTAAGGACTGGTTTTGCGGGTCTGGTAAAAGGTGATAAGGTACTGTGCAGTCAGTTTTCGTATAGGCTTGATGGCTATTCCAAGACTGCAAAACAATGGGCAGCCCGGGGCCTCTGGCTGCCCCTTGCGCCATAAACCACAAATTTAAAAATTACAACACTGGGATTCACACAACTCACTGAATCTTGCGAATGAGAAGAGGATATACATTTTGTAAGAAATAAACTCAAACCAAACAAGTCATGTTTAGGACTATGAGGAAGTTTTCTGGTGATAAGATCTACCAACCATGGAATAGGTGGCCAGAAGGAATCTGTTAGGTTTCATTGCAGCGGTTAACATGTTCAACATACTTTTGTGGGAATAGAATAGAATAAGTTTCTCCTTAATTCCAGATTGCTTCTCTTTTTGATCAGTTTCCAACCATTTTCTTGTCCTGCCCTCTGGTGCTTTGGAGAATAACGTGACCCCCCGTCTTTTTTGTGGCAGCCCCTGAGATACTGGCACCCTGCTATCATGTGTCCCCTATTTCTTCTTTTCTTTAGACAAGCCCAGGGGTAGGCAACCTTGGCTGTTTTTTAACTCGTGGGCTTCAACTCACAGAATTCCTGAGCCAAGGTTGCCTACCCCTGGACTAGCCAAACCCAAGTCCTGCAGCTGTTCTTTGTATGTTTTGGTGTCCAGACCTTTAATCATCTTAGTTGCTCTTTGAATTTTTTTTTCCAAATTCTCAACATCTTTTTTGTGATATGGTGACCCAAATTGGCTGCAGTATTCCAGGTGTGGTCTTACTAAAGTTTTATAAAGTGATACTAATACTTCGTATGATCTTGATTCTATGCCTCTGTTTATACAACCCAGGATTGTATTAGCTTTTTTGGCTGCTGCTGCACACTGCTGGCTCATAGTCAAGTGATTGTCCACTAGGACTCCAAGGTCCCTTTCAAAGTTACTGTTTTTAAATAATACAGTAAATAATTACAATAATTAAATAATACAGTAAATAATTACAATCACAACTGAGCCCAAAATTTCTGTTGCTAAGTGAAACATTTGCTAAGTGAGTTTTGCCCCCTTTTATGACTTTTCTTGTCACATTTGTTTGCAGTTGTTAAATTAATAACATGGTTGTTAAGTGAATCTGGCTTCCCCATTGACTTGGTTTGTCATAATGTTGTAAAAGGTGATCACATAACCCTGGGACACTGCAACCATCATAAATATGAGTCAGTTGCCAAGCATCTGAATTTTGATGACGTGACCATGGGGATGCTGGAATGGTCGTGCGAAAAACGGTCATCACTTTTTTCAGGGACGTAACTTCAAATGAACTATTGTAACTTGTGGACTACCTGTATACATTTTAGAGGCAGAGTAAGAATATCGTGGATGGAAAAGAAAATTTAACTTTTAAACTTTATTTCATTGTGATGTTTTCTGATTGTTTTTCAGAATTATTGAGCTTTACAGCATTGCCACCAGATATGAAAGAATTATTCTGGTCCGATTCTTCCAAAGGTGATGTTTCAAAGGCAACTGAACTGTCTTTGTTTTTTTCGTGAAGGTGTTTCACTTCTCATCCATGAAGTTTCTTCAATTGTGACTGAATGGTTGGGGGAATGGAAAGATTTATATGACTTGCAGTCATCTGGTCATTAGCACTCTCTCTAAAAGTTGTTGAGGCTATTTGTGGGTTTATCTGTGCCTTCAGGGTCACCTGAATCAGAATGTGGAAACTTCTTGGGACTGCTGAAAGGACTGTGTTGTAAACAGGTGGTGTCATATCCCTCCCCCTTTGTTGAGAGAGGGCTATTCAACCTGTAACGTAGATGATCTTTTTGATCCTTCTTTCAAACCAGTGGTCCTCTCTGTCCAGAATGTGGACTGTGTCTGTCATCAAAAGAGTGACATTTGTCTTTCAAATGCAGATAGACCATTAAATCTTGTCCCGATGTGTTCTCCTATTTTATGCCATGCATTTGTGAAGTAGTTGTTTTGTTTCTCCAATGTACAGATCTGTACATGTCTCAGTGCATTGTATTGTATATATCACGTAGCTCAGTTTGTGTCTCTGTGTTTTATCCATGGGGTAGACAAGCTTCTGCCTTAGTGTATTTTTCGGTTTAAAGTGTGCATGTGTGTTGTGTGCTCTTCAGATATTCCTGAGCTTTTCAGATATTTCTACAACATAACGAATAACAATATTGCTTAATTTGATAAAGTGACTAAATTAATAGACCAGCAAAATGCTGTGGACATGGTATACTTAGATTTCAGTAAGGCATTTGACAAAGTAGACCACAACCTACTTCTTGGTAAGCTAGAAAAATGTGGAATAGACAACATTACCACCAAATGGATTTATAGCTGGCTAACAAATCGTACTCAACAAGTATTCCTTGATGGTAATACATCCACATGGATAGAAGTAAGCAGTGGGGTATCACAAGACTCTGTCTTAGGCCTAGTATTCTTCAATATCTTCATAAATGACTTAGATGAGACTTCCGGTTTGGTGTCGTAGCTATACATATGCAGGAAGGTAGGGCTCTGTGCCCAATTTTGCCCTGCTGGGGGCTTAAAAGGGCCTAAAATTGCCCCAGAGAGGTGATGCAGAAGGAGGAGTGCATCGTCAATCACGGAGAGATCATGGAGAGATTCATCCTAGGAAAGCCCTCTGAATCGGCGGGGAAAGACTGGCTGCATTCATGTGGCCAGCCGCCAGCTACTGACAACCGAAGAAAGAAAGCACTAATTAGCAGATTGTAAACAGTGTGTTTGGATCAGGGTGAGAATATTGATCCTTTCTTTACTATTTTACAACTGGATTTCCTGGAAAAGGCTCCCAGAAGCTAAAAACCTCCGAACACGAGAAGGGAGGGGATTGTAGCGCCACCCTTCCAGAGGAATGGAAGTGGCATTTTAATTTTTCTATGGGGAACAGAAATATTTAACACTGAAATGGAAGTAATATAAAGCTATAGTTTTGATAAATTTGAGACTTGAGAAAATTGTTAAGATTTTCTCTCTGAAAGTATAGTGGGGTGAAATACAAGAAATCAACCTTCTGTTTTAAGAGTCGGAAAATGGATATTGAATGACATCTAGTGGTGGATTAGAGTATAACCACAGCTGCAATGATTGATGCAGACTTGGCAAGAAGCCTAGAAATAGATAACAATCTAGCTTCTTTGTTGTTTGGTAACTTTTAACTCAACAGAAAGCACTGGCAACAGAAAAAGTTGGTACACTTACTACAGTGTGAGAACTTAATTGTTTTGAAACCTGTTGACCTTCTTGGATTATAAACATATACTGAGCTCTGACTTTTAAGAACTATTTGGAAAGAAAGGAAAATTTGACTTTTGGCTACGTTTGTCTGGGGGAGGCTTTTGGATTGTTTTTAGGGTGATTTAATATTTTGAATACTTTGGATTGCAAACTTTGGCCAATTGACAATTTCTGGACACCTGAGCAGAAGGTCTATTACAAAATATTGCTTTCAATGGTGGACTTTTATTCTGGAACCTACTGGATTATAAAGACTACATATAAATACCAGAAGAACTAGATGAGACTTTGTTCCATGGACATTAAGATTGGTGGTATTAGACAAAACTAGTATTTGGGGATCACAGCAGTTCTGACAGAATATCTAGAGGGGTGAGAATAAAATGGATCCATTATATCTAGCCAACAGTGGTAGGAGAACATATTTAATACCCCCATTTGAAGCCTCCAGCCAAGGAGTACCAAGGATCTGTAGGGGTGACCCCTCAAGGAGAAGTAAATATTTTCTAGAACAGTGGTTCTCAACCTGTGGGTCGGGACCCCATTTGGGGTCGAACGACCATTTCACGGGGGTCGCCAAACAAGGCTGTCCGCCATTTTTCCCTCCTTTTCTTTGGCCACGCCCCTTGCACCCAGTGATGTATAAGTGGTTGGGGGTCACCACAACATGGGGGACTGTATTATGGGGTCGCGGCATTAGAAAGGTTGAGAACCACTGTTCTAGAAGGAAATATACATTTTATGCTACAATTAATTCAGGAGATAATTATTTCACATAAAGAAGATGCAAGAAGAAACCATGATGATATTAAAAACAATTTTGATAATATAAATGAGCAAATCTCTAACTTAACCTTACAACTAGAACGTTCCCAGAAAACGATTACCAAAAATGAACAAATAAGTCAGAAAACAAAAGATGAATCAGAGGAAATTGATTCAAAGACACAAGATATAAAAGAAGGGAAACATAAATTGGCACAGACAAATAAAAATCTGTAAGACTTAAGTACAACAACAGAAATAGAAAAGGCACCCTATTCTTTAGGTTTTCAAAATATAAATGAGAATAAGGAAGAAGATTTTAAAAAACAGATCATAAAGCTGTTAGGGGAAATGCCAGAAATTGGGAGACAAAAAATGAAAAAAGAAGCTGAGGGAGAAGGAAAGTGGGAGGTGTTTAATGACTTACTGGGCAGAATTCCCCCTCAAAAATACCCTAATTAAATTGTTTTTTCCATTCCAAGCAATATTTACAAAAACAGGAAGATTTTTTGGTGATTTAATAACTTTGGCCTGGAAAGCTAATTGGCAAAGGAAAAAAGCTAGAGTTAGACTAAAAAAACAGAAGATCTGACTTACCAGATGGGATATTATATGATCCAATATTTGTTTGAATATGATCAAAAGAATAGATAAACTATAGGTATAAACAGGTTTTTATAATAAGAAAGGTAATTTATAATTAGAATAGCACTCTTTCTTTTGATATGGGAATTATAAAAACACTACGATGGCTTGTATAAATGAAATTTATACACAAATGTAACTAACTTTGAGAAAAACTTAACTGACAAAGATATTTTGAATACCAATGGGAAATTAAACTTAAATAAGAGCTTGAAAAACAGGATATTGATTGAATAAGGAGACTTTAATTGCAAATACAATTAAAATATAAAGTGGTTAGAAAAGAGGTTATAAATTATTACTGTTATTGTATAACACTATAAAAATATGAAAAGGATGGGTATATTTAATTTTGTATGTATTAATAATAGTAAGAATTGTATTTGTTCAATGTTGGGAAAATGAAAACACTATGGGAAGAAGAGAGGATCGGGGAAAAACACTGGATTGTGTAGCATTGAATAGATTTATATTAAAGAAATTAAGATGCAATATTGAGTAACAAATGGACCCGGACATCATGTTGTTTACTAAGCAGTTATGATTTGTAATAACAGAAAATGAATAAAACACTTATAAAAAAATAAATAAATGACTTAGATGAGGGAATAGAAGGGGAACTCATCAAATTTGCAGATTACACTAAACTGGCAGGAATAGCCAACACTCCAGAAGACAAGCTCAGGATCCAACAAGATCTCTTTTTAAATAATAATATTTTATTAATTTTCTATTTTTACAAATTGTACGTGCTTAATAAACAACATGTTGTCTGGGACCCTTTTTTACTTAATAATACACATTGAATTCCTAATCTCTACTTCTTTTTTCCAGCCAGTGATAAGCTACATTCTATATTTGGAATTATTCTATGTCTTTTTTTTCTTTATCCTTCAATATTAATCTGTCCATTTCTACACAGTCCAGTGTTTACTTGATCCTCTTTTCTTCAGATAGTGTTTTTTCATTTTTTCCAACACTAAGCAAATACAATTCTTACTGCTATTAATACATGCAACATTTAGTATATATCTCCTCATCATATTTTTCTAATATTATACCTAATAAAAATAGTTCCAGCTTATAACAACTTTTCTATCCAACTCATATCTCAGTTATGTGCAAAATCTACTCTAAACACAACAAATTTGGTGCTGTACCTCTATTCCACCACCAGATGTCCTTAGATATCTATTTTCCAGCACTTGAAAACGAAAAATTATTTCAGCTTTAAAGTTTCTTAAAGTTCACCCCAATATTCTTTCTAAAAGAAAAATCTTAACAGTTTTCTAAGTTCTCAAGTTTGTCAAAGCTATATCTTTATATTACTTCCACTTTAGTATTATATACTTCTCTATTTTTGTCCCCCAAAAAGAATCGGGCCACCACTTTCGTTTCTCTGGAAGGGTAGGGCAAAAATCCCCTTCTCACGTTTGGGGACTTTCTTGCTTTTTGGAAGTTAGTCTTTTCCAGGGAATCAAGTATCAAAATAGTAGCGAAAGAATCAGTATTCTCACCCCGTTCAAAACACGCTGCTTACGATCTGCTGATTAGTGGAATTAAGGGAAAACGTCCTAACAGTGAAGACAATTAACTAGTGGAATAGCTTGCCTTCAAAAATCATGGGCATTTTATCACTGGAGGTTTTTAAGAAGAGACTAGACTGGCACTTATCTGAAATGATATAGGTTCTCCTGCTTGAGCAGACGGATGGACTAGAAGATCTCCAAGGTCCTATTCCATTCCATTCTGTTCTATTCTATTCTATTCCTTGTTCCCTTTGTCTGTTATGGAAGAGCTTCTGCTGGGTCTTTTTCTGGACTTGATGAAGGCCCAATTGGGGTAACCACAAGTTCTGAAGGCTTCCTTGATGTGTTTTAGTTCTTTTCCCTCTTTACTGGTAAGCAAACTGTCAAACTTTGCTGGATTTGGCGGCAGCTATCTTTGTTTCATTCTCGGTTGCCACAGTATTGGGAGGGGGGAGATGTATTCAATAAATTGTTCTGTGGGAACCAAGGTCAAGTTACCTAAGTGTTTGATGGACTGAAGTTACTGTTAGAAAGCCCACCAAAGTAGTTAATTGGGGATTGTGGTTTATGACACACTGCAGGAGTGGGGAGTTCAACTTTTACTCTGTAACCATTGAGGGGGGAACTTTCAGTCTTGGGTTCACCTTTGTTTGTGCTGATACTATGTAGCCAATAAATGTGTCCTTTGAGGAAAGCAATTGCCTTGGAGTTCTTATTTCTACTGGTCTCATCTATCAGAACTATGACATTAATCCAAGACTCCAAAAAATCTCCAAACCTGAGCCTCTAGGAGGACGATAAAGACTCAGGGAAGATCACAGAGATGGAAAAGAAAGGGAAGTTAATCTTGAGCCTTGGAGCGGCAGCAGTGGATGAAGTGCAAGTTGCTGGAGAGTGCAATCCTTGTGGCCGGAGTGAGACCAAAGGCCCGAGAGGTCCCGTTGGAGAAGCTGATGCAGAGAGAAGAAGCGTTCATCCTCGGAGGGACCTAGCAGTCAAATGTTGCCCTACCTCTCAAGAGCACGGTAAAAGCTGCAAAGGTCAAGTTCCCACTGATCTCGTCCCAGGGCTTCTGTTCCCCTGTTATGATGATGCCAGCCACCTGGGATGAGTCAGGGGAATGGAAATACCTGACTGCTATCACAGCCACTTAGTGAGGGAGAAGTTTGACAGGCTGGAGATGGGCAAAGGACAGGCCACATGCCAGTTGATCTCAGGTGAGCAAGAAGGCAGGTGACCTCACGAAACCCCACCGCTCTGGCAAAGTCCCAGTCCCATAGTGATGGTGTGGGCCGCCTCCCCATTGCCAAATCCAGACCTAATATGAAGTCCAGTGCACTGGCAGAGTCCTGACTCCTACCGACACCACGCCAGCCTGGATCGACCCCAGCGATAGATTAGTCCTGAGTATTAACAGTGTTCTGCCAGCCCCGACCGGAGCCAGCATCACGCTAGCCCAGATCAATGATGTCCTCCTAGCCTGGACCGTCAATGACATTCTCCTAGCCGCTACCAATGCCCGATAAGCCCTCACTGTTATCGGTGCCATGCCAGCCCTGAGCGCCGGTGGCACCTGACCAGCCCAGGCCGCTACCAACGCCCAGCTGGTTCTGACCGCTACCAGTGTCGTGCCAGTCCTGACCGTCGACATCCTGCCAGCCCGGGACCCCTGCCAAGGGTCTTCCATCGAGATGGATTTCAGCAACCCCAATCCCACTTGTCTGGTTTGCTGCAGGCTCTTTGAGACTGATGACCAGCAGATCCAACCCCACCCAAGCCCACTTTTGACGATGATCCCGAGAAGGTGACTGTTTCCCCGAACTACGTGTGGTCTCATGTAAATTGTTATTTAGACGCCACCGAAATAGTTGATATTGTAGCCGCAAATTTGGAGGGGGAAGCCATGGAGTGGATGACTGCCCTACGTGAGGAGCAGGCACCAGAGCTATGAGATTTCGATCTATTCATACGTGGGCTAAGAGCCAGATTTGAAGATGTCCCAAGCTGTGCAAGCCAAAAAGGACATCCACAATGTGAAGCAGAGGGGTCGGTCTGCAAAAGAGCACATAAGAGAATTTCGAAGGTAGTGGAACAGATTAGGACAATCATTGATCCACTACTTCAAAGCAGGGTTGGACCACAATCTGTTCCAGGACATGCATCTGCTGTGGGAATCCTGAGCAACTCCATGATTGGTACCATTTGGCTATGAATTTGGATGCCGAGCTGACCCAGTACCACAAGCCTGCAGCTTCAGGACCCCGACCAAGGCGAGATCTAGTGAAACGCCAAACGTCTCAATGCCCCTCACCTGCGATGACTGGATCCATTAGGGCTCCTGCTAGATCCCAGATCAAGTGTTTCAGATGTTGGCAACTTGGTTGTCGAGCAGTAGACTGTCTGGTCCCTTTCCCTCAGCTCCCTCCCCCAGCGCGAGAGGAATCGAATTGGGTCAGCCAGGGATAAGTTGTACAAGTCACTTCTCCTCCCCAGGAGAAGCAAGAGGACTCAGCTGAATGCCTGCCCGTGCCATACCCATACAACAGCAATGATGCAGGAGAAGACGACCTGATGGTGAGTCAGCCTATCCCACCATTTGTTCTATCTGCCAAATTGTTGGTACCTAAATCAGGGGCTCAGATGGACTTGAACATTTTAGTTGATTTGGGCTGCACCCGATGCTTGATCAACCTCCCCACTGTAGTAAAACTGCGCATTAGAGCAAAACTGCTGCCTCTACCCATGAGGTTTGAGCAGGCTGATGGGTCTCTCATAGGAGGGGTTCCAGCCACCCACTTAACTGAATTAGTGCACTTAGAGATAGGGGAGCATTGGGAGCTAATCCATTTTGTGATGATCCTCAAAATGACAGAAGCAGTAATCCTAAGGCTAGCTTGCTTGATAATTGGCACCCTATGATCTGGTGGAAGAACAGAATGAGGACTCTGAGATTAGCAACAGGACCTTCTCCTCCTCCCATAGTCAGTAGCTCCAGTGACAGCCAAGGGCAGCACCTGGAGACCTTGAAGTCCTCTGTGAGTCCCCCACCAGGAGAGCCACTCATCCCAAGCGAATAGAGAGATCTTGCAGAAGCGTTCAGCGAGGGGGAGTGTGATGTCCTGCCCCCCCCCCAGAACCACAGACTACTATTGAAATTTTACCAGGAGCCAAATTACCCAAACCAAAAATGTATTCAATGACCATCCGCGAACTGAAGGAATTGAGGGCATATATTGATAAGAACTTGGCCATTGATAAGATCCAGCCAGCAAAATCCTGAGTGGCCACCCCTGTACTTTTTAAGAAAAAAAAAAGATGGGTTGATGGGGCTGTGCATAGACTATAAGGGGTTAAACAGTGTGGAGAATATATACCCCCTTCTCTTGATGAAAGACATGTTAGCTCATTTAGCAAAAGGAAAAGTCTTTACTAAATTAGACCTAAGAGGGGTGTATTACCGAGTGAGGATCAAGGAAGGAGACAAGTGGAAAACGGCTTTTAACAGCCCATTGGGAAGCTTACAATTCAATATGATGCCTTTCAGCCTGCAGGGGGCTCCTACTGTGTTCATGCAATTAATTAATCAAGTACTGCATAATCATCTGTATAAGGGGTTTTTAGTCTACCTTGGTGACATCCTCATCTATACAGAGACCATGGCAGAGCATGTCAAATTAGTATGTGAAGTGTTCAAAAAACTGCTAAATATTAAATTTTACACAAACTTATCAAAATGCGAGTTCCACCAAACACGCCTGGATTACCTAGGACAGTGATGGCAAATCTTTTAGAGACTGAGTGCCCAAAGTGCAACCCAAAACCCACTTATTTATTGCAAAGTAGATTACAGTGGTCATGACAGAGTGGGTGGGTGTGGGTGTGGCCACCTCAATATTGCTTGTGGGGGGGACGCCTGTGGGGGCCGGGCAGGGTTGAGGAAATTCAGGGGCTCTCTGGCAGGTGGGGTGGTGGGCAGGAGGCTTGTCCTGTGGGGTGAGACGGGGCAGGGCGGGGGTGTCATTGCCGTGGGGCAAGGCGAGGCGGGCTGGAGTGGCTGCTGCCTGACACCATCCGTCTTCACACACAGAGGCCAGCAAGCGCATGGGGGCTCATGGTGTCCGTCAGCAGCCACAGCCTGCCAGCCCCTCGACCAGTGCACTTTGGGGCTTCGCAGCCTGCTGCCAATACTGGGCCAGCCCTCCATCAGCAGGCAGATTAGGGGAGGGGGGAGGCATGTGATGCAGACTGCCAGACGCGCCTACTCCGTTCTATCTATTTTTGCAGTTGGAGACCAGGTTGCTGCTGATCATCTCAGCCCCCTCACAGATCATGCCCTTGCCCTGCGCGTAGAGCCTATTTCCCTCACGTACCCGACGCACCTTGGCCACGACTCGGGCTGTTGCTGTCAGCAGCTCGCACAGGTCCATTAGGCTGCCACCGCCGCCTGGAGCACCTGGCCCGCCTAGCACAAAGGTGGTGAATTGGCCAGCTAGCAAGCTCGAGTAGAGGTGGTAGGGCATGCCCACGCCCAACAAGCCAAAGGCTACTGCGAGCAGGGAAAGCCAGATCCCCATCAACACCATGGCCCCCCCAATCCCAGCTAGGATTGCGTGCCTCTCCCCCCATCTCTGCTGGGCCTGAGTGGCCATGAAGCCGATGGGGATCCGGCTTTCCCCGCTTGGGGTGGCCTTTTGCCTGCTGGTCCTGGGTGTGCTCTACCACCTCTACGTGGGACTTCCTAGCCGACTGTTTCATCTCCTTCATGCTGGGTGGGCCTGCAGCTCTGGGCAGCAGCCTAATGGACCTGCGCGAGTGGCTAGCAGCTGAGGTAGGTACTGAGGTGCGCGAGGGGAATGTGCTCCACCCGCTAAGCAAGGACAAGACCCTCAAGGGGGCTGAGATGACCAATGGCAACCAGCTCTCCAACCAAAAAGAGATGGGATGGAGTAGGCATGTCCAGCAGTCCACATCACGTGCTTCCCTGACTCTGTGTGCTGCCGGTGCCACCATGGCGTTGCTGGAGGGCCAGCCCGATATTCACAGCAGGCTACACAGTCCCTGCTGCCGGATACTGTTGGCCCCTGTGCACTCACCGCCTCTTGTGTGTGTGCCTTGGCCGCCAGGCCGGGCAGGACCCGGGCAGCGGGGACCAGTCCCTCGCCATCTCCGGGGCATCCCCGGGGGACCAACACTGCTTGCTTGCTCACTTCCTGCCCCGTTGCTTCCATACGCCACGTGCTTGCTACTCTGGCAAACTGCTGGGGCAACGGTGTGTGTGTTCACAGAGAGGGCTCTGAGTGCTGCCTCTGTCATGCTTGCCATAGTTTTGCTACCACTGACCTAGGATATAGGTGTTATGGTTCCAAAAGAAGCAGCTTTTCAAAGAACTTTGAGGCTTTGTTTACCTTAAAGAATCCTTTTATTGCTACATAGCTTCGGCACGTACATAATGAAGCCAAAAACTGAATCCTCCCACCCCCAATCACCCGTAACAAAGCATAACTCACTCCTTCATTTTACAGTCATCAATCATGTTCTTCAATTAATTTGAAGTGTGAACTTTCCCTCCTGTAACTCCTCTGGTTACAGCTGACCTTGGAAATACTGTACTGAAATATTGTTGTGGCTAACTATCCCCTGAGAACATACTTTCCCACCCGCTATTCTAACATTGTCTGACTTTAACTCTAGAAGTGATATGCAGGTTAAATAAAACATGTTTGCTTCTTCATATATGGCAAGCAAGAACATCCGGTGTTAGCAGTCTTGACATCAGGATTTCCAGTGAAGGTGTTGAGATGGACCCAGCTAAAGTAAAAACTGTACTGGATTGGCAAACTCCAAGGACCTGTAAGCAACTCCAGAGTTGCAATTCATCCCTTCCTTTGCTGAGATTGCTTTGCCAATTACTGAACTGTTAAAAACAGAAAAAACAGGGGAAGCCACATCCCTGCCAACCCCTGCCTTGGTCCATAGAATACCAAACTGCTTTTGAGAATTTAAAGAGACTGTTTGCAGCAGAACCCGTTCTCAAACATCCCAATTCTGAGAAACAATTCATCATCCAAGCCGATGCTAGTGATGTAGCTATGCAAAGGAATGGGAAGGGGGATTTGCAGCCTTGTCACCTCTAAAAAGTTAACAGATAATGAACGAAGGTGGGTGGTCTGGGAGAAAGAGGCTTTTGCAGTGTGGTGGACTCTGCTCACCTGGCATCACTTTCTTGAAGGGGGCAACTTGCCTTTTGAAGTGTGGACTGATCACAAAAATCTAGAAGCACTGAACCCCCCCCCCCCATAAGTTATCTCCTAAACAAGTTCGGTGGGCACAATATTTTAACTTTCAATTTCACACTAAAATACATCTTGGGAGGAAAAAATTTCCTAGCTGACACCCTGTCCAGACTGCCCTGATACAAAAGCTGTTGAAAAGAGATTGTAAACTCTATCATTCTGCAACCAGAGTCAGTCTCTCAAGTAACTACAGGGGGGGCATCATGGGAAAAATCAACTGAACCTGGTAGCCTGTTAACAAACAGGCTAAAGGAGGAGTTGAAGACTGACTCCTAGTTCCTGGCAAATAAAACCATACTGACTTGTCGGGACAGGTTAGCTTGGAAAGGATTGAAACTACCTACCAGAAATCCTTAGAGTTTAGGCCCTCCAGCGCAGCCACACTAGCAAACAAGCAGGCCACTTTGGATACCTAAAAACTTTACATTTAATTTGACAGCAGTTTTGATAGCCAGGCTAAAGAATGATGTTGAGAATTATGTGAAAAGCTATGCAACTTGTGCAACCCAATGAAAAAACGTCCAGGTAAGCACCCAGGTAAGATTATTGCAGCAAGTCACAGATCCTTCCCAACCCTGGGAAGAGATTGCTATGGATTTTATTGTGGAATTACCTGAAAGTAGGGGAAATACAGTAATATGGACTGTGATTGACCTTTTTTCTAAGCAAGCTCACTTCATTGCCTGCACAGGTCTTTCCTCTGCAAAGAAGCTATCAAGGATGTTTCTGAAACATGTCTACTGGCTCTGTGGAGCTCCAAAGCAGATTATTTCAGATGGGTGCAATTCATTGCCAAGTTCTGGAGAGACTTTCTGAAACTTATTGGGTCTACGCAGGGGCTGTCATCGGCTTTTCATCCATCTACTAATGGAATTGCTGAAAAAGCTAACTCTATGGTGGAACAATACATTAGATGTTATGTTGACTAGCAACAAACAACATGGGCCGACCTCCCCTTTGCTGAGGTAGCTTACAATAACACAGTGCATAGCAACACTGGATTCACTCCTTTTAAAATAGTTATTGGTGGGGAGTTCGTTCCCATGCCTGAACTCCTTCAGGACCTTCCTGTTTCTCAAACTTTAGATCAATGGGTAACTTCTTGGAAAGCTGTTTGGGACAATGCAAAAACGGCTCTAATAAAATCCTCAAAAATCTACAAAGAGCAGGCAGACAAGAGAAGGGCCCCCCAGAGGCCATTCCGTGTGGGTGAAAAGGTTTATCTCTACAAAATATCTAAGACTCAAGTTGTCTAGTAAAAAATTAAGACCTAAATTTCTTAGACCTTTTCCAGTAGTGCAGATTATAAACCCAGTCACTGTGGAGTTAAAGCTCCCTCGTCTTTTAGGGAAAATTCACCCTGTATTTCACTGCAGCCTATTGAAGCCATACAGGGAGTCCTCACTGAGACCTCCTCCAAGACAAGCACCTGGTCCTCTTGTTGAGGGAGAGACTCATTACGAAATAAAATGAATCCTTGGTTATACAAGGGAAAGTTACAGTATCTGGTGCAGCGGAAAGGTTACCCACTATCAGAGGCCACCTGGGTTACAAGTACTGATGTAAAAACTGATAGATTAATACGCAAATTTTATGATAGACATCTGAGTAAGCCCAGAGTAAACCCTAACTCTAACTCTCTGCCTGCAGGATTTCTCTCTTCTTTAGGAGATCTGACTGTCAATCTTCGCCCGGATTTGGCTGCAGCCTTTTTTGTTTTGTTCTTGGTTGCCACAGTATTGGGAGGGGGGAGATGTATTCTTTTAGTTTAGACAACAATAAATTGTTCTGTGGGAACCAAGGTCAAGTTACCTAAGTGCTTGGCGAGCTGAAGCTACCATTAGAAAGCCCGCCAAAGTAATTAATTGAGGATTGTGATTTATAACACACTGCAGGGGTGGGGAGTTCAACTTTTACTCTGTAACCATCGGGGGGGGGACTTTCAGACTTGGGTTCACCTTTGTTCGTGCCAATATTATGTAGCCAATAAATGTGTTCTTTGAGGAAAGCAATTGCCTCGGAGTTCTTATTTCTACTGGTTTCGTCTATAAGAACCATGACACAAACCTTCAGCCGAGTGGTAGGGTTCTGATCACTCCCATTTTGTGCTCCAGTGAGTGATGAGAATCAAAATGTAAATACTGATCTGTGTGGGTTTTTTGTAAACTTCAATGTTAAAGCATCTTTCTTAATGTGTACTGTGTAGTCCAGGAAAGCCAGACTATTTTCCTTAACAACTTCCTATGTGAATTTAATGTATCTGTCCACAGAGTTGAAGTGTTTGGTGAAGGCTTCTACTTCCTGTGTTTTAATCTTGACCCAAGTATGGTCCACATACCTATATCAGCGAGTGGGTGGAATTCCTGTGAAGGAGTTTAGGGCTTTGGTTTCTATCTCTTTCGTGTTAAATTGGGCACAAGGGAGAACACAGGGTGCAGCCATGTTTTTGTCTGTAGAAACCTTCATTGTATTTAGAATACATGGTCAGGCAGAGGACCAGCATGGCACATATGTGGTTTGGGCTGAGTTTAGTTCTGTCTCCTAATGTGCTGTTTTGTAGTAGTCGTTTCTTCGCTACCGTGACAGCTTCAGTTGTTGGAATGCAGGTGAAGAATGAAATCATACCATAAGAAACCATAGTCTCATCCGGATCCAGGTTTAGTTTCTAAACCTTGCTCACAAAATCTTGTGAATTACTGATGTGATGGTAGTGTTGCCGACTGGAGGAGCTAATGTGATTAGATGTTTTACAGTGTTGTAGATAATGGAGTTGATGCTGCTGACAATAGGTGGAGTGCCCTCTTTGTGGATTTTGGGGAGTCCATATATGCATGGAGTGGCTTCCCCAGGTTAAAGGCGATAGCATTGTGGTTTGTTGGTGGCATTGTCCTTCAGTAGTTGTTGCAGGAAATCAATCTTTTTCTTATAACTGCTAGTGGGATCTCTCCTCAGAGTCTCATATGTAGTACTGCCCTTCAGAAAACTGTTAACCTTGACACTGTAGTCATCTGTGTTCAAGATAACTGTGCATCTTCCTTTAGCAAGATGATGAAAGTCCACATTCTGGACAGAGAGGACCACTAGTTTGAAAGAGTGGTCAAAGAGATCATGTATGTTAAAATTTAACATCCTTCTCTCAACAGAGGGGGAGGGATAAGACATCATCTATCTTCTTTTTACAACATGGTCCTTTCAGCAGTTCCAAGAAGGTTCCACACCCATTTGCATTCTGATTCAGGTGATCCTGAGGTCACAGATAAACCCCCAAGTGGCTTCAACAGCTCTCAGAAAAAGCGCTAACGACCAGATGAGTGCAAGGAATATAATTCCTTCAATTCCCACAAGTCAGTCAGACTTGAAGCAGATTCTTGGATGAGACGCTTTCAAGGAAAAAACAGTCCAGTTGCCCTTTGAAAAAGCACTCTTGGGACAACTATGACCTGAAGAATTAAGAATCTCCATAGACGTTCTGACCTGATCATTCTAGTGTTTTTATTAAAAAATAATATCATTTTAGAGATCGGGACTGAAGTAATAAACTAATAATAAAACTTATAACAGTTTTCTCTAAGTATGATATTTGGCATTAATGTAATGGTCTGCCATTAAAATTCCCATTGTTGCATAAATATTACTACCATATATCCAAATTCTGCATTTGTTTAATCATATGGTTTTTAACTTAGTTGGTGGTCTATCACTGAACTTTAGTAGCTATTCATAAAACATTGGGTTGGTGCTTTGCAGATACTTTACTGAGTCAAGGGATATGTGCAGAATGATTTCCCATTCCCATTGGAAAATCCTAACTGATTGCCAAACATTTCTGATTAGAGGACACTATAATCCTTTAATGGTGTGAATCGTATTTGTCAAACATCTGATGAAAAATACAGTGTAACAGTTACCAAAGCTCAGAACTCCTGTCTTTTTCTCCAAAGAGTTTGCCACTATGGAGCCTGTAAGTATTGACAACCTGTCAATTTTGTATCAAAGTGAGGACTTCATCGTGGTCAACAAGCACTGGGATGTCCGCATTGACAGCAAGATGTGGTATGAAAAGCTGACACTGCAGAGTCAGCTGAAATACCGATTTCCAGAACTTGCTGATCCAGGCACTTACTATGGCTTCCGGTAAGTGGGTAGGTTTCCGTGAGGCAGGGTGGCGAGTGTTGATGATGGAGACCATGAGTCCCATCTGTTAAGAGAGGGCAACTAGTTCAGCACCAATGCTTGTTTCCAACACTGTTACATCTGGGAATGCTGCTTTTACTCCCTTGTGTATTGAAGCCTTTCCTGTTTGGAGCAATGCTTGGAGCTCAGCACTATAGCAAGGCCTTCTCTTAGCTGCTCGATGTTCCTGCTGAGAATGGGACGGTTGCTTTCTAAAATCCTATACAATTTGTTTTAGATCAATGCTTCCATTGCTGCTAGGTTGCCCATTTTATATTTTTCTGATGTTACTAGTTTTGCCTTCTGATCGGTTGTGTTTTGGTTGTGTTTTATTTTTTTATCATAACTTCATAAGTTTCTATTTGCTTCTGAAGGGGAGTGAGCAGCTTTTTGGCATTACCAAAAAGCAACAGCTGTGATCCCACAAAAGGTATAGTCCTTTGGCTCTAAACAAGAAACCGACCCTCTTTTAGGCCTCAGCCATGTCATATTTAACTCTTTTGAAATATAATGAGTAAGGGTCTACAAATATTTTAATTGGGTTTACATATGAACATACTTTGAGTACTTTTTTTTATTTTTAGGTTTTGCCACCAGCTGGATTTCTCCACCAGTGGAGCACTTTGTGTGGCACTGAACAGAGAGGCAGCTGGCAGTGTATACAAGTGTTTCAAAAACCGGACAGTCACCAAAGCCTACCTTGCATTGGTAAACTACCCCTGTTCTTTCCACTATGTGACAGCCAAACTGCAGTGTTTTCTAGATTGTAGAAATGGAAATGAATTTTTTTCTGAATGTTTAAATTTTGAATGAAGAGGATAGACTTTGCTGAGCAGTAGCGTGTTCGGGTGATAAGAAAAAAATTGTCATATAACAAGAGAAGCTGCTCTATTGTAGTGGAATGGGATTATTGATCATGGGGATATTGCCATGCCCGCTTTACCCTGGGCAGTCCATCGCAGCTGAACTTTCGCAGGCATTCATTCTCAGCTGGCCTTCTGCCAGCACTCCTGCCCCAGCACTAGTCCCCTGTCCTCTATTCCTCACCATGTGGCCATGGGTGATTCACCCAGGGACACTTATCCCTGGCTGATTCGTGGCGCAGGACAACTATCTGCCGGGCAATCTGCATGCTAAGGGATAGGCTAGCAGCCTTAGGTGCAGGGGAGGTGGGGGACAGAACGGTGGGTCCGCATGCAGATCTTCTTTCTTCCAGGTGCCACTGGAGGGAAAGAGGGAGACAGGAGGGAAGCAGGGAGAGAAGGAGCAAGACTGAGCCAGGAGAGAAAGGGGAGAGGAGGAGGAGGAGGAGGAGGAAGCCATGGCACAGGTCAACGAATGTGGGGAACGGAGACTCGAAGGCAGAGTAAGCAAATTTCACACTCCGTAAGGAGGATTTTTCTCCTTGTTTCTTGCGGTCAAGGCGTCCGCCACCCCTCCCTGGTGCTCCACTGGCTTCTATGGCTTTTAAAAAACATTTTGAAGTGTAACGATGCTAAGAAAAAGACTCAGGCATTTCTTGAGCAGAGGTTTGAAGCTGCAGGACACACCTTGACAAACTCTTGAGTTTATTGCTTCTTATATACTTTTTACATACATAGGCTTTACCATTAACTGCTGACATTTTACATTCATAAGTTTAACCTTTAGCTGTTGACATAAAGTAATTGAAAAATTCCTTCATATAAGCAACTATTTTCTAGTAACATATTACCTGTTCAGAGAGCAGGTAAAAACAAATACAGGTAGATTAAAAAGGAGAAAGAACTGACAAAGACAGGAAGAGATAAAGACAGGAAGAGATAAGGGGGAACTTAAAGCATACTATTTATTTAGGTAGGTAAGGTATTAAGTCAAAAGGGGGTGATCTTTTGGCTGCTTCCTTGGGACAAAGGGTATCAAAAGGTTATGAGGTTTGTGGGGGGGGGGAAGCATGGCAGTTTGCTGCGCGTGCTTTTTTCCCCACATTGAAGTGTTTTTAAAACAAAATATTATCATATTTTATTTGGGTTATGTTCAGGCGGTCCATGAGCATTGCATTGAGCTAGTTCTCTTCCGTCCTCAATGGCTGGTTGATTATGGAGTGCTACAGAGTTTGGTACTCTGTCCACTCCTGTTCAACCTCTATAGGATATTGGATGAGATCATCCATAACCTTGGGTTTTAATGCCCAGCTAGCTATATACTTTGTTTACTTCCCTAGTGAAGTAAGCAATGCTGCCAACATCCTGTCACAGTCTGGAGATCATAGGGGCTTGGATGGGGAACAACAGGCTTTGGTTCAATCCTGGCAACACTGAGTAGCTTTGGGTTTAGGGCCACCTGGATCTGGGAACTTACCATCTTTGGGTCAAAGGAACTGTCTGCAGAATTCAGAGGTGGGATTATTACAAGGCCGATCTGGGGAAGGCTAGAATAAAATTTCTACTGCACTGAAGGTTCCTAAGAGCACAGTGGCCTCCATAATTCTCAAATGGAAGAAGTTTGCAGAACCAGGACTCTTCCAAGTGCTGGTTTCCCAGTCAAACTGAGCAATTGGGAGAGAAGGGTCTTAGAGAGGTGACCAAGAATCCGATGGTCACTCAGACTGAGCTCCAGAGATCCACAACTGAGAGAGCTGCTGGAGAGAGCAGACATGCAGAAGTGGGGCTCTCCTGAATAATCTAATTAAAAACCTAAAAAAAAAAAAAAAAAACCCAAACATGCACAGAATTGCAACCACAGGTTAAAAAAAGGGAATGGAGGAAAAGACTGGACTTAGACTGGACTTGGAGAGAAGAGAAATCTTGAAAATCAAACATTTATTTAGATTCAAAGTTCCAAATTCTGGCGAGAGGCAGCCCAGCTGAGAGGTGGCCCATCGGGCCCAACTATGACATGGTCCAGCTGAGAGGTAGCCCAGCTGAGAGACAACCCAGGTCCCAACTGAGAGGTGGACCGGCAACCCATCTGAGAGAAGGAGAGATAGCTGAGCTGAGAGACGGAGAGGCAGCCCAGCGACTCAGCCTGACACCAGAACGGAGCCAGTGCAGTGCAAATGGAGGCCACTGAGCAGTGGTGCAACGGAGCTAAATGGCAGCAAACATCAGCAACTGTGAGCAGCATGGCAGACCTTGAGTAGCAGCGGGGCAGAACTGCATGGCAGCAATAAAGTGCCCTGAGGATCAGTGAGGTGAACAAGCAGTGGCTGAGAGCAGTACAGAAGATCAACTGTGCAGCGGCGCCCACAGCAGAGGCTGAGAGCAGTGTGGAGGACTACTAAGCAGATTGCCTATATCAGCACATTGTACCTGAAATACCCAATAGTGTCCTGACAATTGAAGGGCAAGAAAGCGGGGGTGGGGGGAGGAGATAAATACAAGATGCTTGTGGACAGGGAGGAAAGGGATAAACTTTAATGTCAGGGTTAAGAGCAAAGCATCTCCTAGAAAATAGCCTGATATTTCCAACAACAAAAAAGTGCATATTACTTCATAAGGGGCCAAAAACTCTAGTAAATTTTTAAATTTTTTAAATGCCTTTTTTAACATTTTATTAAATTGTAAAGTAAAATACAAAGCAGATATTAGGACACAATGGGGAGGAAAAAGGGAGAAGGAAGGGAGGGAAAGAAAAAAAAAAGAGATTGACTTTCGACATCCCCTGTTGCAGTAGAATAAACCATTAATGTCAAGCCTCAACTTTTTACTTTTTCACAATAGTAAAAACTAGCCATTTCTGTAACAACAAATCAGTCTAATCCAGTGGTTCTCAACCTTTTTAATGCCGCGACCCCCAACCGGTTGTAAGTCAAGGACTACTCAACCGGTCGTAAGTCGAGGACTACTCAACTGGTGCAGCACCGTTTGCAGAATGGGACTTTTGGTGGGCTCAGATGGGCAGAGACAGCCTGGACAATTCCTATTGGCTTTTGAAAGCCAATAGAATTAGACTCTATTCAAGAGAGTCTATTCTATTGGCTTTCAAAAGCCAATAGAATAAAAGGGAGTAGCACAGCTAAGGAAAAGGGGGAAAAATGGCGGACTGCGTTGTTTGGCGACCCCCGTGAAATGGTCGTTCGACCCCAAATGGGGTCCCGACCCACAGGTTGAGAACCACTGGTCTATTCAGTGAAACCAGAATCAAGGTTTCATTTTTTTCCATCTCAAGCACAAAGTCCAGAAGCGGTCTCCATGTAGAAACGAAGGTACTTATATTCTTTTCTTTAATCAAAACAGTCAATTTTGCCATCTCTGCCAACTCCATCAACTTCTGTAGCCATTTGTTCATAGTGGGAATCAAAATGTCCTTCCATTTTTGTGCATATAGTAGTCTTGCTGCCATCAACATATACAGCATCAAAGATTCTACAGGATCAATTTTTTTTTCCAAATCTTTTTCCATTAAATCCAAAAGAAAAGTTTCTAGTTTCATGTTTATTTTTATTTTAAGGATTTTCTCTATCAAAATGTGAATCCTTCTCCAATCATGCTTTATCACATGTTCACCATAAATGATAAAAAGTCCCTTCTTTACATTTACATTTCTAGCATTCATTTGAAATACATTTATACATTCTAGATAGCTTGTCTGGTGTTAAATAATAATCATACATCAACTTGTAGAAGTTTTAAGTTGTAAGTCAATGTAAATTTTAAACTTTTCATCCACATATTCTCCCATTGTTCCAGCATCACATTATAACCAAAATTCTTTGCCCAATGTTTTACATGTTTACTTTCCAAATTCAATTTCAATAGCATTTTATAAGTCTTAGCAATAATATGTTCTTCACTACCACACAATGTTTCAAATTCATTTTTAATGAAGTCAAAGCTAAAGTTTAAACCTTTCTTTCAGTTGTTGGTATGTAAACCAATGACAAACATAACCCTCTGATTTTAACTCTTCCCTCGATTTAAGAATAGGGTCACCTGAGTTGAAAAGTATTATTTTACCATAGATCCACTAGTCCGGTTTCACAACCATTTCTTTTCTTTAAAAAAAGCTTCCTTTGGGGATGTCCAAAGAGGCAACTTTGTAGAGTATCTTGTTTTATACTTGTTCCATACTCGTAATATGGCATGTCTGACAAAGTGATTATTAAAATCAAGATTAACTTTAACTTTATCATACCATAAATAATGATGCCATCCAAACCTTAGTTCATGACCTTTCAAATCAAGTAGCCTCTTATTCTGGAGGTTCACCCACTCTTTTAACCAGGCCAGGCAACATGCATCAAATACAGTTTCAAATCTGGTAAACCCAAACCCTCTTTTTCCTTAGCATCTTGCAATAACTTCTATTTAATTCTTGGTTTCTTCCCTTGCCGTATGAACTTGGAAATATCCCTTTGCCACTGATTGAATGGGACGTCAGTTGCAAGTATTGGTAATGTCTGGAACAGAAAAAGCATCTTATGGTGGTGTGATCATGATTTCGACACTTGGCAACCAACCAATGGCTGCAGTGCCCGTGGATTGTGAACCCATTTGCAACCTTCCCAGTTGGCTTCTGACAAGCCAATTAGAGATATTAAACAAGATAAAGAGCATAAGTATCAAGAAAGAAGTTTATAAACTGAGGGCATTTGCTGATGATCTGGTTATATTCCTGCAAGACCCCCAAAATAATATAGAATATTTGATGATTAAGTTAAATAAATTCAGATCTTTAGCAGGTTTCAAAATAAATAAACAGAAAACAACAAAGTGCATTTTCCGGTCATAAGTCACTAATTACAGCACCATTGTAATTCAATGTATGGTCATAAGTTGAGGACTATCTGTAAATAAATCAAATGGATGGATGGATGAACAAAATTCAGATTCTCTAGTTCTGTAGATATACCCATGCTCTATTGATTTCGTACTCCTACAGATAGGATTTTTATATTACCTTGTATTTTTTTCTTAATGGCAGCAATGACATTTGGTATCACCAAAGTGGGATGATGAAGGAGAAGAAGACCCAGATTGGATTCCGAGCTACTTCCACCCTCCTAGCCCAATCTACAACACGTGGTTGTTGAGGGAAAAATGAGAGGATAATGTATATTGCCTTGAGTTCTTGGAGGAAAAGCAGTATATTAGTCTAACAAACTAACCAACATGGCATCGTAACAGAAGTGTCTTCTGTTTGGACAGGTGAGAGGTCACATCCAGGAGGCAAAGAGGACGATCTGCTTCGCTATAGGGAAGAACACGACTGAAGGGCTGACTCACATGATGTGTGTCGAAGGGACCGATGGTAGGCTGCTATGACTGTTGAGTAATAACATCTACTAATAGATTGGTTTTCTCTTTACTTTTAATTACTTTCATTACTCAGCCCCTGTATGTTTCCTTACTTTGTACCTGCTTTAGCAGCTGAAAGTTCACAATCCAATCCTCTAGGCAGACCTGGAAGAGATGCCCTCTGAAACACCCAAATACTTCTGACAGGAAATGCAGCTTAGTCCAGATGACTTTGTAGCTTGATTCAGGTGCAGGCAGCTCCCTGCCTTTTAAGCAGTCATCTGCCTTTGTACTCCTTTGTGCTTTAATCTGCTTTGTACCTAACTTAAGGACAGTGTCTGTGCATCAAACACTGGTTTGTGAGCCAGGTTTAAGACAGCTAGCTTTTCAACCAATCCTTAATTCAGAGAATTGTTTAAACTTGGGAAAGAAAACAAACCATAATTAGTTTGTCTCTTTATGAGAACTACACATGATTGCCTTAATTTGTCGATTTGTTGAATACATAATCCTAGAAAAATACTATCCTCTTTCTCCTAGAAGACAGACATTGTATCAGCCTGTGTGCATCATAGATTTCAAGATAATAGTAGTAAAATGTATCTTACTGGACCATATGCTGAATTTTTTGAAACTGCTGAATTACTGTTATCGCTTCTTAACAAAAACAATGTCTAATTCTTAACAGGTTGCAAAAGCCCAAAACCTTGTCAGTCAGAACTCGTAGTCCTAGAACATGGGTTGTACAGTGGAGAGCCAGCAACAAAAGTGCTTTTACAGCCTCTCACAGGTACAGATATCTCGTCCCCCAGAATTAGCACAAAATTCCTCTTCTGCCACACAGAAGAGATGTTTGCACCCTTCCTTGTTTCTTTATTGTTTTTTAAGCTTGGTTGGTACAAATAATGCTAAAACCATTTGTTTATTTAAGTTATGTGCCACCCATCTCCCTGTCCACTGAACCTTTAGAAAGTAAGCTTCGAAATTACATGTATTGCTGATGATCTGTGGTAGAAAAAATATTTTTTTTTAAAAATTAATTTTAAATTTTAATTGCTCCACATATAATTATTTCAAATTAATGGGTGAAAAATTCTGTTATGTTCCAAACATTGTTATGTAATGGACAGTTTAGAGTTACTTAAATTCTTGACATTTTGGAAAGTGAGGGGTATTAACTATTGAATGCATTTTAAAAATCCTTCCTGATGTGAAATGGTAAAAGAGATACAGTCCATGAAATAAAACAAGATAATAGTTAGCATGTTGTCTGGATAGCTGAGAGATTGCATGTCTTCAATTGTTTTTCCCTGCCAGGTATGTTCCAGCAGAGTGGGTGTGCTCTAAGTCCCGTCCATTAAACATGATCATCTTGTGGGAAGATGTTGCAGCCTCCACCCTCTGAATATCATCCCCCCCAGAGAGAAAAATGGCACTCTCCTTCCTAGGGTTCTGGAAAGTTTGAAAAATTGGCTTTGCTCCCAGCTTGATGTTTATTGTTTTGTTCAATGGCTCCTCTTTTGTTGATTTTGTTTATGTTGGATAATTTTAATCACTGGTGTCTGATGTTATATTTTTAGCTTTTATGATTTTTTCTAGTTTTGTACACTGTCCAGAGTCCACTAGAATTGGGCTACCAATAAATTTAAATAAATAAAAACAATAATGGTCCTATGACATATATATATTAGTCAAGCCTCTGTTAGTCAGATACTAGAATGACAGCATGTACACACTGAATAAGTAAAAATATCTCTATTTGCTTGCTTTTTTCCAGGACATGGCAGTATAAAAGTTAGAGTTAGGCCAGTTTTGTAGTCTTGACTGTATAGACCAGTGGTTCTCAACCTTTTTAATGCCACGACCCCTAACTGGTCGTAAGTTGAGGACTACTCAACCAGTCGTAAGTCGAGGACTACTCAGCACCGTTTGCAGAATGGGACTTTTGGCAGGCTCAGCAGGGCAGAGACAGCCTGGACAATTCCTATTGGCTTTTGAAAGCCAATAGAATTAGACTCTATTCAAGAGAGTCTATTCTATTGGCTTTCAAAAGCCAATAGAATAAAAGGGAGTAGCACAGCTAAGGAAAAGGGGGAAAAAATGGCAGATTGCGTTGTTTGGCGATCCCCGTGAAATGGTCGTTCGACCCCAAATGGGGTCCCGACCCACAGGTTGAGAACCACTGGTATAGACCTATCTGTACATTCCAGGAGAAAAATTACAGATTGCAACTTTTGTCTTAGACTGAGACTTTTGACTTCTTAGCTCAGTGATTTTCCAAAAACTGATTATAATTTTGCTCAGAGGCTAAAGCTCAGAGGTGGAGCAGTGGATTTGTCTGCAGGGTTGCAGGTTTGATCTCCAAATTGTGCTGGGAAAGATTTCTGCCAGACTCTAAACATTTAACATAAGACAACATTTTGTCTAGTATCAATTTTGAGCACAAGAGATCCAAGACTCCATCCTGTAGCTGAGTAAATGGAGGGAAAAGCTGACCCTCTGCAGAGGTGGCACCTTAGCCAAGGGACTTTGCAGAGGGTATATAGAGCTTGAGACTCCAGAGGCACACCACAGAATTCCAAAAGTTCTTACTCAATTTCAGTTTTAATGTTTTCTGATTAAAAATAGTTATAATAGTAAACTAAATACTCTCTTCTTTATAAAATGGGGAGGGTCTGCAGGGGGGTCCAAAGTGTCAAGGTGAAAGCTTTGATTATATGATAGTGGCTTTCGTAAAGTATATTGGATTTTAATGAAACATGCAATGTAAATAAAATTAAAGCAGGTGTTTCTGTTGTGGCATTACTTTTGGGAATGTATTTGTCATACCAGCGAAGTACCCCACTGGGAGAAAGTTTTACCAATAGTGGCTTTTAGTATCATCCAGCCATTGCATCAAAATAATAGTAATGAGGAGAACTCTGTATCACCCCAACAATGACTGAATGAATGATTCCAGAATATGGTGTTAATGGTGTTAAGTCACAGCTTGATAAATGGTCATGGATAATTTCCTGTACTTATAGCAAATATGCATGTTGTTGCACAAGGTCATCTTTAGAGAATTGGAAACAATCTTGCACAAACAGCCTAAATTTCCCTGTTTGGAAACTTGTTTTCCTTGTTGTCTTCTTTCTTAGGAAGAACCCATCAGCTCCGAGTCCATTGCAATGCCATCGGGCACCCAATTGTGGGGGACTTTACCTATAGCTTTAAGAAGGACAGTGCTCCATATCGGATGATGCTGCATGCACATTATTTGTGCATTCCAACCAGCAAGGAGCTTATCGAAGTGAGCGCTCCAGATCCCTTTGTTCCTTCCTTTGACAGGAGTTGGGTCCCTCAGCGTCTTACACACCACTTGGATGAGGTAATCCAGGAATTGAAAGACAAGAGCATCTGGGCAGGGGAGGAAGAAAAGCAGGAAGATCCATCTGCTGTCCCAAATTGTGAGGTCATACTTGTAACAAAGACCCAAGAGATGGAGGAACAGCAAACCCACTGCAAGCAGTGGTTGTCTGAATGGGTGCTGGAATGAAATGGCTACATCTTTGTGATTGAAATTGAAGCCATCTCTCTTTACACTGTGGCTGGTGAACAGCCTTGATCCCAGGACTAAATAGGGACACATTTCTGCTTTAGTCGCAAAATTCCCAAGGAATGAGGAACACTGC
This sequence comes from Crotalus tigris, assembly GCF_016545835.1. NCBI lineage: Eukaryota > Metazoa > Chordata > Lepidosauria > Squamata > Viperidae > Crotalus > Crotalus tigris. The sequence goes on along the minus strand of NW_024098451.1, from coordinate 301,825 downwards.
ACTCCTAGATTGTATTTCTAAAAGTCATGTGCCTGCATTGCAATATTTTAGTTCTCTTGGCTCAGCAGTCAGGAGAGAGGACAGGCAGGCAGGATTGGTGATTTTACTGGGTGTACAAAGGGGTTAAATTGATATATGGGTAATCCTTGATTTATGACCATAATTGAGTATAAAATTTCTGTTACTAAGCAAGGCAGTTGTTACGTGAGTTTTGCCTCATGTTATGACCTTTCCTGACTCAGTTGTTAAATGAATCAGTGCAGTTGTTAAGTTAGTAACAGTTGTTTTGTAAAGCTGGCTTTGTAAGGACCTGCCCCACTGGTCCTCTCAGGAAAACACAACACTTGACTCTATTAAGGTTAATCAAAAGAACTTTTATTGAGAGAACGTAGATGCAGTAAATTCAGGCAGAATCTAATAGTCCCACCCAACGCACAAAGCAATTCTTTTGTTTTTTCAGACCCAACTTCCTGACCAGTTCACTGGCAGCCAATGTGACTCCGCAAGGTTGTTTTCAGAATGCTGAAGTGCAAAACAGATAACAGGTCATCCTCAGGGCACATCGGCCTTGGAACCAGGCTGTTACCAGCTTGGAAGGAGTCTGCTCCGTGTCCAAAGACAATCCCCCTCCCTAATTCCCAAGCGGTTACAACAAAAGCAGAAGCATGTGAAGAATGCCAGCAGAGCCTCCCCTCCCCTCCAACACAATGGCAGGACACCAGCACGGTGGACCTGACAGGCTTTCCCATTCTGACTTTGCTTGTCAGAAGGTCATTACATGGCCCTGGGACACTGCAACCATCATAAATACATGCCAGTTGCCAAGCGCCTAAATTTTGATCATGTGATTGTGGGGAATGTGGGAATGATTTCAAAAAAAAAAAAAATGACAGAAAAATGGGGGTCTGATGGCTTGGTTAGGTTAACCTTGGAGGACGTGTGGATACAATTTACTGAATGTTTTATTGCTGTGTGGGAGATACTGGTGTTGATGGAGGGCTAAAAAAACTCAGGATGACTTTATGGAATAGAATAGAATTCTTATTGGCCAAGTGTGATTGGACACACAAGGAATTTGTCTCCAGTGGAGAAGCTCTTAGAATACATACATACAACAACAAAGTGATAGGTCATAAATCACAGTTACAATGATTAATCATAAGATAAAAACAAGTGATAAATCATAAGATACCAATAGGAGAAGATAGTAGGAAAGATGAGAAAAGATGAGACATGAGAAGATTAGAAAGATGATAATAGCAATACAGCCTACCTGTGGGAATTTAGTGTTCAGCAGAGTGATGGCATGGGGAAAAAACTGTCTTTGAGTTTAGTTTATTTGGCATGAAATGCCCTATAGCGGCATCCAGAGGGGAGGAGTTGAACCAGTTTATGTCCAGGATGTGAGGAGTCTGTAGATACTTCCACAGTCCTCTTTCTGGCTGGTGCAGGACACAGGTCCTCAATGGAAGGCTGGTTGCGATTGTTTTTTCTGCAGGCCTAACTATCCGTTGAAGTCGGTAGCTGTCCTGTTTGGTTGCTGTGCCAAGCCAGACAGTTATAGAGGTACAAATGACAGACTCAATAATTCCTCTGTAGAACTTATATCAGCAGATCTTTATAATTGAAACCCTGCCCCCTTTTTATGCGTGTCATATCTACGGAGTAAAAAAAGGGGGTGAGGCTTTGTATGATTGCAGTTGCCAAATTCTAAAGGATATTTTGACAGCCTTTTGATAATTCTATGTGCCAAGCTGCCTGGCTGGCTTCCGCTTTTTTGTGGCATCAAAGCACACCTTTGACTAATTATTTGCTTGCCAATGATCAAACTCACGGTTTTAACTTGCAGAGATGTTTGAGAGAAAACTAGCCTTTATTCAACAGTACAGTAAGATCTGTTCCAGAACATTATAGTAAATAATATATTTTTAGGATGTCTGAATTATTTTCACCACAATATTTTTGTTTTAAAAATAATGCTTGTGGTGCATTTTCTAAATGCATAAAATATTCAAATGGCTTTAAGTTAATTGCATACCAAACAGATGATATTCCCCCATCTTCCCTTTTGTTAGGTGTAGCTTATGAGTTTTTGATTCTGATTGTTGCTGAAGTCTGATGGAGAAATGACAAGGCAAATGCTTTTATTTTTGACTTATAAATGATGGGGCTGCATTCCAGTTTCTCTTAAGTAAAGGACAAAAGGTTTTGAAAATGTGTCTTTTGGTAGATTCCAGAGATTGTATGAAAGGCGTCCACATAGAATGCAGGTTTTATCTCCTTGGTTCTATACTTTCTTGCCCATGTCATACCTATGATCTTGTGAAACTGCTTAAATGTTTGCCAATATTTTAAAACTCTAGTAACCAATTGTAATGTATGTTATTTATATTCACAATTTAAGTAGAATTTTGTACAAATCACACCAGGTATAGATTATTCTGTGCATAACTCCTCCCCTTAGCTTTCCAATATTCTAATTTCAGTCTTTGAAATTGGTGCATTAAACAGCTCTTTTCACTAGAGAATGCTCACTCTGCAAATGGTCTTATTTGTGGCTGCAGTCCTTAAATGTACAAGGTTAGCAGTAAACCATCGTTAAATTGTATGTATGTATGCATGTATGTATGTATCTATGTATGTACGTATGTATGTTGAGAAAAGTAGTTAATAAACTAACAACTGTTTGATAAACTTAGCTTTCGTCGGCTAACTGCCAACATCATCAGAGTGGAATGCCAGAGATTTGAAAGCCTGCTCATAAGACTGGCAGTTTTTGTGCTCTGCTCATAGAACGCATCACTGGTCTGCCCGCCCCAGTTGACCGTATTACTTCTAATAATCTTGCATCCGTCTGTATATTTGTAAGTTCAGGGATCACCGCCTCTCTTATTGCCACTCTCTTTGCCCGCTTTGGGCATATCTGGGTACTTTGCTATAAGATGATCCTCCAGTGCATCCTGTCTTATGGCCATCCCTTGTTGTGAGTGTGGCACTCTGCTTCCCATCATTAACTCCTGTATGAATCGTGCTGGGGATTTCTCCCCTTTGCTGGTCGTATTTCTTTGTTGTTGCATGAGACCGAGGTTCTGGTCTTGCATAGGCTATACCTGTTGCACTCGTTGTGGGTTGTTGCATTGTTGTTCCCACTTCCTTAGTGCCTGATAAACAGGCAGCAACTCTATGTGGCGATTCATTGAATGTTCATCCAACAGCCAAGTTTCCTTCAGTAACCGGCCACACTTGGAGACACCCTGTGCGATGGCCTCCGCCCCGGCAAGGTCAAACGTGTGATTGTTGTTGGTCATATGGACTCACACCTGCGAGCGTTGCTCATGTCAATTAATGGCCAGCTTGTGTTCATGGATTCTAGTTCCAAGCCGTTTGGTCATCTCCCCAATGTAATTGCAGTGACAATCCTTACATTTCACTCTATATATCACTGAAGATCTTTCTTCATTGGGGAGTGGATCTTTGGGGCGCATTATTTTGGCACGAAGGGTTTGATTTGGTTTATGGGCAATACTAATGTTATATGGTGCCAATATCCATGCTGTCGCCTCTGATACCCCATTGATGTATGGCAGAGTTGTCCATGTCGTGGTGCCTGTGTGTTACATTCTGCGAGGTTCATATGGCCTGCTGTACCGTCTGATGAAATCAATTGGATAGCCATTTTGTCTGCAAATATGGTATAGATCACGGGTCGGCAACCTGCGGCTCCGGAGCCGCATGCGGCTCTTTGAGCCATCTCCTGCGGCTCCGGAGCCTCCTCCTCCCCCTCCCCCTCCTTCCTCCTGCTGCCCCCCCCCCAGGCTTCAATCCTGGCTGGGGCGGCAGGAACATCACTTCCTGGGCCGTCGAGCTGGCCACGTGTCTGCCCAGGCCAGGTGGCAGTCCTGGCTGGGGCGGCGGCTGCGTCTCCCCAGGCCGGGCTGGGTGGCAGGGGGACATTGCTTCCTGTGCCGTCCCTGGGCCACTCACCCGGCCATATGTCTCCCTGGGCCAGGCAGGCTGCAGCAGGGGGGCATCACTTCCTGGGCCGTCCCCAGGCCGTTCCCTAGGCAGCCGAGCTCACCATGCATCTCCCCGGGCTGGTCCCTGGGGTCCCGGGCACCTTTCAGCGACTTTTACCACCTCCTGCCTCCGTCCCCTCCCTGCCCCTTTGGCGCCGTCTGCCTTGCTTTCTCTCTCTCTCTCTCCTCATCTGGAGAGAGGGGGGGGCAGAGGAAAGAGAGAGAAAGAGAGAGGGTGACTTGTTCGGGCAAAGAACCAGTGGGGGACAAGGTGAGCTAAGTCAAAAGACACGGAACTTTCGTGCTAGCTTCTCCCGAACCCTTGTTATCCCTGCCACAAACTCAGCTCATCCGCCCTCACTCTCTCCTCTCCTCTCTGCGAATGAGGCTGCTTGCTTCAAATGGCTTGCTACCGAGGTCCGGGAGCCAGGCAGACGGGTAAGTCTCGATCGCAGTATTTTGTTGCTGTTGTTTTGCGCACGCGTGGCGCTGGCTGGGAACAGAGCCAAGCAAGCTCTGTGGTTGGAAGTCCCTGCAGTTTAGGAGCCAGGATTTCCCCCCTCTCAGTCCCAAATCCCAAGCAGGATTCACCACTTTGGGATTGGAAGTGAGCTGCGAGGAGACGGTCTGTCTCTTTTCCTCCCCTGCTCCCTTCCGCGCCGGCTACTGAGGCTCCCTGCTGGGTGCAGTCGGCTTGAAGCGGAGGAGGGGGAGGGGCCTTTCAAAGCGTGAGATTGCAACGGATGGGACAGCCTTTCAGGAAGGTGCGGGTGAACTGTAGCTCTCCAGATATTACTAACATACAGCGTTTGCTGTCCCTGCAGCAGAATTGATGAGAGGTGCTGGCATTTCTCTTGGTCAGAATGTGGTGAATCCACATTGCCCATCTCTAAAGGAGGAAGTTAAAGGTTTTGGTAGGTGAACTGGTTCTGTTAGTAAAGGGGGGGGGAGGTGAAGAGAAAAAAAGAGGGAGAGAGAGAGAGAGGAAAGAGGGAGGAAAGAAAGAGGAAAGAGGAAGAAAGAGAAAGGGAGAGGAAAGAGAGAGGGAGAGGGGAGAGAAAGGAAAGAAAGAGAAAGAGGGAGAAAGAAAGGGAGATGAAAGGGAGAGGGGGAGAGAGAAAAGAGGAAGTGAGAGGGAGAGAGAGGAAAGAGAAAGAGGAAAGGGAGAAAGGAAAGAAAGAAAGGAAGAAAGAAAGGGAGATGAAAGAAAGGGAGAGGGGGAGAGAGAGGAAAGAAATAGAAAGAGGGAGAAAGGGAGGAAAGGGAGAAAGAGGAGAGAGGGAGAGGGGGAGAGAGGAAAGGAAAGAGGAAAGAGAAAGGGAGAAAGAGGAAAGAAAAGAAAAAGGAAAGGAAGAAAGGATAGAAAGGGAGAAAGAGGAAAGAAAGAAAGGGAGAGGAAAGGGGGAGAGAGGAAAGAGGAAAAAGGGAGAAAGAGAGGAAAGAGAAAGGGAGAAGAAACAGGAAAGAGAAAGGGAGGTAGAGGAAAGGGAGAGAGGAAAGGGAGGGGAAAGAGAAAGAGGGAGGGGGAGAGAGGAAAGAAAGGAAAGAGGAAAGAAAGAAAGTGAGAAAGAAAAGAGAAAGGGAGATGAAAGAAAGGGAGAGGGGGAGAGAGGAAAGAAATAGAGGGAGAAAGAGGAAAGAAAGAAAGGAAGAAAAGAGAAAGGGAAAGGAAAGAGAAAGGGGGAGAGAGAGGAAAGAGAGGAAAGGAAGGGAGAAAGAGAAAAGAGAAAGGGAGATGAAAGAAGGTGAGGGAGAGGAAAGAAATAGAAAGGGAGACAGGAAAGAAAGGGAGAAAGGAAAAGAAGAAAGAGAAAAGAAAGGGAGAGGAAAGAAAGGGAGGGGAGAGAGGAAAGAGGAAAGAAAGGGAGAAAGAGAAAGGGAGAGGAGGAGAGGAAAGAAATAGAAAGGGGGAAAGAGGAAGAAAAGAAAGGGAAAGGAAAGGAAAGAGGGAGAAAGAAAAGAAAGGGAGATGAAAGAAGGGGAGGAGAGAGGGGGGAAAGAAATAGAAAGGGGGAAAGAGGGAGAAAGGAAAAAAGGGAGAGAGAGGAAAGAAAGGAAAGAGGAAAGAGGGAGAAAGGAAAGGAAAGAGGAGAGAAAGGGAGAAAGGAAAGAAAGGGAGAAAGAGAGGAAGGAAAGAAAGGGAAAGGGAGAGGAAAGGGGGAGAAAGTAAATAGAAAGAGGGAGAAAGAGGAAAGAGAAAAGGAGAAGAAAGAGGAAAGAGAAAGGGAGGGAGAGGAAAGAAAGGGAGAGAAGAAAGAGGGAGAGGAAAGAGAGAAAGGGGGGAAGTGCAAGTGCCCCCCCCTCTCTCTCTCTCACACACACACACAGGGGGAAGAAGACTAGCAGACCAAGGGCAGAAAGAGGGAGGGGGAGAGGGAGAGAGGAGAGAGAGAGAGAGATCCTTTTGACATCTAAAATGAAGATAAGACTGCATATATCCATATATATATGGATATATGCAGTCTTATCTTCATTTTAGATATCCAAAGGGTTTTGCGGCTCCCTGTGTTTTGTTTTCAGTGGGAAATGGGTCCAAGTGGCTCTTTGAGTATTTTGGGTTGCCTACCCCTGGTATAGATGATTCCTCTCCTCAACTTTTGCCCTATCCGTGTTGCAGTGAGTGTACACACGCTTAAATAGCGTTCTGATACAGCCTATTTTGTGTGACATGGGATGATTACTCTTGTAGTGTAAAATTCTGTCTGTATGTGTTGGTTTTCGGATGATTTCCCGGTGTTCGACTACTTTTCTCAACACACACACAGACACACACACACACAGACACACACACACACACACACACACACATATATATATATATATTTGTTGTTGTTAATTGCGAAGTCGTGTCCGACCCATCGTGACCCCATGGACAACGTTCCTCCAGGTCTTCCTGTCCTCTACCATCTTCTGGAGTCCATTTAAATTCACACCTACTGCTTCAGTGACTCCATCCAGCCATCTCATTCTCTGTCGTCCCCTTCTTCTATTGCCCTCAATCTTTCCCAGCATTAGGCTCTTCTCCAGTGAATCCTTCCTTCTCATTAGGTGGCCAAAGTACTTGAGTTTCAACTTCAGGATCTGGCCTTCCAAGGAGCAGTCGGGGTTGATCTCTTCTAGGACTGACCGGTTTGAACGCCTTGCAGTCCAAGGGACTCGCAGGAGTCTTCTCCAGCACCATAGTTCAAAGGCCTCAATTCTTTGGCCCTCAGCCTTTCTTATGCTCCAACTTTCACAGCCATACATTGCAACTGGGAAAACCATGGCCTGGACTATACGCACTTTTGTTGGCAGGGTGATGTCTCTGCTTTTTAGAATGCTGTCTAGATTTGCCATAGCTTTCCTCCCCAGGAGCAAGCGTCTTTTAATTTCTTGGCTGCAGTCCCCATCTGAGGTGATCTTGGAGCCCAGAAAAATAAAATCTGTCACTACCTCCATTTCTTCCCCATCTATTTGCCAGGAATTGAGAGGGCCGGATGCCATGATTTTGGTTTTCTTAATGTTGAGTTTCAAGCCAACTTTTGCACTCTCCTTCTTCACCCGCATCAAGAGGCTCTTTAGTTCCTCTTCACTTTCTGCCATCAGAGTGGTATCATCTGCATATCTTAGGTTGTTGATATTTCTCCCGGCAATCTTAATTCCAACTTTTGATTCATCTAGCCCTGCCTTTCTCATGATGTGCTCTGCATATAAGTTAAATAGGCAGGGCGACAGTATACAGCCTTGCCGGACTCCTTTTCCAATTTTGAACCAATCAGTGGTTCCGTGTTCGGTTCTCACTGTTGCTTCTTGACCCACATATAGGTTTCTAAAGAGACAAATGAGATGGTCTGGTACTCCCATCTCTTTAAGGACTTGCCACAATTTGTTGTGATCCACACAATCAAAGGCTTTTGCATAGTCAATGAAGCAGAAGTAGATGTTTTTCTGGAACTCCCTAGCTTTCTCCATGATCCAGCGTATGTTGGCAATTTGATCTCTAGTTCCTCTGCCTCTTCGAAATCCTGCCTGTACTTCTGGTAGTTCTCGATCCACATACTGCTGGAGTCTAGCTTGTAGGATTTTAAGCATAACTTTACTAGCATGTGAAATGAGTGCAATGGTGCGATAGTTTGAACATTCTTTGGCATTGCCTTTCTTTGGAATTGGAATGTAAACTGACCTTTTCCAATCCTGTGGCCACTGTTGAGTTTTCCAAATTTGCTGGCAAATTGATGTAGCACTTTTACTGCATCGTCTTTTAAGATTTTGAATAGCTCAGCTGGAATACTGTCACCTCCACTAGCTTTGTTGTTGCTCAGATTTTCTAAGGCCCATTTCACTTCACATTCTAGGATGTCTGGTTCGAGGTCAATGACCATCTCATTGTGGTTATCTGGGATGTTAAGCTCATTCTTGTATAGTTCTTCTGTGTAGTTTTGCCATCTCTTCTTAATCTCTTCTGCCTCTGTTAGGTCTCTGCCATTTTGGTCCTTTATCATGCCCATCTTTGCATGAAACGTTCCCTTCATATCTCCAATTTTCTTGAAGAGATCTCTGGTCCTCCCTATTCTGTTGTTTTCTTCTATTTCTTTGCACTGTTCATTTAAGAAGGCATTCTTATCTCTTCTAGCTACTCTCTGGAATTCTGCATTCAATTGGGTGTATCTTTCTCTTTCTCCTTTGCCTTTCGCTTCCCTTCTTTCCTCAGCTATTTGCAAAGCTTCCTCAGACAGCCATTTTGCTTTCTTGCATTTCTTTTTCTTTGGGATGGTTTTAGTTGCTACCTCTTGTACAATGTTGCGAACTTCCATCCATAGTTCTTCAGGCACTCTGTCTATCAGATCTAATTCCTTAAATCTATTTGTCACCTCTACTGTATATTCATCAGGAATATGATTTAGTTCATACCTGAGTGGCCTAGTGCTTTTCCCTACTTTTTTCAATTTAAGCCTAAATTTTGCAACGAGAAGCTCATGATCTGAGCCACAGTCAGCTCCTGGTCTTGTTTTTACTGACTGTATAGAGCTTCTCCATCTTTGGCTGCAGAGCACATAGTCAATCTGATTTCTATGTTGACCGTCTGGTGATGTCCATGTGTAGAGCCGTCTCTTGGGTTGTTGGAAAAGAGTGTTTGTTATGACCATCGTATTCTCTTGACAAAATTCTATTAGCCTGTGCCCTGCTTCATTTTGTACTCCAAGTCCAAACTTGCCTGTTATTCCGGTTATCTTTTGGCTTCCTACCTTAGCATTCCAATCCCCCATGATGATAAGGACATCATTTTTTGGTGTTAATTCTATAAGGTGCTGTAGGGCTTCATAGAACCGGTCAATTTCATCCTCTTCAGCACCAGTGGTTGGAGCATAGATTTGGACTACTGTGATATTGAATGGTTTGCCTTGGATCCGAATAGAGATCATTCTGTCATTTTGAGGATTGTATCCCAGTATTGCTTTTCCTATTCTTTTATTGACTATGAAGGCTACTCCATTTCTTCTGAGGGATTCTTGCCCACAGTAGTATACCTGATGGTCATCTGAGTTAAATTCACCCATTCCTGTCCATTTTAGTTCGCTGATTCCTAAGATGTCGATGTTCAGTCTTGTCATCTCTTTTTTGACTACGTCTAGCTTGCCTTGATTCATGGATCTTACATTCCAGGTTCCTATGGAGAAAAAATCTTTACAGCATCGGACTTTCCTTTCACCACCAGATATATCCACAGCTGAGCGTCCTTTCGGCTTTGGCCCAGTCGCTTCATTCTTTCTGGCGCTACTAGTACTAGCCCTCTGCTCTTCCCCAGTAGCATATTGGACACCTTCCGACCTGAGGGGCTCATCTTCCAGCGTCATATCTTTTTTCCTTTTAGTACTGTCCATGGGGTTTTCATGGCAAAGATACTGGAGTGGTTTGCCATTTCCTTCTCCAGTGGATCACATTTTGTCAGAACTCTCTGCTATAACCTGTCCGTCTTGGGTGGCCCTGCACGGCATAGCTTATAGCTTCATTGAGTTACGCAAGCCCCTTCGCCACGACAAGGCAGTAATCCATAAAGGGTATGTATGTGTGATATATATATATATATATATATATATATATATATATATATATATATATATATATATATAATCAGCTATGCAAGTAAAAATATGACTCTTGGGTATGTTCATGTTAAAATTATGGCCACTTTCTTCCGGTGGATCTGCGTTGGGCGATGGCTGCTACTTTCTAGCCGTCCTCCTGGGTAAGTGTAATGAACCGCTATGAACAGCAGACATCAGCTGTTCAGCGGTTCAAAATCCCCCTCCCGGGCAAAGGGGGGGGGGCAGAGGGTAGTCTGAATAGTGGTAGAGCCTCTTATGTACCCCCAATTTTCCTTTTTTGGGGGTGATAGAGTGCTCCCACGGAGTTCAGACTGTCTCCGCTTCCCAGCTGCTTTTGTCCTTGGGACAAAACAAGCCCTCGCAGCCACCTCCGCGTTTAAAATGATCTAGTGAGTTTTTTTTAAGAAGCGGACAGAGTTGTTTAGAGGATTTATTTTTTTGCTTTCCTTGACTTTATAGGTATTTTAAATTTAAAGGTTTATTCTTTTGTTATAGTCTTTCTTTTTATTTTTTGCTTTTTGCTGAAAGGGAAAGTAAAATGGCGATCGGCAGACTTTCTAGCGTTTTTTTTTTTCGGAAAGTTAGAATGGCGATCGGCTTTTTTACCTTCTCTCTTTTTTCTTTCTTCTTTTTAAGGAATTTTTGTTGTTTAATTTTCTAAACATTATTGTTCTGGTCTGATTTTTTGTTTTTGCTTTTTGTATTTTTAAAAGGCAGGCATTTTGGTTTCCCCCCCCCTTCTTTTTTTCACTTTAACGATTGGAGTGTATATTCTAATTTTTTTTATTGATTTATTTTTCGCCTTCTTTGATTTTATTTTAAATCCAAAGGTTTATTGTTTGGTTTATAGTCCTTTTTTTCTACTATTTGCTTTTCTGTTGAAAGAGAAAGCAAATGGCGATCGGGAGATCTTCTAGCGTTTTTTTGGGAAGCTAGAGTGGCGATCGGCTTTTTTTTTACTTTCTCCTTTTTTTTTCTTTTTAATGATGGATTTTAGAAGTATTATTATTGTTTTGGTTTGATTTGTTGCTTTGTCTTTTGTATTTTTTGTTTTGCTTTTTGTAAAGGGCAGGCATTATTTTTAAAAGGCAGCCATTTTGGTTCCCCCCCCCCCTTTTTTTTCCTACTTTAATGATTGGAGTGTATACTTTAACTTTTTGTTTTGGTTTGATTTGTGGTTTTGTCTCTTGTATTTTTAAAGGGCAGGCATTCTGGTTTTTTCCTTCCTCTTTTTTTTTTTTTTTCATTTTGTATATCTTAATTTTTTTTATTTTTTTTTCTTCTTTTCTAACTCCCTTTTTTTTATTCTTTTATTTTTCTTATTATTTTAAAGATTTTTCTTTGAGGGAGTTATGATTTTCTTTTGAAGGAATTTTTGTAATTTTTAAGAAGGAGTAAAGTTTTTTTTTAAGATGGCTCCAAAGCGTCCAGTGAATTTCACAGTTCCTAAATCTTCTGTGGCTCAGCCAACAACTGTGAAGGATATGCAACAAATGATGGAAAATTTTACAATTCAAATTAGGGCAGAAATGAAAAAGATTTTGGAAGAAAATAATAAGATTTTGAGGCAAGACATAGTTTTGGCTCTAAAAGGAGTTGCTTCTGTTCTTGAAAAGTTGAATTCCCATGTGGAAGAAGTAGCTGAAAAAGTGGAATTAATGGAGGGGAAAATTGAAAGTATGGAAAAAGAAATGGAAAATGAGATTCTTATGCTTCAATATGGTCAAATGGAATACGCCTTAAGAATTAGGGGCTTGGAAGAGTCCTTGCAAGAAGATCTGAAAGAGATGGTTGCAAAGGACTTTGCTGTAATTTTGAATAAAGAAAAAGAAGGAATACTTAGTGAAATTGAAAAACTATTTAGAGTTAATTCTGCGGTGGCAGTACAAAAGAATTTGCCAAGAGATGTGGTAATTTACTTTGGGAAGAAATCTTTACGCAATGAAATTATACAAGCTTTTTATAAGAAGAGATTTCAAATTGCTTCACAAGATGTTATAATTTTAAAGGAGATCCCATCTAAAATTTTAAGAAGAAGAAAGGAGTTTGCCTTTTTAGCAAATGAACTTAAAATGAGACGAATTTCGTTTAGATGGGATGTTCCGATTGGAATGGTGGTGAATTACCTGGGAATATGTTACAGACTTAATACTGTTTCTCAAGCAAAAGATTTTTATACTTCAGTATTGGGGGTATGTTCATCTCCATCTATTAAGTTTAAGACTTTGGAAGAAATGGATGTAGAATTACAGTTTGAAGACTCTAAAATTGGGCAACCCCTGTTTAAGAGATCTCAACATGTTCAGATTGAGGAGCAGGAGACAACCTGTCTAGCACAAAACTGTAAAGAAAAGCAGCAACTGAAGAAGAGTAATGAAATTTCACACCTAGTGATTGCTGATTCTGTGGGAGAAGCAAGACCCATAAATCCTTTGGAGCAATCTTCAAGGATGCAAGGCTTACTTGAGATGAAAAAGGGGAAATTTCAGCCTGAGGGGCGTCAACAAGTTGAGAAGAAGGGGCAGAGGAAAATCTGTGCAACATATAATTGTAAAGAAAAAGACCAACAGAATAAGGAGCTTAAGGAATCCCCACATGTACTGGCTTCTGAGTCATTGGGAGACTCAGAAAATTTGGAGCAGCTTTTGAGGACAGATCCTAAAGCATTTGTTTTAAGCTTTATAACGAAAATGGACAATCGAGGCTGACGATAATAATATCAGTATGATAATGAATGGAGAATGAAAATGGACAATTGAGATTGATAAGGACTGGGTTTTTTGTGGTTGCAACTTGTTATTGATGAAGATTTGAATATCTATTGTGTTTATGGTGGATGGAATTTGTTATAGTGTTTTTTGTGGGTGGAATTTGTTATAAACTGTCTACTTTGGATGGAATCTGATAAGATTTAAATGAGTATAAAGGTGTCTTGTTTCCTTTTTTCCTTCTTTAAGTTTTAAGTAATGTATAAATTTGTGTTTTGGGGGAGTTTATGAAAATGATAATAATATTTATGATATTAGAAGGATTGGAGTATATTACAATGTGTTTAGTGTTTGGGTGGGGTTTTTAATGTTTAAAGTTTTAAGTAATGTTCAGATTTGTGTTTTTGATTGATTATAATTTGTTTGTTCTAATGTTTCAAGTTCTGATTGTTTAAATTTGTGTTTTGGAGGGACTATAACTTGTTTAACTAAATGTATTTAGATTTGTTTATGATTTATGCTAGACTTTATATTGTAGTTATAGATGTTTAAAGAAAGTAGTGTTTAAAATTGGTCTTGGAAGAAATTTATGTAGAAGGATGGATAATATGATAAGTAAGATTAGAAGATTTTTAGAGTATATTATAATGTGTCTATTATTATTTTCTAGAAATAATTCATTTAATTTAAGGTATTTAGGATTGTTTAGGATTTATAGGTGTTTTAAGTTTTATATGTATTTTAAGTTTTTTTTCTTTTTTTTCTTTTGAAATATTTTGGATAAGCCTGTAATCAACTCTGGGAGGTTCAGGGGAGGGTTAGGGAGGTTTGGGGCTGGGGGAGGGTATGGGTGGGTGGGCGGGTTTGGGGAGGGGATTTATTTTGTAAAATGTTAAAAATTTTCAATAAAAAAAAAAAAAAAATTATGGCCACTTTCGGCCATATGTGACCAGATCTGCGAGTATTGCTCGCCCCTCTTGATTTTGACCACACACAAATCTTGGCCTGTGATGCCACAAAGGGGGGCCGCCTATTAAAGGAGGCCTGGTTTTCGGGGGAGAATTCCATTAATCGCCATATAGACATGTGCCCGGCACAACGGACCTTACAAACATGGCACATGAACCGTCGTTTGAACTGCTGGAGAAGACCTAGGCATCAACCACATGTGTGGGAGAAGAATAGGACATCCCCCACACACAACACGACCAAATGGACATTCCCTTGGCTTCGGACCAAGACGGTAGAACTTTGAAAAATCCCCCACAAATGACAAACAGCCACCAGAAACCTGACTGTCAATTATGGAACAACTTCCCTATGAACGGAGCGAGTGGAGGTGCTTTGACAACTGAATTGCAGCAGGAAAGAGAGAGCGAGGCCCTCCCAATCGGTTCAATAGGAGAAATACGAACAGAGATAACAACTGTGGGGGGAGGAATAGGAAATACAGCATACGATAGAGCACTCGGACTACAATCACACATGCCGGGGGGAATGATTTACCCCCCCGGGGAGTGAAACAGACACCCTCGTTACGCTAGTTGGGCTGGTTTGTGAGAGGGAGGGGAATAGCTCTGTGGTGATTGATCCCTTGGGAGGAAAGAAGACTACGAACAGAGCGTGCCTGGGAGATTCTCCGATGAGGGATGAGGACAGAAGCCCCAGATGGAGTGAGCAACGGATTGACCGGCTACGAGCTAGGCAATGCCTTACTGACAGGCACACACTCCAGAACGACTCCTCCCAAGAATATAGGGAGGAGGGTGATGATAGATCTAAGGGAGTGATGGAAAGGAATAGGAGGGAGAGCGGTGCAGGACGGGATGGCACACGGGGGCTAAGATCTGAGAGAAAAGGAGGATTGGAATGTGGCTCGGAGGGGATGGTTGGAGGAACTAGAAGGAAGCAGAAAACAGCAACTACTGCCCATGACAGACAGAATCACAAACGGGAAACTAGTGAAACATGTACTAACTGTAAGGAAAGGGGAAACACCCCAGCTAATTTTAGAACTAGCGAGAAAGACACACGTAACAGCACACGTAGAAAGGGTGAGAAACAACTACACCCTAATGCAGGACACACACTTGGATTACAACGCACACAGCTGGGACCTATGACACGATCTAAGAGCCGAGCGCAAATGATTGGAGGCTGCATATAAGCCCTCCCAACAACTGCCGTTTACACCCTGATGATGTCAAGAGCTCTTGACGAAAGCTAGGTTTAGTAAATAAAAGTTTTAACATTTTTAACTTTTGTATAATTTTATTCTCTTGGTGTTCAACTATTTATTGATTTTAACATATATGTATGTATGTATGTATGTATGTATGGATTGCTAATAGAGTTAAATTGGAGACTGTTAGCAATCCAAAAAACTTAGTGTATAAATCAGGGGCGTCAAACTTAATTTCATTGAGGGCCACATCAGCATTGCGGTTGCCCTCAGGGGGGCGGTGTGGTGTGGCCTACTGGGTGGGCGTGGCGAGCTCTACATTCGCGTCAAGGGTGCCTGTGGGGACCTGGGCAGGAGTCGGACAGATCTGAGGGTCTCTGGCAGAAGAAGGTGGGACCAGGGCAAGTGCAAGGCATGGTTTACTGAAGGAGCCTCACTCAGGCCATGCGGGGAGAGGCTTGATGGTTGTGCGGGCTGCCAGGAGCCCTGGACAGCAGAAGTGAAATGCCCAGCCTGGCCCTCGAGCACTCGTGGCACCAAGGCCAGGCCAACTTCCCCAAAGGGGCACCCAGTTGCACTTACCTCCTCCTCAAGGCTGCTGCTGCTGTGCTTGCTCTCCTTAGCCAGGTTGCTCATGATGGGTACGAGGGCAAAGTCAGAGGGAGGCCCATTCCCTCTCCATGGGAGGAGACCCGGCTTTGTATCCAAAGCTTCCTTAGCAATAGGATGGGAGACCCCCAGGATAGGCCAGGAGGAGGGGGCAAGGGGAGGACTAAGGCAGGATTTCCCTCAGACCCTCCTTGTTTCCTTCCTTCCTTCCTAAGTACAGAGTGGTGGGAAAAAATTTGAGATGAGGGAGGGAGAAAAACAGGCAAGCAATGCAACTGGGGAGGTGTCACCCTTTGTGAGGAATGAAGAAATGCACCATCGCCTGGAAGTGGCCAGCACATGGCCCTCACCTACTTCACATATCTCGCTTGGTGGGCTCTGGGAGAGGGGATGCCATGAGCAGCGTGAGAGTCAACGTTACCTGCGCAATGCCGTCCAGCCACCAGTGAGGCACTCTCCTCACAGCGCTGAGAAGCTGAGCCAGGTGGCGCGAATCTGAAAAGCGTAATGCGGCCCAGCCCCCAGCCTGCCCGGTTTCGGCAGGCAGCAGGGCGTTTTCCTCACAGCGCCGAGAGGTTGAACCAGGCAGTGCGAAGCTCGCCAGCTTTGCACCTTGCTGCCTGCTGAAACTGGGCAGGCTGGGGGCTAGGCAGCATTGCACTTCTCATCAGATTCACACCACCCAGCTCAGCTCTTGGCGCTATGAGGAGAGCGCCCTGCTGCCTGCTGAAACTGGGCAGGCTGGGAGCTGGGCGGCCTTGCATTTCTTTTGGGATTTGTGCTGCCCCGCTCAGCCTCTCAATGCTGTGAGGAGAGCGCCCCTCTGCCTGCCGAAACCCCTCCCCCAGAGCCCATCAAGCCGGATATGTGAAGTAGGCGAGGGCCATTTGCTGGCCACTTCCAGGTGATGGTGCATTTCTTCATTCCTCACAAAGGGTGACACCTCCCCAGCATGCACACGGGGTGGGGCCGATGTGGCAGGGACTGGTTCCTCGCTGTTTCCAGACGGCCTTGTGGAGCTAAGATGTTTCAGCATAGATGGCCACCACAAAATTGTACACTGGCTCCTGGCCGGCCAAGGCCATGGAAGCGGGGGCCGTTCCCTCACTGTTTCCAGGATGGCTTCATGGGCCACATGAAACCACTTTGAGGGCCGCATCCGGCCCCCGGGACTTGTGTTTGACATGTCTGGTATAAATGATGTCGCAGTAGCACTGCTGCCTGTGGACAACTCTAGATTGGGCTGATACAGGCAATATATATGTGTGTGTGAAATTCTGACCTTCACTTTTGTGCCTGGCTGCCCTTATGGCACATAGACTGAAAGAAATCAGTATGGAATCTGAATCACAGAAGAGAAGACAGAGAAAAGACGTGCTTCAGTCTTTAAGCTGTGAAATCACATTTACATAAAATCCCTCATTTTCAGGATTTATCCAATTGACTGGAGTCTGTATAATAATAATGTGTATTATCCTAAAAGACTGCTTAGAAATCTTTGTAAAAAATAAGTTAAACAATTAAGCTCATTGCCTTTAATTGTTTAGTTATAAGCAGTGTTTCAGGATGTAGCCTGACAAGACAACTCACATTGCAATAAATGAAATTACTTTCATTTTTTATTTCTTTATTAAAATGGGAAAATCACAACGCAGGCCATTATACTAATTTTTTTTAGATTATCCAAGTTAAAAATTTGACAGGTAACAAGATTCTGGAAAAGAAAAGAATTTCAATATTTCCATAGAGTGGCAGATGTACTGGAAAACTGCTCTAATGGAAAGTTGAACCACCCCATCAAAAGTTGATTTTTACTTCACTTAGTTTAAACTTTGTATATTAAAGGCATAATGATTGTCTACTTATCCAGTTCTAGACTTCTAGATAATCGAATTTATACATTACAAATGGGCTATATGCTTTTGTTCTATAGGTATTCCACTGTAATATTAATAAATACAAGAAAAAAATGTCCTAAGTCAGCCATATTTGACTTGGGAGATCTCAAGGTCTATGGATTTTGAGTTCTTCAGAAGTGACCAGGATGTCTGGAGATTCCTAGGAAGTGAAGGGCCTACACCTCTTGAAGATGCCAAGGTTGGAGAAAAAAATCGTTTTTTTTCTCTCATAGAGAACTTGAGAGGCCAACACAGTGCTAGGCTGCTTTAACAGAGGGATAGAATCAAAATCATGTGAAATATTAATACCACTTTACAATGCCTTGGTAAGGCCACACTTGGAATACTGCATCCAGTTTTGGTCCCCACGATGTAAAAAAGATGTTGAGACTCTAGAAAAAGCACAGAGAAGAGCAACAAAGATGATTAGGGGACTGGAGGCTAACACATATAAGGAACGGCTGCTGGAATTGGGTTTGTTTAGTTTAACGAAGAGAAGGATGAGGAGAGACATGATAGCAGTGTTCCAATATCTCAGGGGCTGCCACAAAGAAGGGGGAGTGAAACTATTTTCCAAAGCACCTGAAGGCAGGACAAGAAGCAACGGATGGAAACTAATCAAGGAGAGAAGCAACCTAGAACTAAGGAGAAACTTCCTGACAGTTAGCACAATTAACCAGTGGAACAACCTGCCTCCAGAAGCAGTGAATGCTCCAACACTGGAAGTTTTTAAGAAGAGACTGGACAGCCATTTGTCTGAAATGGTATAGGGCCATGGTGGTGAACCTATGGCACACGTGCCACAGGTGGCACGCAGAGCCTTCTCTGTGGGCACGCGCACTGTCGCCCCAGTCCGAGGCCTTCAGCTGGGTTTTATAAACCCTTTTTGCTTTAGGCCTCCGCCACTGTGCAAAAAAAAAAAAAAAGGTTTAATCAGTCAATTTCAACTTCTCACAGGAAAAAAAAAGATCTCGCAAAGTTGGAATTGATTGAACTTTTTAGTCCCGCCCAGTCTGCCATTATCACCGCAGCCACGCCCACCCAGTTGGCCACATCCACCCAATGGGCATGCCCACCCGGCACCCAATGATACATAAGTGGGTTTTGGGTTGCAGTTTGGGCACTCGGTCTCTAAAAGGTTCACCATCACTGGTATATGGTTTCCTGCCTGAGCAGGGGGTTGGACTAGATGACCTCCAAGGTCCCTTCCAACTTATTATTATTATTATTATTTTTAAGCTTCACATATTTAAATCTTGCCTTTTTTTTAGAATAACTTCTGTGGTTTTAATATATTATGCTTCTGTTGCAAAAAGATACTAGATAAATATTTCTCCTAATCTGTCTCCTGAAAGGAAGTAAGGAACAATTACTTTACCCATAGGTGTACTGTCAGATAGTATATCAGGACTAGAGATTTAGAGTTTATGTTGTTTATTTATACATAGGCAGCTTATAAAATAACATTAATACACATAACAAAAGGGAAAATCCATTTTTTCTCCCCAGGAAATAAAACAGTAGCTGTTATGAGACTCCCTTTCTCTTTTTGCAGGTGGACCAGAGGCATCCACAAGATCCTCTGAATGTAGAAATGAAAAAACAATGGGCTGTCATGCTCTTTCGTGTTGTACATTATGTCATAATGCCTGAACAAAAGAGGTAGAACTGGTCTCACACATTTCCTCATCTATTCCCCCTTGACATCACTGAGTAGAACCAATATATGTTTTAGGACAATACACCTCACACCACTCTACCTTTTTACTGACGTGGAAAGGTCCTCTTGCATGTTCCTTAATAGTTTGATTTTTTCTTTTGATGACCCTGTAATCTCTTGACTCGGGGTGGAGTCGGGTGACTGAATGGAGCTGAGCGTTTACTGGCTGGATGACCTTCCTGATGCCCACAGGGAGTTCACAGCCGATATTTTCTCCTTGTGCCCTGATAGAGAAACATCTGTCACTTCCTAGGATTGAACTCTCAACCTTCTAAGTGCGAAGTGAGGGTCTTTACCTCTAGGCCACCATGCCACTCTTATTTCAGTTTGAATTAATTATGTGAAACTAATAAGGCACAGATGGCATCAGGTAATGCTCCCGTGGGAAATTGCCAAGTGTTTTCTTGGCTAAACACTGTGGGATAACAGATGCTGCTTTTGTGACATTGCCTGCTCTCCTGGCTCTTTGTTTTCCTAGCAGTCAGAATGGGTGTTGTTTTCCATCTTTGCACTTTGTGGACCAAGCAGGAAAATAATTAAATAATTAAATTCCTGGAACTCAGGAAAAAATTCTTGACCAGAACAGTTAATCAATGGAACAGTTTGCCTCCTGGAGCTGTCGATGCCCCATCACTGGAGGTTTTCATGAAAAGATTGGACAACCATTGGACCAGGATGCCTTAGGCAGGGGATTGGAATAGAAGATCCCTTTCCTTCCCGCTCTTTGGACTATTTTTGATAAACTTTTGTTTGGAATTGACCAGAAATATACATCTAATTCCTTAATGGGATATTTTATGAATTGTAAGATTAGAGATCTATTTTGGGATAAAAATTCACAGTGGCTAGTGAATTTAGCTGTGTTACATTAGATTCCACTGCATATTATCACCCAAAGCTTCTAAATTTGCACTATTAACTGGGATTATAAAATAAATTCTTTGTACATTTGAAACACAATGTATAGTGATGTTTTGTGCATTTATGACTTTTGAAAGATTTTGGAATACTTGTTAATTATTGTTTGACATATGTGTACATTATTAAAAGAATGATGCACTACTTTAGGATTACTGCCTGATTAGTCTTAGCCAAATGGAACACTATTTAACTGGCACTAGAAAATAATAGATATTATGGGTTTGTTCAGTAAGATGGTTTTAAACTACTGTTGATTTCTAGTGACTTAGGTTTATAGCCGAGATTATTTCTTTTATATACTTGAAACCATGATGTCATCAAGTATGTCTGTAAGGACCCACCCCACTTTGCATCTTAAGAAGACAGAACTCTTGGAATAGCTCTTCCAACAGGAATCCTTTATTAAGAGAAAATGGTTGCAGGCATGCTAGACAGGACTTGGGGTTCAAGCTCTCCCATTCAAGGTTTTAAGGGGTTCCCCAGTAGTCCCACCCAATCAACCCCCCTTCCAGTGATAGTTTCAAGTATCACAATTCCATCCCCTTTCTTCTTCCGTCTGGATGGAGACTTCAGATAACTACATGAAAGGCAATTACTCTTCTTTGATATGTTAAAGCTTAGAGGCCACAATAAACACACATTCAGTCCTTTGAAGTGTGCTGAAGGAAGTGAGGGCCATAAAGCCCCTTTGCTCTCCCCCTTTTCTCCCTCTTATGGCAGAATCCAGAGAAGGCAGAATTGGGAGTTTCTATGTTTGATAATTAAAGATGAAATATAATTGGATTCTGACAATGTCATTCCCCTCCATTTTGTTTTTAAAAAAAAATCACTCAGAATCTCACAAGATGATAAACTTCTGCCAATTTCTGGTGAACTCATCCTTGAGCTTTCAGGCAGTTATTATATTCAAATTAAAAGTGATATATAAACAACTGAAAAATCCCAAATGAAAAATGGGTCATTGGGAACCCATTACTCTAATTTGTGGACTCTTGGTTACTGATTGGTTTCTGGGTACAATTTAAGGTACTGGTTCTAACCGATAAGCCCATGATGGCTCTGCTCCTGGATATCTGCAGGATCCCTTCCTCCCACCAGTATTGCCTGTTAGGTAAAACGAACTGCTATTGATCCCACACTTTCAGATGGAGACTGCTGCAAGAGGGTGCTGCTTTTCCATTTTTAACTTACATTTTTTTACTTTGGGTATTGTTTTATTGTTTTTATGAATGTTGTACCATGGAGGTTTTACTTGTTTTTTTATGGTCTATTACAGCAGGATAGAATACCAGAAAAAAAATTAATTCCACACAGGCTTAGTGGATTGTGATGAATCAATCTGTTATTTTCCATGTGTCTTCTGGCAGGGTTGGACTAAAGTTAGTTGACTAACTTTGCCTCAGTATGGTGATGGAGAAAAAACCTGAGGTCGGAAACAAAGGCTTTGGCCCAGGGCATCTGTAGTCCTCAGCCAAGTAAGTTCCACAGGTGTTCTGTGCATTCCAGTACATCGGAAGTGTTCTTAACGTCTTTACTTCATGTTCTGGATATTTGCAAAGTATGTACGATCTAAAGATAGATGCCTCTTGCATCAGTTCCCACTTAATTGGCTTCATGCCATTTCCTATACGTGGTCAGAATCCATATTCAAAATCAATTTCATTCAATCAATTGTTGCTCTTTTTTCCTTTTCTTTTGCTTCCAGTATGGAGATATGGTAGTGTAGATGATCACGTAGATAGATTTCCCTATTGGTTTATAGAAAAATTCAAGGAAATTGAGGCTACCTGTAAGCAGTTTTAGCTAACTATCTGCAAAGAGAAGCCAACATGACCCAGAGCACAGTAGGGCATTCTAGGAGGGGCCGTCCAAGAATGAGGACATACTGGCCAGACTGGAATTCCCTGAAACCAAGATAAACCTGGCCAACCTGCTCCAAAACTATTGAATATCTTCATTATCAGCAGGTAGATGAAAGTCAAGCAAAGAGAATACAGACATCAAAGGGCTAGCAAGGTTTAAGATAGTTTTACCTGTTTCCAAGTGTAGGCAAACAATTGGGACATGCAATAAAATGGGGCTAATGCTTTTTCCTTCTCTGTTTTTCCCCCCCAAAAAAACAGTCTTATTAAGTTAAGGGAGAGTTTTTCTAATTTGCAGGCACATGCATTCCATCTAATCCTTCCCTTCTAAAATATTACTGAAAATCGTTAGGAACTTAAAAAGGTGGACATTCCTGCTTCTATTGGCCTCTGTTTTAACTGGCCAAAATCCCCCACAGCAGGATTCTGCTTTTAAGTACAGTAAATGTTGGCTTCAAGGCAGTTGAATCCCAGGAAACCTTTGAAACTGATGACACCCACAAAGCAATGCCTGACATATTTTTGCTGGGTCTTTATCTAAGTCACTTGAGGATTGAATTTGGATTGCTTTTTGAACAAAACTTCACAAAATTTACAGTTTTCTTCAAAAGGAACTTGACTGTATTAACACCACAACTTCAAAGGAAAGCAAAGATCCATTCAATGCCCCAACATCATTTTCATTTCAAAAGGCAGAAGAGAGATTCTGAAATTAAAAGCTTGCTTTGGTATCCCCAAATTATAGCTTGTTCGCCTCTTTCTAATGACTTTGATCACCTGACTAATATACTGCAGGTGTGACAGGAAGACGTTTAGAAAGAAATTTCATCATTTCATCTTTTCCTTTTTAAAATGTGACAGACTTCATGTTCCAAATGGTGGACTTTGGAACCAATGATAAATAAGTAAAAATACTACTGATTGGGAAGTGCCTTTAATGAGAGATGTCTATCTTGACTGATACATGGAGGTTGCCTGAATATTCAAAAGAGGACTTATGGTCATCCTCCAATCATAATTTAGTCTCCTTCTGAAGCAACTGCGGAAAGCTGATACCTGCCACGCCTCTTTCTTTCCGATGTCTCCCACCTTCAGGATAATCTAGCAAAAACTTGTTCTTTAACATTATTCATCACAGGGACATCGACTCCTGAACAGAGGTAGGTAAACATTTATCTACAAGGATCCATTGATTGTATTTACTGCTTATGGTGCTACAATTTCCCTTTGTCCGTTCTCCGTTTCCCAATTTTTTCTTCCCTTGTGTGTATTTTGAGAGGTGTCTCGTTTTTATCAAATATCTCAAAGCACAACAGAGCATTGCAGGTAACAATTGCGTTATAATAATTCTGAAAAATGGGAACTGGGGAAAAAAAGATTAGTTAAGACATGAAGTCAAAATAGTAAAACTTGGATTGTAAAACATTTGGAATTTCCAAATGGTCCATTTAGACTTTGGCAATCCATTACTGGCATTCCTCATTTTTACCATATATATTCAAGAAAATTTCCAAAACTTAACATTTGCCTCTAGACATTATTGCACCAGGATATTTGGATATGGCCTACTTGTGGTTCTACATTTTATTGTTTAAACCAGAGGCAAAGGATCAGGAAGTGAACGTATTCGTCCACAGTTTGCTTTTTTAAGAAAAGCCTATTAAAGATGGATTTCTGCTTGTTCTCTATTTGTTTTGAGGTCCTGTTGGCTTCACTTTTCTATATTGCCTTGAGCAATGGTTCAGATTAGGGACCTTAACTTTGCTAGGCAATCTGAACTTTTGAGAGCACTCTCTTGCGAAATGATTACTGAGCATGACCAAAGCATAAATAGATACACTGATGCAGTTGCTCAACCACCACACTGTTTTGTAAGGGTATTGTTCACGGGGATTGTAAAAAATATCAAGATGGTCACAACATGCACATTTGAAACGTTCCCCTTTGAAACATTGAGATGCATTTTAAGAAACTTTAAACTGCACAACTGGTGGCTGTTTTCTTTTTGCAGTTCCTGGATGAGATCTACCATGGCACAAATGTGTCGGCCTTCATTCCTGTTTGCAGCTTTTGTACTCTATATAGGTAAGTCACTGCTTTTTTTCCTCCCAGGGGCCTCTACACTAACTCATTTCCAGTAAATTGTGGCCACATTTCACCAAAACAGCTGTTATAAAAATTATGGCATCTTCTTCCACATGGCTTCATCCCTTCCAGAGATTATTTATTATTTATTTATAAAATTTATTGGGTGCCCATCTTACTACAGGGTAACTCTGGGAGGCTTACAATAATAAAAGACATACATACATACATACATACATACATACATACATACATACATACATACATACACACACTAAAAACATAAAACCAACAAATGTTACAATCCAATCCAGATGGGCAGGGTGGGGGGGAGATGGGATCTGTTGTTAATCAACCACTACGATGCTTCTGCATTGGGGCCCCAGGCCAAGTGGCAGAGCCATGTCTTTCAGGCCCTTACAAAAGGATAAGATGGCTGGAGCCTACCTCACATCTGGAGGGGAGAGATGTTCTAGAGGGCAGGAGCAACAGCAAAGAAGGCCCTTCTCCTGGACCCCCCCCCCCAGTCAGAATAATCAGGCTGACGGGACTGCAGCATGGCATGGATAGGACAGGCCAATCCCAGTGGGATGACTAATCGCTCAAGTAGCCTGGACCCATGCCATGAAGAACTTGCCATCACCAACACATTGAATTGCACCCAGAAGTAGACGTGCAGCCAATGCATTATGTTTAAATCTCCTTGAAACATATCTGGCCATTGTCTCATGCAGTTATACTTGCTGCAAATTCTTGCAAGAAGGCAATTTTTCCAGGAAGAAGATATTGAGATGCACATCTACAGCTGCCTGTGTATTCTCTCCAAATCTCCTCCTCACTAAAGCTTTTAAATTTAAGACAATTCTTAGGCAAATGACAAAATGATTTGAATATTTGAATGTTTTTTGTTGGACTTTTGATTCACTTTGTGTCCATTTAGACTTTCTGTTCTGGACATTTATTCAAAGAATTTCTCATCAGCCTTCCCTAATGTAGATCCTTATAGGTGTGCTAAGATTGGCAATGCCACTAACCCAGCCTTCTAACTGGAGCCAGGAGTTTTGTCTCTTGAAGTCCTTATTTGTGTTGGGGACGACTTGCCAATTTCCCGACTCTTTAACTGGAGGCTCCAGGGCTGAGTTGGGCCCCTTCTGTTCACACTGCTGGGGCTCTGCCACAGACTTCTCTGACAAACTCAAATCTGTGAGGCCTTTTTAATCAGCCTTCCTTGCAAAGCTTCAAACTCTACAGAGGAGTAGTTTGTTTGCTTGTGTATACTGCTTTTTCACTGATGAATGGAATACAACATTTCTTGGGAATTTCTCATACATTTAAGCCACAAAAGAATTGATCCCCCTCTTGACCTGCCCCCCCATCCCCTCCACCTGGTAGGTAGTATAACACATGGAAGTAAAAGGTTTCTGGCAAACAGAAGGGATGGCATAAGTAGATGTCCTCTGTGTTTGGGCGCATGTATTTGGGGAGAAGTGTGCAGTTCACAGGTAGAAGCGGAGGAGCTCATTTTTATTGCCTGACATGTCCACTTGAAAGCTCTTCCTAGTTGGAGGAATGATGAACCAGGTGGCCAGGTGGTCTGATGAAGAAAGCTAAGGGCCCTTTCTAATGGTCTCCCTCTTCTTTTGCAGCTTTCTTCGTAGCCAGAGTGGAAGGCACATCTGTAAGTGGCTTGTCCCTTTTGACACAGTGAAAGTGCTGTCCTGAAATTGCTGTCACAATTTGCAAGAGAATGGAGTGAGCATGGTGATTGGTCTTTGGCTGCAGCACCTTGCAGATTTATTTTCCTGTGGGTGCCCTGGGAAGAAAGCTGTCATGAAATAGTTGGGGGCTTCAGATTTTGAGTTACTTTGTAATTGTCTTAATGAAAAAGTGGCAAAAATTAACTTAGCTGCCTGATGCTTTACTACTGAAGATTCCTGGCAGAGGTGTGAATCACAAAAGAAGAAACAGCTCAACAAGAAGAGAAATGGTAGAGAATGAATGCCAAACATATTTAAGCAAGGCTCCTATTTTTATAAATAGTTTTCCTGCCAGTTGTAAAGACCCGTATTAGGTTTATGGCAGTGTTATGAATCTGCAGAAATAAAGGCTAGATTATTTTGTAAAAGTTCAGGTTCATGATTCTTTATCACAGCTTGCATTAAACGCATCATGATTGCAAATTCACTGAAATTTGAAGGAGTCAACATTAATTGCACTTTTGTACTCTTCTTCATTTTAGTGTCCAGCTGCCAGGATTAATGGTACGTGATACATTGCAACATTTGGCATTCACTTAACAAGTATTCCTTTTTGGGGAGAAGCTTACTAATTTTTCTTTGTTCTTTTCTTACTTTCATTTTTGCAGTTTCCAAAGTTTGTGAAGATGTAGAGAGGTATTTTTATAAACCAGTTAACCAATTCCTGATGCTGTGAAGATTCTGAACAAAAGTAAAATTAGCATAAAAGGGTATTTCCTTGTTCACACTCAGGACTAGCATTCTATTTTACAAATCTTTGTTTCTGAGCTTTGAACAATATTTTAGTCTACAAAAAATTAGTGTTTATTGCCATGCTGCCAAAAGATTTGTTTCTCGATTTCTATAGATCAAATGAAGAACAGTTGGGAACTCGAATTGCGGCCAGGAATATGGCAGTTTGCAGAACAGAACATAGTAGGGAAGCAAGGGATTAGCAGCAAGGAAGACAATATTTTTGAGTGGATTTTTTGCAAATGAAATAGTAGAATGAAGGATGAAATAAATCCGTGATCTGCAATCCTGTAACTGGTTGGGCATTGTGGGACTATACTCTCAATGCATCTGGAAGGAGCTACAGTACGTTGGGGAATATCTGAACATCTTTCTGCCCTGTATCTTCCTTTCTGGTGGTAACAAAACCTGTCAACAGCCATGATATCCCCATTGAATAAAGGAAGACATGATTGTGGAAAATCTCTGAAAATGTAAGGGAAACTGGTTCCAAAAGGAGTATGAAAATGGAAAGGGATGATATTTTTTTAAATCTGATATGGAACAATCAGATAACACAAAGTTAGTAATGGAAAAAAGAACCCATCAAAACTTTAAGATTCTATGGAAAATATGAACATTTTTTGCAAGATGGGGATTTTTAAGGCTGTGGGTGGATAATATACCATGTCAGCTGCTGCAAAAATGGGCCTGCCTTATTGATGTGTAGAATTAGAATGGCCTTCACTATATTCTTAGGAGCCTTTTCTGGCATTATCCCTCTGTGCCTGTCTTTTTTCTCCTTTTCTTACAGCATTGATGTCAAAATATCTGCCAACCTTACTCACCTCATTTGTGACAATGTAAGTTCTCCAAGTGCCTTATAACCTGACTGCAATAGATTAAGATAAGGTTGGTCCAGGATTTTAATGAGAGCATTGTGCTTTCAGGAAGCTCTTTCGAGATTTGTCAGATTCTCAATCCAGGGGTAAGGCGGGTGTGCTGGAGGATGGGTTTCTGGTCTTTCATCAGCTGCTAGAGGTCATGCCAGACTTTGCCAGCCCAACTCCTTCTCCAGTGCCTACTGTTAGAAACCCTCGGGGGGGAGGGTGGCAGTTGAGGGACTCTGCAGAATACAGATTTAGAATAGAGTGTCTCGAGTCCAAGTCATAAGGAGTCTAGTTGTTTTGAATTTGGTATTTTCTCACTACTTTAGTGATTTGGTGGTAGATGGCTTAAGAAAGTCAAAATGGCAGTCATGACTGTGCAGTCAAAACTTGGCTCCTTTTTCATGTGCATTGCAAGATGAAGATGTCAGTCCTATACACAGCCAGTGGCTAAAATCAATCCAAGCCAGAAGTAAAAATAGAATTGCCACTTCATTGGCTGGAGGGATTCCATTAGGACAGCAGTCCCCAATTTTTCCAGCTTGGTGGCCTGGTGTGTGTGTGGGGGGGTGTTGTGTGAGTGGCAGGCACATGTGCATGCGCACAGCTCCATTTGTGCGAGAGGCACGTATGCGCACTCTCCACTTGCTCAAATGGAGCTTTGCACAGGAGCTGAGGATACTTGTCCTTCACTCAAGTGGCAGGCAGATCCTTCACTCAAGTGGCAGGCAGTTGTGTGAGTGGAGCTTCGTGCTCGGGCTTGCCCACTGCTTGTGCGAGTAGAGCTTCAAGTGTGCATGCTTGCATTTTTCCCACAGCCTTGTTTTGAACAGGCCACAGCCTGATTGTGGACCGCAGCCCAGGGGTTGGGGACCCCTGCTTTAGGAAAAAGTCTGTCCAACTTTATTCATGTAGATTTCAGAAAAGGAAAAGGACATCTGTTAATCCATCAATATCTTGACAGACAGCTAGAGTAAAAAGTTGGCTTTTGTGTCTAATTCCCTGCCAATTTGCTGTTACTGTGTCATTTTTAAGCTGCCTTTGGACACCAATACTAATACTACTTAAATTCTCTCTCCCTAGCTTCAGAATCTCAGTCATGTTAACAGTACCTTTATAATTCAAGCCTTGGAATTCACCCTGAGGAAAAAATATGAGCTTCCACTAAATATAGTCAGAGCCCTTCTAAATCAAGTGAATGGGGAAGAGCTGATCAATGCACTGGAGGAATTTAACAAAAAGGTAAAAAAAAAACCCTGTTAAAAAGGAAATAATTGCTGTCTTGTGATTGATGAAGTACTCTTGCTCTGTATTTATAACTAAATCAAGTAAAGATACAATGCTTGCATTGTCACAATATGTGATTATTACTTATGGTTTAATCGGAGACAGCCAGTTTGGGTTGTGGCTAGAACCTTGGAGACCATGAGCTCCAGTCCACTTTAGGGATGAAGCCAATTGGATGACCCTGGACCAGTCATTCAGTCCTACGAAGGAAACCATGGCAACCCACACCCAAAAAACCAGAAAACTGCAGGACTTGTCCAGGCAGTTTCCAGGAATCAGTATGGACGTGAAGGCACAAAAAAGAAAAGGAAAAGAGAAGGGAAAGGGAAAAGATAGGACTACCATTTCTAGGCATCTAATATATGGAACTACTGTTTGGTTAAATTCTTAGTTGACTGATAAGCTTTATTCTTGATACTCTCCAGATAATGTTGGATTACAGTTCACATAATTCTCAACCAAAATAATTTTCTCTGCCATACAAAAAGAATTGAATAATGTGAATACAGTGAATACTTAGTTTACTGTGTATAAGAAAAGAAAATGGACTATCTGAAAACTGCAAATGTAAAGCAGATGCATGTTTCAGTATCAGGCTT
Organism: Crotalus tigris; assembly: GCF_016545835.1. Classification (NCBI taxonomy): domain Eukaryota; kingdom Metazoa; phylum Chordata; class Lepidosauria; order Squamata; family Viperidae; genus Crotalus; species Crotalus tigris. The sequence goes on along the minus strand of NW_024098451.1, from coordinate 272,497 downwards.
ATTTGGGGAAAGGGCAGTTAGTCCTTTAGCTCTGGAGTCAGAGAAAGGGAGTTCAGGCAACTCCCAGAATTCACTCATAAATGAGAGCGGGAGTTATTTCTTTCCCAAGATTCTGTATCCTACCTCCTTATTTCTTTTTTTTTTTGCATGTTTTTATTAGTTTATAATATACAATATAATGAAAATGCAAAAGCAAATAGCGGAAAAGATAGGGAAGGGAAAAGGGAATAGAAAAGTGAGGGAAGGAAAAAAGGCATTGACTTCCGACTTCCTTTGGTGCAGTAAAATAGAATTTCAACATCAGACCTCAAGGTTTTACTTTTACAAAATAATATAAACTAGCCATTTCAATAACATCAAATCTATCTAATCAGTAAAACCCAAAATCAAAGTTTCATTTTTTCCCATCAAGCACAAAGTCCAGAAGTGGTTTCCACGTAGTAATAAAAGTATTCGTGTTCTTTTCTTTAATCAGAATAATCAGATTAGCCATCTCTGCTAGCTCCATCAGTTTTTGAAGCTATTCCTCCACTGTGGGAGTCGATGTGGTCTTCCATCTCTGAGCGTAGAGTACTCTTGCTGCTCTCAACATAAATAACATCAAGGTTCCATATTTTTTTCCCAGGTCTTTGTCCAATAGCCCCAAAAGAAAATATTCATTTTAAGAATTTTCTGTATTAACGAATGAATCCTGCTCCAATATTTTCTTGCTTTGTCACACATCCACCATAAATGATAAAAAGTCCCCTCTTTACATTTATATTTCCAACATTCATTTGAAATGCTTTTATACATTTTTGGTAACTTATCTGGTGTTAAATACCAATGGTACATCATTTTATAAAAAAATTCTTTTAAATTATAATTTAATGTAAATTTTAATACTTTATTCCACATATTCTCCCATTGTTCAAGCATTGTATTATACCCAAAATTCCTTGCCCACTGGATCATACAATGTTTTACTTGTTCATTTTCCAGGTTTAACTTCAATAACATTTTATAAACTTTAACAATATGTTCATCACTACCATACAGTAGGATTTCTAATTCATTTTTAACAAAACTAAACCCGTCATTTTTTTAATCTAATTTAAATCTTTCTCTCAATTGCATGTATGTAAACTAATGGCAGACATGACCTCCTGATTCTAATTCCTCTTAAGATTTCAGGGTAGGCTCGCCCAAGTTAAAAGATATTATTTTACCATAGGTCCACCAATTCAGCCTCATCGCCATCTCTTTTCTAAAAAAGGCTTCTTGTGGGGAAACCCAAAGTGGTACCTTTGTGGAGAACCTTGTTTTGTATTTGTCCCAAACTCTCAAAATGGCATACTTAGTAAAATGATTGTTAAAATCAACATTTACTTTAATTTTGTCATATCACAAATAACCATGCCAACCAAACCTTAGTTCATGGCCTTTTAGGTCCAGTAACCTCTTATTCTGAAGGTTCACCCATTCTTTTAGCCAAGCCAAACAACAAGCATCAAACTACAATTTCAAATTGGGTAAAACCAAACCCCCTCTTTCCTTAGCATCTTGCAATAATTTATATCTAATTCTCGGTTTTTTTCCCCTGCCATATAAACTTTGAAATATCTCTCTGCCATTGCTTAAGCGGAAGGTCAGTTGCAAGTATTTGTAATGTTTGAAACAGGAAAAGCATCTTTGGTAAAAAAAATTGATTACAGAAATTATGCCCAATAATGATAAATGCCTACCTCCTTATTTCTTGACACTGAGCCAAATTTGGCTTCCCAGATCATGCTCTGCTGTTAGGGAAGAGTTTGTGAGTTTACTAGTGAATGATGGGTAAAGCTCCCTGTGCTTTATGGAAGTGAGGACAGCCTAAGTGTAAGAAGAGTTTTCTTCCAACACAACCTGGGAGGTTCAGAAAGCTTGGCAAGGTGTTTTTTTTATTGGCTTCATCTTTACATTTATTCCTCACCCTCTGATATTTCTGCTGGAATATTTCAGATGGGTCTGCTGGCCTGTGGGGAAGACCAGAGGTCCCCAACCTTTTGGACACCTGGGACTGGTGCCATGGAGAAAGATTTTTCCGTGGACCAGAGGGGTGTGGTTTTGAATACTGCTTGCATCCTGAGGATGGAGCTTTGTTTGTTTGTGCGGCCCGCTTGTTGATATGCTGTGGACTGGTGCTGGTCCATGGACTGGGGGTTGGGGACCCCTGGGGTAGACAGTCCCATGTGTCTACTGCAAGGGGCAAATAAAGGGGGCCACCACTGTGCTGCTGCTTCTCAGATAAGCCAAGCTTCTGATCCCAGGCTTTCTTCCATAGCTTCTCACAACCTGGGCTACACACCTGCCTACTCTAACTGCCAAATTGTGAACCCCATGACTGCCACTTGTTTTTCAGGCTTGTAGGAGAAATGAGAAGGAAAAGGTGAAAGGCAGGTGTTAATTTAATTATTTCCCTTCTATTTATCTTACTTCCCTCTCATGTCACCTCTTATGGGGATTGTCATGATGTGGGGAGAATTTAGAGAACTTATGGCTAAAGAACTGCCTTCCCTACTTCTCTGGCAGTCTTTATGACCATTTGCCCAGGGATCTTCCAAAAGTTGGAATAAGCTGAATGTTCTTTATCCAGCAGGTAACACTTAACAGATAGTTAGGCGGGTTAACTGAGCAGTGCCCCACTCATAGATGAGCTGCTCCACCTGATTTGTGGGCACCTTCTGGGAGTCACACCCATGTAGTATGCATCCACTATCGTATCTTCTCTTTCAAGGACAACAGTTGGCAGGGATTTTTTTTCTGGCGGGTGACACAAAGCAGTTGCTTTCCTAAAGTTGTCCCACATTAGATGTGTGGGGACAGCACTGGCCCCTGAGTGAGACAGAACTGGCTTGGTAAGACGTGCTGGCAGATTTGTGACTGCCTCAAGGCACTTTTATCGTGGCTGGGAGGAAGGCCTGATGTTTGGGATCTTAAACTATTCACAATGTTCTCTGAGTTCACTATTCACTAACACCTCTGTCCCCACCAGTGTGTGTGCTGCTTGTTCCATTTTTCCCTCGGGCTTCAATTTCTCTGCAACTCTCATGTCTCCTCCCCAGACTGTGAACTCATCCCTAATTTCCAATCAAGCGAAAGCTGCCATAATGCGAGCTTTGTGGGATGAGACGCTAAGAAATGAAGAGCGCTTCAATGAGACCACCTTTGTAACGTCCTGGTTCCAGAAAAGACTTCGCCCTTTTATCTCGGCAATTTCACCAGAGATACTCCAGTGTCTTCACAATGAGACAATGCAGTGTGAGCAGTACCAGGCGATGTATGTGATAGGACTATTAACTTTTTCTTCAGTCTTGACTGCATTTTGCAGTGTTATTCCTGGGATTGCATAACACCCTGCTAGTATGTCTACCAGAGAGGAATACTGTCAATACGCAATCTTCAATTATTTTGAAGATTGAATATACCTGAATATTAGGTATATAGAAATATTTAATAATAATAATAATAATAATGATGAAGATGATGATGATGATGATGATAATGATGATGATGTTGGAAGGGACCTTGGAGGTCATCTAGTCCAACCCCCTGCAAATAGTTGACTGAATATTAGGTGTATAGACATATTTAATAATGATAGTGTAATAGTAGTAAAGTTGGAAGGGACCTTGGAGGTCATCTAGTCCAACTTCCTGCTCAGGCAGGAAACCCTATACCATTTCAGACAAATGGCTGTCCAGTCTCTTCTTAAACAACCTCCAACAACCTCCAGTGTTGGAGCATTCACCGCTTCTGGAGGCAGGTTGTTCCACTGGTTAATTGTTCTAACTGTCAGGAAGTTTCTCCTTAGTTCTAGGTTGCTTCTCTCCTTGATTAGTTCTCATCCATTGCTTCTTGTCCTGCCTTCAGGCGCTTTGGAGAATATGCAAATGTTTCATTTTAGCCTCAGCATTGACTTTCCAACTATACAAAGATATTGTTGAATTACACATGTGGGTGCAGTAGTTTTCATAGCAACTTGGAGTTCAGGCCATATGTCCATTTGTCTCCTTTATCCATTTAGTAAAGAGTTTCTTAATTTTGAGAACTTCCAGATATTACCGCGCTTGTTGGGGAATTCTGAGAATTGGAATTCACATATCTGAAACCCTCACTCAAGGTCATGAAGCTAGGCTTTAATCTTTGCTGAATATTTTTGTGGTATTCTCCAGAACATCTTCAAGTGATCTTTCTATCCCTTACTATCAAGACTGTTTAATAAGAATCGTATTAAGAGATGATCCTGCAAAATCAAGCATTCAGAAATTAGCAATAATGCTTCTCTCATTTGAATTCTGTATTTTGTTATGTATACTCTATAAACAGAGGGGGATATTAGGGAGAGTATTAAATAAGATAATAAAAACATCTCCTCTGGGACCTCTAACTCAGCCGTTGCCCACCCAATAGCTCATAGGTGTCTTTGCTGCAAGTTATAGATGACCTATAAAATAGCTGCTTTGCCCTGATTTGATCAACCTTTGTTTTAGATATATAAGGTACTACCTGTTTCTGGTAGTAGAACTGACAACTATCATATTAATTTTCTAACAAGTATAAATGATCCAGTGGTTTTTCATTATATTATTATTGTTATTGTTGAAATTGTTCTCTTGCTCTTTCTTCCAATGCAGAGAGGAATGATCCTGCAGTAAGAAAGAAGCTTTATCCTTTGCTAGCTCTTCTAATTCGGAGGGCTGCTAAGATTTGTTTGGAACTTGAACAAGTTGATTTTCCGTGGGTCCAGAGAGGAGCAAAACTGCAAGGAGACTGGTTTATTTTGGTGCTTAAAGACTTCATCCCCCCCTCCCATTTTGGAGAATTTAGAGTCTAATTTAAAATGGCTAGGCATTTCTCTTTAAAAGTAAGGTGGACACCTTAGCTCAAGCTTCTCCAAGCTGGTGCCCTCAGGATATTTTGGGAGTGTGGCTCCCAGAATTCCCAGCCAACATGGCTGCATCAAGTTGGGGGAAGGCCACAGATGACATCTGAAGGACTCCAGATTGGAGTAGGTTAGTCCTACAAAACAGTGAATGTTTAACTTTGCCGCAGAAGATTTTTTTTTCTTCCTCTTTATCCTGGTCTTCATCTTCCTATCTATCCTTTCTCTTTTGCAAAACATACTTCTGTTTCTCAGTGTTAAAGGATTAGATGCAGAATTTATGAAGATGAACCCTCACATCCAGTATGAAGTTTTCCACTCGTTCCAACTTCCCTATTTAAGGGGATTGAATGCTAGTGGTAAGAGAACAATTGTATATGTCTAGTGTGGCTCTTGGTGGCTTATCTGAAATACACCACAATGTAGTCACTAGGGTGGGCCAAATGATCAAAGAATTTTTTTACAGTTTTATAATGTTGGGCAATTGCAAGTTAATATAATCTATCTTCCTTTTCCTGGTGAGGGGAAAACTAAGTAAAAAGATGAAACAATTGGCATGTACAATGAAAAACAATCTTACCAGGACCTCTAGAATGCTTGCAATAACATTTATTTAATATTTATTTAATTATAAAATTTGTTTGCTTCCCATCTTGTATCCAACGTCTCTGGGTGGCTTACAACATAAAGTCTGATGGGAAAGTCACTCCTTTCATCAATATTACTCTAATTTGATGGAAATCCATTTTTTCCCCTCCTCTTCCCATAGAATTTCCTGATAGACCACGTGGAGTGCAGGGAAGCCTCGGTCCTCCTGCTAATTGGTCATCTGGAGCATTTTGGATGGGGCAGGAGGGACAATGTAATCGAACACCACCCTTTTTACAAGTGGGGCTTCAACAATACCATTTTGCTTTATTTTATAGCTACCTCATTCTGCCCCTTTGGATACCTCCATAGAATAAGCATAACCACCCAGGCTTGCCATACGCTGGCTGGGTTCCCTCAAAATGTTTAAATCAGTTTAGTCAAACCCATTGATATAATGTGCTCTACCCTAATACATCATACTAAGGAAATTTGAGTTCACACAACTCACTAAGCCACAAACTGCCAAATTGATGCAAACTCAGCTATTGTTGTTTAAAATATTCCATGAAATGAATGGGCTGATGAGCTCCCCAACTTCATGCCCTCTAAATTGTTGGACTGCAAACAGAACCCCATCCTCAGTAACCTATGTTGACTTTGGAGTAACTGAATTTCTGAGCAATAAATTTGAAAATAGTTTTTGCCTTTTAGGTATTTTAACTTTTGTTAAATTTGCTTCCTTTATCTCCCCTTCCCCCTCCTCCCGTAAGGACCTGCCTCAGTTAAACCTCACAAGAAAGCAGAACTCTTGAAAATTGCATCATTTCAACTGGAACTTTTATTGGGAGGTATTGACAACAGGAATGTAAGGCAGGATCTGAGGTTTTCCCATACGGAACAGTAAATTCAAAGTAGAAATCCAAACCCCATTCCAATTGTCCATCTGGCTGATTCAAACAGAACCAATCCAAAGGTGTCAAATAGTTGTGGGAAAGAATTGATAAGGTGCCGCTCTCAAGGTTGACAGGTCTCTCCGTGGCTTCTTCCCTCCACCTGGAGATATGGCAGATGGCCAGAGGCGCATTCCATTCTCAACCCGAGAAAGAGATATTTCAAAGAGGAAAAAACAAAGCAAAGGAAATACACTGTACAATACCCATAGGCCCCCTCCCCCCAATAGAATGGCAGAACCCAAAAAAGGGAAGAAGGGAATAGGTAAAAGAGGGAAAAGGGGTTCTGACATCCCCTTTTAATATATAATAACAATAGCGGAGAATTTAACATTAGGTTGTTAACTTAAGATTGAAACCATTATCATATAACTAATACTTTGATGTGAATTGCAGCAGTTATATTTACCTTTGGATGAAAAAAAAATCCAAATAATTTTATGTTTGTAATATTATCATCCCAAGTTATAATCAATATTGATACATTTTTTTCTTTTCAGCATATTAAGCTATCTTAATAATAGAATGTTAATAACCACTAATCGTAGCTTACAAACATCACCATATTGAAATAGTACAGGGTCTCAAGATTTATAATAATATAATAAAAAGGGAAGAATAACATTCAGGAGAAGGGAAAAGGGACAGAGAAAGGGAAGAAAGTATTCAGTTGGAAAAGCTGGTACAGAGATCTTTAAAACCCAAGACTTTGTATTTCCACACCATTCTAGTTCTTTTAGAGCTTCTTGTTTATGAGCCTAACCTTATTCCCAACTGTTTAACTGCAGGATCAGCTTGCACAAAGGATCTCAACAGCACCTCATGGCTATTGGTGAATTTTGCACGTTTCAGTCAATATGCCAAGTATGAAGAGTTTCTTTCTCTGAATTCCAGGTTCAGTGGTGTAAGTAATTGATTCAGGGAGGGCTACTAAATACTTCTTGGCTAGTTAAGTTTTCTAAATCTTAACTGTATTGGATCAGCTTTCATTTGTACCAAACATTTCCTTGCTTTTGCATGTTATTGCATTGCTTTTTGGTGATATTTATAGATGTTTATTTAATATTATTGTGTTATTTTATAAGACAAATAAAAGATCTGTAATAAAGATGTATTGAAAATAATGTTTGTAGGGAAGAGAATTAAACAAAATAATGACCTGATCTATCTGCAAATGGTCTCTGAGCTTAGAGGTGCATTATTTCTAAAGAGCAGTTGCTGATGGAGGGGGACAGGAGAGTTACCTAGGAGTTTCCCACAGGAATCTGGGTGAAAGAAGCTGAATTTCATGGAACTTTCTTAGTCTCATCTGACAATTCTCATTTGTTCTTAGAAAAATTACTCCTTACTTGGTAGATCTGATGATGTTCAGGGTATAGGAAAACCTATTTAGTTTGGCTATGGCCTCCAGCAATCTGAAATGTGATGTGTTCCATTAGTTGCTATTTCTTGGAGATTGCAAGGGACTGCAGCATAATAGAATGCATTTAGGATCAGACCCAGAATGTCTCAGTTTTTTGTAGGAGGAGATTGATTGTAGTTTACCAAATAGGAGAAATTTTTATGGCCAGGGCTCTGATGATAAGAAGACAAAAAACAAATTCACAAGGAACAATGATAGAACATTTCTTCCAGTCTCAAGATAAATCAGAATTTCTTTCAAATCCGCTGGTGCCATTTTTATGGCATGACATGGAGAGTTTGACATTGCTGTTTTTTCAACAACCTATAGCTCTTTCCTGTTGGTTTCCTTTCCAAGGACAGATCAACCAACTCTCCTTATCTTTCTAAATCAGGCAAAGTTAATCAGTTGCTGAGGACCAGCATCAAAGATTCCCACCATGAACTCAGGGAACAGTTCATTATGAACATTATATTCGATCCACATTAGTAGAACATGGGTTGTTTGTTGGTTGAATAAGAAAAACAACCCCTTATCAGTCCTTCTTTGGGTCATTACTGGAACCCATTACCTCATATGGCTGAACCTGTTCTTCTACAGGACTAGTGCCTGTATTAGACTCTCATCTGGTTTACTTGTCCAATGTTCTGAAAAGCACCAACTGGTTGAATCTGTTGTTTCAATTTCCCACACTGCCTCCGAAGCACCCTGGATTTCAATGAGAAATTAGAATAGCAATTCTTAACTACATTAGTACATTAAAAATTACACATTAACTACCAGATATGACTGTCCCAAATGTACTCAGACTAGAATTAACCTCAGAAAAATATTCTTCTTCTTGAGCCATATCCATTATTGGACGTTGGCGATCATGTTGGCGATCCTGTTTTTATCAGCAGCTGCACGAAAAAGTGCTGCAGAGTTTTGTCCAAACCAGTCCCTTAGATTTTGAAGCCACGATGTTCTTCTTCTGCCTGGACCTCGTTTGCCTTCAATCTTTCCCTGAGGAAGAAAAAATATACATGTATAGAATTACTTCAATTATTGCCCTCTCCTTCTCTCCCTTTCAGTATCCCCTCCGGTTCTGATCAAGGCAGATTTAGGACTGAAAAAAGGATTGCCTTAGGCACTACCTAAGTTATGACATAATTATATATCCGAGAAGGATTGTTCCTAAATTTACTGATACTGGTCAGTCCTGAGCATTTGCTGGTCCTGGGCATCTGTGCGGACACTGCATTATTGCACTGCTCCTACCCATGTATTCTAACTTTGGAACACCACAACAAACATCCTATCTTTGACTCACTCTCTTCTTATATTATTTTCTGAACATGTTGCATGAACATTTTTTCAACGCATCTTTATTAAAGATCCTTTGGTTCTCTTATAAAAGAACACAAATATGTAGCATGTGAGTTCAGATATGCTTCTGCTATGGCTTACTGAGCTAAGTACTATGGCTAATTTTCTTCTTCTTTTAAGCAGTATGCTATAATTTACAAACCCAAATGTTGTTTGCATATTTTTCTATGTTTTTCTTCCAAAACAAAACAAAATGGTTTAGCACAATGTGATAATTTGGCCTCTGTTGTATGAATGAATGCATTATGTCCCACTGGGAAAAAAGCATAGAAGCCAAAGGTAATCATCACATGAACATGAGCAACAGATTGTGGGTTTGGAGGAAAGGGTAGACAAAAGGACAGACGATCTGGTTTAGAATAAATAGACATGCATGTACCTTTTAAAAAAGTGAAAAATAAGGAGAAAAAAAAGCTGATCAACAAAACCTTTTCATTGTTATTCCCACCAGGAAGCTAGTGGGTGCTATTTCAAGAACTGGTGAAGCTAATAATATTTATTCTACTTTTCATTCTCTACCTTCTAATTTCCATTGCAGGAGATCATCCCTCCACCTGCATAAAAAACAGGAAGGGATTTTGTCTTTCTTTCTATGAGTTATTTTGCTCTATTTCCATTGGAAATCAAAATGGAAATAGGTTGGCTTCTTTTATGAGTAGTCTAGAAAGAAATAGGTGTACTGTCTATCATTAATAGGAACACTTCAATTTTCAGATACCTTGTGAAGGAGCAAAATTCCATGGCAGCTCATCCTTTCTGTGACCATATGTCTGTGGAGCTTCTCAATCATCCAGGCCAAGGATGAGAAGCGAAACATTTTCAAGGAAAAAAACCAAGAAAATCCAGTTGCCTTTTGAAAAGCCCCTTTGGGACTACTCTGGCCATGCTGATTGCATTGCAGATCATAGAATAAATGTGCATTATCTATATTACTTTTTCAACATTGAATTCAATCTTCAGTGAAATCTTTATGTAAAACTTGGTCAACTCATTAAAAGTGAACTTTACTGAATATAGATCTCTCTTATTCGTGGATCAGTTGTGTTATGAAAATATTTCATAGGTTTAGGGTTTCTCTATAAATAAAGAACTGGAATATGGGAGCATTTTTTAAAAAAAAGATGGACTTGAAATATTTGAATATATAGATTAAAAAGCTGTAGTTTTATTGCAGTTCTCACCTTTCCAGTGACTTGCCTACTTTCCTTTTTAGTTGGTTGTTCTCAAGAAATTAACAGTCAGGCAACTTGCACAATTTTCTGCCACTGATGGAGCTCTGAAGACATCTAAAGATGTTGAGAGTGTGATGAATCTTATAACAACCACTACACTGACAGAATACATTAATGAATTCAGCAGACAGGTATGACAGCAGATCAGGCCGCATTACATTTTGTGAAGTGTTTGCAACCATCAAGGCTGCATTTAATTATGTTGATTTTGCTATTCCCTCAAATCTTTCAGGTTTGCATGACATACTGAACTACAAACTATTGTTTGATTCACCTACATAATTTCATATACTTTATTTATTTAATGTGTATGTAACCTTTTTGTTTTTACAAATAACAAGCATTTTCCACACACCTTCCTCCTATTTTCTTACAGCAACAATCCTGAGGTAGGTTGAGATGAGAGAGACTGACTGGCCGAAAATCATACTTAGAGTCCACATAATATGGATCTCATGCATTGATTTTAGTAAACTTTCTAAAATTATGTATCATTCATTTTCTCTGGACACATTGGAAAGCTACCTTTTCCATCTTTGAGTCTTGATTCAGGTATAAAATACATCCTTTTTTTAAAAAAAAATGTGGATCTATTCCCCATCTTTCCTTCCTTACAACTCTTACATATTTGGTCATCATGATATGAAAAAGATGTTGAAACTCTAGAAAGAGTACAGGGAAAAGCAACAAAAATGATTAGGGGATTGGAAGTGAAAATATATGAAGAAAGGTTGCAGGAATTGGGTATGAATAGAATAGAATAGACAGATTAGGGGTGACATAATAGCAGTCTTTAAATATCTAAGGGGCTGCCACAAAGTTCATTTTATTCTCCAAACCACCTGAGGGCAGGGCAAGAAGTAACGGATGGAAGTTTAAGAAAGAGAGATTCAACCTAGATGTCAACGCTGCTAACATTGGATGTTCCTGTCAGTTAGAACAATTAATCAGTGAAACAGTTTGCCGTCAGACATTATGTGTGCTCCATCACTGAAGGTTTTCAAGAAGAGATTGGATACCCATTTGACTACATCATGGTATAGGGCCTCCTATTTGAGCAGGGGATTGGACTAGAAGACCTCCAAAGTCCCTTTCAACTCTGTTATTCTTCCAATGAGTATTATAGCCTAGATCAGGGCTTTTCAACCGGTGGTACTTTAGCACCTGGCAGGTGGTACGCGACCCCTAGTGGGGGAGGGAATGAGCTAAAGCAGCACTGCGCAGGCCTGGAAGAGGGCTGAGCAGAAGCCTCAGGATCTGCATGCACGGCTGCATTCCGGTTGGAGCTTCTGGTGCACCCAGAAGAGAAGAGGAGGAGGAGGAGGCGGATGGAAAGAGGAGAAGCTATTAAAGGAGCAGGTTTTGGCAGGAGAGGGAGAGAGAAAAAAACACACGGAAAGAGAAGAGAAGAGGCTTTTGTTAGTGGAGCAGTGAGGAGAGAGCGAGTGAGAGACTTTTGTGAGCAATGTATGAGTGAGTGAAAGAGCGAGTGAGGAGCTTTTGCGAGCAAAGGATGAGAGGAAAAGGGAAAAGTGAGGGGGAGAAGGGAAAAAGAAAAGGCGTTGACTTCCGACTTACTCTGCTGCAATAGAACAGGCATGTGAAACTCGCGACGTCATGTGACGTTGCGCAATGTATCACGACTTTTTCCCCATTGCCGGCAATGGGGTGGGTGCGGTTTCGGCATGATGCATCCAGCCCACAGGCCGGCAGTTTGACAGAAGGAAGCATTAACATTGAACCTCAACTTTTTACTTTTTAATTTTCCATAATATTATAAACTAGCCATTTCTATAACAACAAATGAATCTAACCAGTAAAGCCCAAAATCCCCCCCTTTTTTAGTCATCAGGTTTTTGACACCTTGCTAAGCATTGGTGGTACTTGAATATTATCATGTCCTAAAAGTGGTACAATCTGTGAAAAGGTTGAAAAGCCCTGGCCTAGATGCAGTGAGAAGGAGATTAGAGTTCATTAGCAGGACGTGACTGTTTTATTCTAAGGTAGTTTCAGACAGAACAGGTACCTTGAAACAGAAGTGCATCCATCAAGGGAAATCGTTGGATAGATGTCAAGCATACGCATAATTGCAAAGCTTTTGTCAAAGTCTCATCTGATTATCAGAGAGTCCCACAACATCTAATTTCTGCTTTCATCTAATACCTCTCTTGAGAAATAATTCAGTCACACTTTTCTGCTTGATCATCCTTTTCCTTTCAAGGACAATGTCAGCCTGCCAAAGGAGATCCAAGCCAGCCTCCTGGAGCACTTGCTGGTGGCTGCCCAGCCCACCCTTCGAAAGTCAGATGATGTGGAGTTGACGCTCTGGATGATGCAATACCTCCCAAAACTGATCTCAGGAATAAACAGTTCACTTGTTCCACTCTTATTTGAGGATCTGGAGACCCGAAATTGTTCTGCTGTCAATGTTGTGTATGAGCTCTATTACTTATTTACATTTTTTCATTTCAATAAGTTCTTCAATTCTGTTATTTTTATAAGTGCCGTATTAATTATTATTGTTATAGCTATGTCACATCATGTCATATGTCATATATCATATACCTATCACATATCATATATACCATATCTACCTACTGGATTTATAAGGCTGTCCAATTAAAAATGTGACTTTACTAGTTCTAGTAAATATCTTTTATTATATTATGTTATATGTTACAGACTGGAGAGTACAGGAGATGCAAAACAATTGACGTTCCTAAGACATTCATGGCTAAGAGGGATTCTTTATTTTTTCCTGACAACACAGTCAACCCTAAGCTGGCTATGTAGGCAAGAGCCTTCATGGCACCTGCGCCTGCCTGTCTTGCATATCAGAACTTTGTGAGCACTTTGCATTCTTTCTGAATGGTTGAGAGTAATAATACTTTTTCTGTATTACAGAGTAACTCTGTTAAACGACTCTCTTGGTCAATTTGGCAATGCTACCCAACGGAAAATTTATGAAGCCATCCTTAGGGTGATCTCAGGTAACTAGCAGTCCCAGTGCTTTAAGCTGTACCAAGCAAAAGGCTCATGTGCTGCATTTTGGATGGAGGGGGCAGAGCAGCAGAGACTATAAGGGGTGAAGGACACGTTTGCCAGACCCCCATTCAGCTGACTTCATTAGATGCCTTAGGAGGTCCCCGTATCTGCACCGCTCTGCCCTTGGATCCTCAAATGGAGCTCATAGTGTTGACTTATCTTTTACAAAGTTCTTGTAATGATGTTAAAATAATACATAAGAGGAACTTTGCATAAATTAATAGTGTCAATGTTTTAAATAAATGGGAATATGATTATTACTAGGGATGCAGGCTTTGCTGTCATCCTCAGTAAGGGTATATATTTTTTTAATTTTGGAAGAATCAAGCTTGATATTTCAAATATTAAACATCCTGATGATGATTTTACTTGAGAAATTTAAAAATTTCAAATAGGAAAGATCTGACCTGATTTGTATTGGAATGTCTTTTGTCCTCCCTTCCTTGACTTCTTCAGCCTCCTCTCTTCGATGCTATGCTTCAAGCACCAATTTTTGGGTGTTTCTAGAAGAGACATTTCAGGGTTTTATTGACTTCCTGACTCTGAAGGATCTGGAAACTTTAATTCCCCCCTCTGACCTACAAAAGGTACGGTTGTTATTCACTGACATCAAAATTGTATCTAATTATTCATGCAGAATTTTTTTTCCTTCCTAATAATTTTCCTGCTTTTTTCAGATGTGTGGAGGTTGATCTGTTGGTTGTGACAGGAATTGATTAGCTGGCTTGTTGAACAAGCCTGACGTTGTGGGCTGAGAGAAAGGGATAGGCCCAAAGTCACCCGGCTGGATTTCTTTCCTCAGCCAGAACTAGAAGACACAGTCTCCCGATTTCTAGCCCAATTCCTTAACCACTAGACCAAACTGTCTCTCAATCATTCATGCAGGAATGACTCATGAAAAATGTTCCCATTAGCCAACACCAAATAACCAATACCCGTGGATCTGCATTCCCCCTCCCCTCCCAATTATCTATTTTCCTATAGTACTTCTTGCTACCTCACTATGCTAAAGAGTCTAATAATAAACTATCTAATATGGAACAAGTGGTATGACTGGTTGGAGACTAGAAATAATAGAGGAGAATAAATGTGGAAAGGTCAAAAGTGGAAAATGTGTGTATAATAATGTATAGTAATAATAATATGTATTATTCTTAGTATGAAGTATAGTATGAAGGAAGAAAAATGCAAATAAGAAACAATGGGGCAACAAGGACAAATATTTTAAAGAAGAAGGAAATGTAAATAATAGAAGATTACCGTTACGAAATCGCTGTTAAAAAAGGGGGAGAAGTATGTACTGTGTGTGTATGTGTGTTATGTTATGTTTTGTTTTGTTTTGTTGGTTTAAAAAATAAAAAATTAAAAATATTTTAAAAAAATAAAATAAAGAGTCTCTAGTCTGATTTGGATGCTGATTTTCTATTCTTTTTCTTATTTTCAGCTTGTGAATACAGTTCCAGCAGATGATCTGGCTGATTTGTTTTCTAGAGAGGGATTCATTGATGATGGTCCTTTCTTGACTGCTATGTTAAAGATTTATAATAAAACTGGGTTATTTCTTGACAGACTTAACCAGAAAAATATTATTGTAAGAAACAATTATAGCTTATTTACCAAACCATTATAAAGTGAACTTTAAGTATAATAATTATGTACAGTATAAACATTATTATTAATTAAATGTAATATAGCTGCCCACTCCAGGGACTCTGGGTAACTTACAAAATGTAATACTAAATTAAACAATTAAAGAAAAACGTTGTAAAAGGCAGACTGAACTAAAAATAGCCAATAAAACAAAGTATCCCCCTCCTGAAATATCCCCGGCCTGGGGGGGATAACCCCTAGGCTTTAGGGGCTCTCTGGAACCCCAGGAAAGATGCTGGGGGCCACCACAGAAAAGGTGTGCTTTCTCAGATCTGTGACAATTTTTAACAGAAGGGATCCACCCTGCTAAATGTACCCCCAAAAAGGGAGGGGCAAGACAGGCAGTCTCTCAGGTAACTAGGCCTTATGCTGTGTAAGCCTTTGAAGGTAAGTACCAGCATCTTGAATTGCACTCATGGCACAGCCGAGACACGTTGCCATAACAGAAGTGCCTGTTGCTGCTCGCACTGCTGCATTTTGAACCAGCTATAACTTCCATAACTGTGTTTCGCAACCTCAGTGCAGACTGAGAATTGAAGTCCACTCCAGATGTCTTAAAGTTGCTGTGGTTGAGAAACACTGTTCCAGATGATTCAAGGGTATCTGAAATGCTTGCATGCCTGCAAGTCCTCCTGGTCAAGGAAAGGGCATAATTGGCACACAAGGTGTACCTGTGCATTGTTGTTTTTTGATTGTTCTCATCCCTGGTTAGATTTCTGGCACTCATAACTTAGTTCTATGGCTTTCCTGAAAGGGAGGGGAGGGAAGGATGCAAGGGGCGAATTTATTTTTAAAATAACTTAGTTCTATGGCTTTCTTCTTGCAGAACATTCTTCCAAACAGCACCAAGACAGCTCTTTTGGCCGGAGTGTGGCCCAGCGTGGTTTCTAGCAGCAAAGAGACAGAGGTGTCCTTGTGGCTTGATAGCCGCTTGGCTCATTCCTTCATGTTTCTTAATGGTGATATATTGAATGCTAGTGAGACCTTGAACACCAGCTGTGAGACATTCCAAAAAATGTAAGTATGTGGCCATATCAGTATGCTGACATGGAGTTCTACCTCAGTTTGGAACTCTCCAGATATAGACAACACTGCAGTATAAAACTAATGAGAATTAGGGGTGGAGGAGCCAGAGCTGGACCAACTTTTTTTTTTTATTGAAAATTTTTAGATATTTTTACAAAAAGCAAAAAAAACCCAAAAAAACCAACCCTCACCCACCCACCCCAACCCTCCTTCTCCATCCCCCCCGATCTTCCCAGAGCTGAGTATAGGCTTAATTAAAATTTTTAAGAATCTTAAAAAAATTGAAAAAATATAAATCATAAATATATCTAAATACCTTACATAAACAATTTATAAAGTAATTAACAATAAAATATATGTAAAAAAAGCATACGTATTAAAAGGAAAAAGTACTTGAAAGAAAAAAAGATAATAAAAAAGAAAAAAAAGAGAAAGAAGAAAAGAGATATAAAAAAAGTACAATCTATAAAATATTAAAATTTATATACAAGTTATTAGAAAGCTAAATGGTATTTTTTATATCCAATTTATATTGTGTAAAATTTATCCATTTTTCCCATACCGCAAAGAATTTCTCTTGCGATTGCTCCTTTAAGAAAGCTGAAATCTTTGCCATTTCCGCCAAATAAGAAACTTTAAAAAACCATTCTTGCAAGGTAGGCAAAGATTCCTTCTTCCAATATTGCCCTACTAACAGCCTAGCGGCCGTAATCAAATTTAACATCAACATAACTTCCTTAGCCTCACAATCAGTAACAATACCTAACAAAAACAATTGTGGGGTAAATTTTACCCTCTTTCTAAAAATTCTTTGAATATTCCACCATATCTTAATCCAAAAAACTTTTATATTTTTACACGACCACCAAATATGATAATAAGTAGCATCCAAACAACCACATCTCCAACATTTAGGCTGTAAGTCAGGATACATACGAGACATTTTTTGTGGATCAAGGTGCCATCTGTAAAACATTTTGTAAAAATTCTCCCTTATGCTCTGGGCTTGTGTAAATTTAACATTCCTCACCCAGATGGTTTCCCAGGTATCTAGTAGAACTGGTTCACCAAAATTTTGTGCCCATTTAATCATACATTCTTTAATTAGTTCTGATTCTGAGTCCGAGCTGGACCAACTTTTTGTGAAACAAATAAATCTAACTCAGAATAGGTGGCATAGAACTCTGTCTCGTGTTTCAACAACACCACTCATCATTTTTTTAAAAAAATAATTGTTTTCTATAAGCAATTATAGTGGTGGTGGCGCAGTGGTTAGAATGCAATTGTTGTTAGTTGCAAAGTCGTGTCCGACCCATCGCCACCCCATGGACAACGTTCCTCCAGGCCTTCCTGTCCTCTACCATCTTCTGGAGTCCATTTAAGCTCACGCCTACTGCTTCAGTGACTCCATCCAGCAACCTCTTTCTTTGTTGTCCCCTTATTGGACACCTTCCGACCTGAGGGGCTCATCTTCTAGCACAGTGTTTCTTAACCTTGACAATTTTAAGGCATGTGGACTTCAACTCCCAGAATTCCACAGCCAGCAACTCTGGGAGTTGAAGTCCACATGCCTTAAAATTGTCAAGGTTGAGAAACACTGTTCTAGCATCATATCTTTTTTCCTTTTGGTACTGTCCATGGGGTTTTCATGGCAAAGATACTGGAGTGGGTTGCCATTTCCTTCTCCAGTGGATCACATTTTGTCAGAACTCTCTGCTATGACCTGTCCGTCTTGGGTGGCCCTGCACGGCATAGCTCATAGCTTCATTGAGTTACGCAAGCGCCTTCACCATGACAAGGCAGTAATCCATGAAGGAGTTAGAATGCAGTAATGCAAGTTAACTCTCTGCTCACTCCAGGAGTTCGATCCTGACTAGCTCAAGGTTGATTCAGCCTTCCATCCTTCCGAGGTCAATAAAACGAGGATCCAGATTGAGAGGGAGGTAAAGCACTGTTGGGTGATATATAAGTCTAAGTGGTATTGCTATAAGCATTTTAGGATGAGAGTATTTGTAAGGACCTGCCTCCGTTTTCCTACTAAAAAAGTAGAACTCTTGAAACTTGCATCATTTCAAAAGGAACTTTTATTGGCAGGTATAGACAGCAGGAAATCTAGGCAGGATCTGAGGGCTTTCCCACCTGAAACAATAGGTAAAACCGGCACAGTGGTAACCCCACCCCAACTGTCCATTGTCGGTTCAAACAGGCCAATCCATAGGTGACAACGAGCTGTGGGAAACGAAACAATAAAGTGCCTCTCTCAAGGTTGTTAGGTCTTTGCTTGTTTCCTCCCTCCGCACTGAGATAAGACAGATGGCCCGAGGCATTCCATTCACACCCCAAAGAGGATACATCAAAGCAGATAGAGGAAATGTTCTACCTGTACTACAAAGCCCCCTAGTCACTCCCTTCCCCCCTAGGAGAATGGCAGAACCCGAACAGTTTAAACACAGAGAATATAAGGAAGTAATAAAAACGAGGGTTCTGAAAATATTGTCAGTTTTCGTTCCCATCATTGATACATTCAATGATGTTTCTTTTCTAATGTCTTCAATTCAACATTTTATTTATGTTCTGCTTGTTGCAACTTATATTACAGCCAATAAGATTTTGAATATTCTGAAGCAAAGAATTGGGTTTTTTTTATGTGTTTATCTAATACTTTGGCTAAGTAGTGGTCAAGTAGTAAAGCTAATGAGTTTGCAAGAAAGAAGTCTGCTTCTCTGAGTTATTTCTTTCTGTCTAATGGCCAATATTTACTCCATACCTCTTTTTCTGCAGAGTGAACAAACTGAATGAAAATATTGTGATGTTCAAAGACAAGGAAGAAAAAATGTACTTTTCCATCAAAGCTTATTTGACTGGTAAGCATTCAGACCACGGGAGAAGTTCTCTTTCTGTTTCCATTTACAGTCCCTACCTCTAACTATACATGGCAAACATGTAACACCTTCTCAGATCAGAACATGGCACAAGGACCTTCACATCAGAATGAGGTTCATTAAGTCTCTACAAATCTTAAATGCAGCTTGAAATAGATTGGCTTATAAAAGCAGATGTCCACCTAAGCTGGAGCCCTCATGTAAAAAATGTCTATTGAAACTTATGCACATAAAGTTCCCCTCATAAGTCTAAAGTAGGAAGAAAAAATCAAATATCAAATCAAAATCAAAGTGCTTAGTGTAGTAGAAATCCCTTATTTATGTGCAACTATGACAGTGTGGCACATCTGTCTTGATCTCAGATCTTGGAGTTGAGCTGACCACAGACCTGTCCTGCTGGTTTTCTGCCAGGAACAATCAGAAAGAGAAAGATACCAGTAATTGCCACCTGTCTTGATCCCATAACATTGCTAACTCCTCATTCTAAGGATTGTGTTAATATTAGCTAGTTTGTTTATAGCATTTTCTGGGGTTTTTTAAAAAATGCAAGTGCTTTAAAATACTTACAAAACTGTAAAATAAAAGTCAGGATAAAAATCTATTGAAGAGACCAATGTCTGGAACTAGGCTTCTTTAAAAGCAACTAAAATTATCTTTCATACAGCAAGCAAAAGCAGACCCCGATGCTACAATGCCAGCAATCCAGAGAAGTCCAATTGGCTTGCGATGTATCTTGGGAACTACATCCGTTACAGCAGTGCCAGAGATATGCGTTTACTCACAAACAACAGTGCTGCCATAGTACGTATTACTGCTGGAATTGTTTTAAACCCAATGTGTTGGAAAGACTGAGGTCTGAACAAATTCTCTTTAGAAAATAATCTTATACTTGATACGTTTATTGTTGATTTTTATTCAACCCACAGGAATGACATCACATTGTTTAGAACAATGGAACGATCAATGGGGCCTCTGCTGTGGGGTCAGTAAAACTAAGATAGCAACTCTGATTAACGGGCAGAGTTTTAATTACCCAGCCATGGTTGCTATCTTGACTTTTTTGACCCCATGTGAATAAACATTTAGAATATATTCAAAATATTTTGTATACATCTTTTTCTTGGTTAAGTTTATTATTTTCTATTACAGAACAGAAGAATAGAATAGAATGTAATGCAGAACAGAATAGAATGGAATGGAATGCAGAACAGAACAGAACAGAATAGGTCAGTGGTGGCGAGCCTATGGCACTCCTAAGCCTTCAGCTGGGTTTTATAAAACCTGTAAGGACCCATCCCACTTTGCATCTTAAGAAGACAGAACTCTTGGAATATTTCTTCCAACAGGCATCTTTATTAAGAGAAAATGGTTGCAGGCATTCTAGACAGGACTTGAGGGCCATCCCGACCATTCAAGGTTTTAAGTGTTCCCAAGCAGCCACCCCCCCCCCCCCACCATCTTTCCAGCGACCATCCCAAGCGTTACATTTCCACTCCCTTTTCCTCACGGCCGGCGGAAGGGAGACTTTAGAGAGGAGTAGATGAAAGCTGATGGGCCCTATTGTTATGGTCAGTCCTTTTGGTGGTATCCACATTCAGTCCCTTTGAAGTTGTAATGAAGGAAGTGAGAGCCATAAAACCCCTTTGCTCATCCCCCTTCCCCTTCGTAGTATGACAGAATCCAGAGAGGACAGAAATGGGGTTTTCCATAGTCGATAACTAGAGATGAAATATATAATTGGATTCTGACAAAATCTTTTCGCTTTAGGCCTCTACTGCCGTGTACACACAAAAAAAGGTTCAATCAACCAGTCAATTTCAACTTCTTGCAGGGAAAAAAAAAGATCTTGCGAAATTGGAATTGATTGATTGAACTTTTTAGTCCCACCCAGTCTGCTGTTACCACCGCAATCACGCCCACCCAATGGGCCATACCTATCCGGCATCCGACGATGCATAAGTGGGTTTTGGGTTGCAGTTTGGGCACTCGGTCTCTAAAAGGTTCGTCATCACTGGAATAGGTTTTATTTGGCCAAGTGTGATTAGGCACACAAGGAATTTGTCTCTGGTGCAGAAGCTCTCAATGAACATGTGAAGCAACAGAGTAATAATAATGGTAACAGTAACAATAACAATAAGAGGGGGTAGTACAGAAGACGAAAAGGAGAATAATAATATAACAGCTTTACAACAAGGATCAACATACCTAAACCTAAGATAGTACCGTGAAGGTTAGGTGTTCAGCTGAATGATGGCATGGGGGAAAAAACTGAGGAGATACAAAATCAGTTTGCTTATAGCATTTCACCATCACATGATTTATCTGAAAAAATTCTACAGGGGTTTGGACCCCCCCCCCCAGTCCAAGGAGAGAGCCAGAGAAAACAGCCAGCTTTTTAAAGATTCCCAAGATAATCAGGGTGGGAAACATATGGATCTTTGGAGGATGCTGTTTCCCAGAGCAGGTGTGTGTCAGAGAAATCAGGCTTCCTGGCTACTGATAGGTAGCCTTGTTTTAATCAAAGGGAACTGGAGAATATTCATCTGCCTGATTGTACAAGACCAATAGAAACTATTGGAGATACCTGGGACCCTCAGATTAAATTTGTGATCCATTTAAATATATAAAATTTGCTGGATGGTCCCTCCCATACTGGAAAGTTATTACAGAGATTTTTATTTTCTTAGTTTCAAGATCTTGCTTTTAACCGAGACAACCTGGAGCTGATCAACAGAAATAAAATCCGTAAGGATTTGGCAGAAATGTATGCTACAGCATTATTTACCCTTGACTCAGATTTCAATCTTGACAGGTGAGTGGAAATGTCTTTTTGGTGCGATTAAGATATTTTAATTATATCCCCAATAACTATAACATTTAGGGGAAAGGGCCTTGGTGGATAAGCAAACATTTTGCAGGTATAAATAAGACTCAGAATTGATGAAACTGCTCCTCCAGATAACATGTAAGAGCAGAAATTCAGAGAAAAGTATTTGAGTGCTGATAGTTGAAAAATACATCTGTGAAATTCTCTCCACATGACAAGAAAATCTGCATAATTCCATTTTGTGGAAATAGAAATTTCCAATTCTGTAGAGTGAATGTATAGAATGGGGTGGGGAAACAGAGTTGGGGGTCCAATCTGGCCCTATATGTTTTAGCTCTCTTTGTTGGTCTCTCAGCAGCCTGAAACAGCTATTATATGAAGCAAATTGTAACTTGTGCATTAGCAGCAACACTAGTTAATTAATCTTGCTTGAGCCTGAAAAAAGCTAAGCAGGCTCATATATGATCAATACTTGGATGGAGGACCATTAGGTTTAGGTGAACAGGGCCTTTTGCTATGAGTACCCTCCTTCCAAGTGAATGCATCACCATAAAGCCACCATCAAAGGCATCCATGAAAAATAGGATATGTACATCAAGCGGTAGCTATAGCAGAGCATCCATTCAAGAGATTCACAGCAGCTTCCTAGAATTAACCCAAACCAAAGGATATGCAAAGGATATGAATTTAAGATAAATCTGAAGCTGCTATTGGGCTTTGCTTTCTTCTCAGCCTTCCAGATCAACTCATTTGTTTTGCGCAACATTCAACCTTGATCTCCAGTCTGAGCCCAGCAGAGGCCTTGAGCTTCATTGCCCGGGTCAATCACCATTGCAGCTCTTCCAAACCGTCTGCTTCTGACCGTCAGGTGAACTCGCTCAGCTTTTATATTTACACATCCTATGACAAGGGTTGCTCAGAAAATGATAATCCTAAATTCATGATACACATCGAAGCTTATTCCTGAAGGGAGGTTTATGGGCACCGCTGGGATTGGGAGGTAAAAGCAAACTGGGACAGCCAGCCTTCCCAGGTATCTTTTCCATAAAGTCTAAATCAAAGAACATGGTACAGTTTAATAGTATTTGTTTTTTGGTTAAATATGCAATCTAAATAAGCCAATTGGCTTTCTTTTTCATGCTCTTTGAAAACCCAATATTTTTTCTGGTGGGAGGTCACTCTTCTATTCTATTCTCAGTTGGACATTGTTGTGGTTCACCAGAGACTAGGACAGAGAAACTTCCCTTATATGCTAATGTAGAGTTATTCCACAATGATGGAATCAAATTGGTATTATGGGAAATGTACTGAGAAGGTGCATCTTTCGCCCCTCCTGCCTTTGATGTAAAAGATGGCAGAAGCTGCTGGATAAAGTAAGAGAGAATGTAGAAGTAGGGAGAAGTGGCTGATGGTCCTTTATGGTGATCCCACGGAGCTGATTGGAAACCTGGTGGGTAAATGGACAAACGCTTGTCAAGGATGGGATTCTCCTACAAGCAGAGGCCTGGGAAGTAAGTATAAATAGCATTTTTCACATTTGTGTGCCACAGGCACAGAGGGTGGGGACTGTAGCCCGGGACAACAGAGAGAACTATCTGTGTTGCATGCATGGGTTCTTTGGTTTTGATGTACAGATGTTTTCTTATTCAGAAACCAATTCCAACAATGCAACTTGCCAATCGTCAGCCATATATTCATCACCATTATAACCATCTCTCACCCTTTGTTCTGCGGGTCTCCCCCCCCCCCGAACCCTGTCCTGCTGCTAGTAATCAGCTGCTGTTTGGTCTGTCTCTTAGTTGGGGATTGGTTTGGACTCTGTTGAAAGAGGAACAAAGACCAATTTAAAAGAATTGGACTCTGCCAAAATCAGAAATACCTAGAGACATTGGCCAAGACTGGAGGGGAGAGGGTGTGGCTACAGCTCCCAGGCAGCCAATAGGAATGGTGCAGAACTTGATCCCTCTCCACACTGTCAACGACATCATTGATGTGCTTATCCATGACAAAAATTGTATTGAGAGAAAAGGGAAACCTGTTTAAAATCTAGAGCAGGTCAAGACAACATTCTGCTTCCTCAGTTGTGGACTAGGATTGAGACCAAGGCAATGTCTCTGGATGAGATGGGGGGGCACATAAATTCCATCACAGTCAAACAATACATATCAGGAGGATATATCATACAAAAGTGACTCCCTGGGTATCTTGTGTTGTGCTTAAGAGGAAACTATGTGGAACTCTAGGCCTGTTAATGCTCAGAAAATGTCATATCATAATAAGATAGTAAGTAAAGCTCTTAAAGGAGACCATTTGCCCTCCCATTCCTTGGCCTGAGAAGCAAAGTCAAAATCAGAATTAAATGGTGACTTAGAAATTGAACTGAAGTTTCTAAGGCTCTGTCAGAATCCAATTATATTTCATCTCTAGTTATCAACTATAGAAAACCCCATTTCTGCCTTCTCTGGATTCTGTCATACGATGAAGGGAAGGGGGTGAACAAAGGGGCTTTATGGCCCTCACTTCCTTCGGTACACTTCAAAGGAACTGGATGTGTATATCACCAAAAGGACTAACCATAACAATGGGGCTATTACCTTCATGTAATTCTCTCTGAAGTCTCCATCCAGCTGGCAGTAAGGAAAAGGGGGTGGGAGTGTAATGCCTGAGACTGTCGCTGGAAGAAGGGGGTGATTGGGTGGGGCTACTGGGGAACCCCTTAAAACCTTGAATGGGAGAGCTTGGACCCCAAGTCCTGTCTAGAACACCTGCAACCATCTCTTAATAAAGGATGCCTGTTGGAAGAATTATTCCAAGAGTTCTGTCTTCTTAAGATGCAAAGTGGGGTGGGTCTTTACATTAGACAGGACTCGCAAAATTAATCCACCTGGAAGGGAGACCCTTGCCAGGGGATTTTGCAAAAAATTACCATGTCAGACAATGGAGCAATAAAGGGGGAAAACTCCCCGGAAAGAGAGCTGCTGCCCCGACTGGAACCTTGCCAGATGTCGGGATCCAAGAGGTCAGATTGCTCAGGAAAAGAAGTGGTGGAGACACGGGACCACAAGCCTCGCTGGTCAATGGGCATTGGAAAGAAAAGCGAGTGGGGAAAGGAATCAAGAAAGGTGACCCTGAGACGGGGGGGGGGGGGGCAAGCAACCAGAATGGAAGCAGGAGATGGAGAAATCCCTGCACACAAGTGAAGAGGGAGAAAGCTGAGCACCGTACTCAGACTGGATCTTAGAGAAAGCTATTGACCTGATGAAGAGAACTCTCAGCTCCCTAAGAGAGGAGAATCCTGAGCCCTACGGCCGCCCCAGTTCCTGGAGTTGCAAAGGGAGAGACACCGAGGGGGACGTGGAACCTTCAGCCCCAGGGACATCTGCTGATCCAGTAGTCCCCACCCCCTACCGAACCACAGATGGCGATCTGGACGGAAGACACTACCACCAACAATGGAGGCACCAATCCATTCCAAAACATCCACCGTTGGAGATGAAATTCAAAGGGGACCCAACACGCTTGGGGTTTTTCCTAACCCAAGTCCTCAGACATCCCCAGCGACAAAGCCCGCATCCGGATCGTGCAATCTGCCCTGGATGGACCGGCTGCAGATTGGGTGTTGAACGTGCACGACTCCAATGCCCCAGAATTCAACGACTTCAACCGTTTCATGTCCTCTCTGAGAACGCGATTTGAAGACTCCCCTGACTGATCGCAAAGCCTGCGAAAGGATAAAAACGATGAGGCAAGGCAAATGCCCAGTGGCTGAATATACATAAGAATTCCGGGCCATTGCCAGCAAACTGAATTGGCCAGAAGACATCCTCCTTGGCCATTTCAAAGATGGACTAAATTATGACCTATATGATGCTTGCCTGCCCCGAGGGGAGCCACACCAACTTGAGGAATGGTACGTCTTGGCAGAGGAAGCAGAGATCGACATATTGAAGAGACACCGCCAAGGAAAACAATGGAGCTGCTCCCCGCCTGAGTTGAGACACAAACCAGTGAAACCATTGGCTACAGCCAAGAAGCAAATGGGGTGTTTCAAGTTTGTAAGAGAAGGGCATCGAGCTGTAGAATGCCGCTCCAAAGCCCCCCAGCACAACCCAGACAGATCCCCAATCAGCAAATCCGGAAAGTCTTCAGCTAAGCCAAAAGAAACTGCCATGAGAATGATGGAAATTGCAGAACCCCCCACTTCTGCTCATCAGGGGGAAAGAACTCCAGCCTACACTGCAGGGCCGGTGGACGCCTCAGATGACAGCTCGGAGGGCGAACCCCTGGTAAGTGGACACATCGCACCCATCCTCAAGACAGTGACTATATTAATTCCCCCCATGCCCGAAGCCGTGAAGGTGAAAGCCTTAATAGACTCTGGCTGCACCTGCTGCCTCATTAGCCCGACACTAGTGGGGAATCTGGGCATTCCGTCGAGGAGACTGGAACAACCAATCTCATTTGGCCAGTTAGATGGATCCATAGCAGGGGGGGTGCCAGTTACCCTAGCCACTCTACCAATACACCTCTCCCTGGGCAAACATAAGGAAGATATAACATTTGTGGTGACCCCAGGCATGGAATGCCCAATGATCCTAGGGATGGAATGGTTAAAAAAATGGAACCCCTGGGTAAATTGGAGGATGACAGAAATCAAATTCCCAAAGGGGGACCCTATGGACTTAAAACCCCAAGGGGGGCTACCAGAATCAAGAATAGAAAAAGCATCCATGGGAGAGGAAAAGGGACGAACAGAAATACCAGAGGAATACAGAGACCTTGCTGAGGTTTTCAGTGAGGAGAGGGCGGATGAGCTCCCCCCCCACTGACCCACAGACTGTGCCATTGAATTCAAGCCTGGGCAAAACTCCCGAAGCCCAGATTATACTCCATGAGCCCAAAGGAGAAGGAGGAAATGGAAAGATTCATAAAAAAAAATCTAGAGAGATGGTGCATTGAGCCAGCCAAGCCTAAAGTGGCTGCCCCGGTCCTCTTTAGAGAGAAGAAGGATGGCTCTTTACGCTTATGCGTCGATTATAGGGCCCTGAATACAATCAGTGAAAGCAACCTATACCCTCTGCCCCTCATGAAAGACATGCTGTCACACCTCTCGAAAGGGAAAACATTTTCTAAACTAGACCTAAGGGAAGCTTACTATTGTGTGAGAATTAAGGAAGGGGACAAATGGGAGACCGCATTTAACTGCCCCATGGGGTGCTATCAATTCAAAGTCTTGCCATTTGGATTACAAGGGGGCCCTGCAGTCTTTATGCAATTAATCAATGACATTGTAAGGGAGCACCTGTTTAAGGGGGTCCTTGTTTACTTGGACGACATTCTTATCTTCACCGAAACAAAAGAGGAACATGTCAACCTTGTCAGAGCGGTTTGAAAAAAGCTGCGAGCTGCCCACCTATATGCCAAACTCTCAAAATGTGAATTCCTCCAGGAAAGGATAGACTACCTAGGTTATCACATATCCCCCCAGGGCATTGAAATGGACCCTGAGTAGGTCAGAGGAGTATTAGATTGGGCACCACCCCGCACAAGAAAGCAACTACAAAGTTTCCTGGGCTTTGCAAATTTTTACCGCCAATTCATCCCCTCATTTGCCCAGATAGCCTTGCCCCTCACTAACTTACTAAAAACGAAGGGAGCATCCTCAGTAAAACCTAGCCAGCCACTAACATGGACAATGGAGTGCTAAGCAGCGTTTGAGAGACTAAAGAGATTTTTTTTTGGTTTGAGAGACTAAAGAGACTTTTTTTTGCCGATCTAGTACTAAGGCACCCAGACATGGATAAGCCCTTCGTAATACAGGCAGATGCAAGTGATGTGGCAGTGGGGGCTGTTCTATTACAAGAAAACAATGATGGAGTATTGCAATCCTGTGCATATACATCCAAGAAACTCACGGAAACAGAACAGCGTTGGCCTGTATGGGAGAAGGAGGCATACGGGATACATTGGGCATTACTCATGTGGCGACAGTTCCTGGAAGGCAACAAAATCCCCTTCCAGGTGTGGACTGATCACAAAAATTTGGAAGCCCTGAAAGCGCCCAGGAAACTCAATCCCAAACAAGCCCGCTGGTCCCAGCATTTTCACCAGTTCCAATTTAAGCTCAAACATTTACCAGGGAGAAAGAACTCACATGCCCCAATATAACAGCGCACGAACCACAGACTCTAAACCAATAATTGCAGAGTCACAACTGGCAGCACCAGTAACCACAAGAACTCAAGCTAAATTAAAACCACAACTGGACAGCCAAACTGGAATTGAATTGAGAAAAAGTTTGGAAAAAATGTGTGCACAATGAGAGACGGGTTGCCTTGGGTAGGGGAAAAGTTATATATACCAACAACCCAAAGAGTCACATTCATGCAGCTTTGCCATGACACGAAATCATCAGGGCATTTTGGATTTGTAAAAAGTTTACACTTAATTAAATGGCAATTTTGGTGGCCATCAATAAAAAAGGACATAGAAAGTTATGTAGCCAACTGCCCAAAATGTGCGACTGCAAAGAGGTTGCAAGGGAAATCTCCAGGACTATTACAACCAGTGGCAAATCCCTCAGCCCCCTGGAGGGAAATAGCCATGGATTTTATAGTGGAATTGCCAGAAAGCAATGGGAATATGGTTGTCTGGACGGTCACGGACTTGTTTTCCAAACAGGTGCATTTTATCCCTTGCCAAAAGATTCCCACCACAAAAGCCTTAGCGAAACTTTTCATCCAGCACATTTACAGATTGCATGGGGCACCCCAACGCATCATCTCTGATAGGGGAGTGCAATTTACGTCTGCATTTTGGAAGGAATTTTTATCCCTTTTACGAACCACTCAAGGACTGACATGTAGCCACCACCCACAAGGGAATGGGAGGGGGGGCTGAAAACAGAACGTTGTCATTCAGTACTCGAGCAATATCTAAGATGTTTTCTTAATTTCCAACAGACCGGGTGGGCGGACTTACTCCCTTTTGCAGAAGTTGCCTACAATAATGCAGTCCAGTCCAGCACAGGTTACACTCCTTTTCAAATAGCCAATGGTCAAAGTTTCAACCCCATGCCAGAATTAACCCCAAACGAACCAACAATCCCATCACTGAAAGAATGGATGGAACAATTATAAGACACCTGGCCAATAGTTAGAAAAGCACTAGATGAAGCTAGGCAGGCATACAAAGCACAAGCCGATAAAAAAAGGGTTGAGCCTACACCATACATTATAGGAGAAATGGTGTACTTATCTACAAAATTCCTAAAGTCCCTAAAAAACTTGGACCATAATATACAGGACCTTTTCCAATTAAAAGAATCATAAACCCAGTAACAGTAGAATTAGAATTACCCCAAAATCTCAGGCACCCAATTTTTCATTGCAGCTTGCTGAAAAGAGAGCATCAGTTACCTTTACGGCCAAAAATCCCCCCCCCCCACCTCCAATCATGGTGGAGGGCGAATAACACTTCGAAATAAAGGAAATCCTTGACTCTAGGAGATATCATGGAGTGACTCAGTACCTAGTTGCCTGGAAACACCTCCCTGCCTCACAAAACAAATGGGTCCATAAACGTCATGTCAGAGCCCCGAAGTTATTAAAGAAGTTTCACACAGAGTATCCTAACAAGCCTGACCAACTTTTATACCTGTTTTGTTTTCTTTCAGGTGGATCTGTCTTTTTTTTAAGGGGGCAGGATGTCAGAATCCAATTATATTTCATCTCTAGTTATCAACTATAGAAAACCCCATTTCTGCCTTCTCTGGATTCTGTCATACGATGAAGGGAAGGGGGTGAACAAAGGGGTTTTACGGCCCTCACTTCCTTCAGTACACTTCAAAGGAACTGGATGTGTATATCACCAAAAGGACTAACCATAACAATGGGGCTATTACCTTCATGTAATTCTCTCTGAAGTCTCCATCCAGCTGGCAGTAAGGAAAAGGGGGTGGGAGTGTAATGCCTGAGACTGTCGCTGGAAGAAGGGGGTGATTGGGTGGGACTACTGGGGAACCCCTTAAAACCTTGAATGGGAGAGCTTGTACCCCAAGTCCTGTCTAGAACGCCTGCAACCATTTTCTCTTAATAAAGGATGCCTGTTGGAAGAATTATTCCAAGAATTCTGTCTTCTTAAGATGCAAAGTGGGGTGGGTCCTTACAGGATCAAGGACAGGGCTTTTCAACAAACAAATATACACAAACAAATCAAATGTTGTCATGGAATTTTTTCCAAGTCAATTTTGTATTCCACATATCTCAACTTTAAATAATTTCTATCTTATTCTCTTTTCCAGCTTGCTTATATGCTTGTGGCTCAAGTCAAGACATTTGATAAACAGACCTTAATAGCTTTGGGGCAACAAGCAGTGGGACTCACCACTGGTCAGATGTCAGATCTAACAGCAGAAGACCTGACAGATCACAAGGTTCTGGAATCACTCGGGCAAGTCAAGGGCTGGAACAGAGGACAATTCCAGATTCTGGTAAACAAGATTCTCCTCAATTACAAGGTAAATCTTGTGACTTCCCATTTCTGATCTGGTAATATCAATGAGTGTCACCAAATGGAGAGAGAATGCCAGCTCACTACACATATGCAAATTAGGAAGCAGGCCTCAACCATGTTTTCCCCTCCTGTCTCTGGAATAGTTTCTTGTCTGCTATCACCCTCACTCTCCCATTAATGCCTGCCCTGCCAGGGCACCCACAGGGAAGTTTTAAAAAGTCAAAATTGCAGTCATAGTCACCATCTCGAATTTTAAATTTACCCGTAGAGCCTTGCACCCTGTTTTGTATGTACCATTGAGGCTTACAAAAGCGTATCTGCCAAAAGTGACACTAAGATCTGAATAGATCTTCTCTACAATGGTTTCAGTTGGCAAGTGGAGCTTCAAACGTAATTTTTTAATGCTGGGAAAGAAAAAAAAATGTAGGGAAATGTCTCTGGGATAGTTGAATTGGCAAAAAGAGGCTTCTGCTGGTTCCCAGTTCACAATATCACCACATGAAAGAAGAGATAAAGAAGAAAGCAAGAGAGTGAGAGAAGTGACATGGTCATCTTCTGAAATGTGTGCCCGTTTTGTGTAATGAGACAAAGGATGGATGTGGAAAGGTAATTCCCCACTTGTCCACAATCTTCTTTCCCAATAGATTTCCACTGAAAACGGATGGGTGTCTGTTTCTCTGGTTGGGGAGAGGAGAAGCCCTGCTAACCAAACAGGCAGGGCTTCTCCTCTCCCCAACCAGAGAAAGAGCATTATGGAAGAGGCAAAGTAGCAAGGGAAACAATTAGCCTCAATCTCTCTTCTCTTGGAATTTCCTCCTCTTTCAGGACAGTGGGCAAAGGGGATCAGAGGAAGAGGGAAGAGGTTGGGTAGGGTGCTTGATAGCAATAGAGGGCATTTAACTTCCACCCCCAAATCTAGGCAAATCCTGCCAGATTTATGCCTTGACCATCTGCCTCATTCTTCCTGCAGCTAGACACAGTTGAGAAATTTGAGCATCTCGGTACTCTGGCAGAAGGCTTGCCGGGTAACAGTTTTGACACCATGGCAGCCAGTTTCGTGGTTAAGCTGGCCAAGAATGTGAGCTTCCAGAGAGCTTTCAGAAAAAGTTCTGATCATGTGAAGAAGGCCTTTGTCAGTAAGGTAAGAGGGGGAAAGTGACTATGAGAAATATTGGAAAAGGGGTAGGTCTCTTTAGGATTGCTAGATAAATGAATAAATAGACAAGTTTCAACAAGCTGCATCTGCTGTAAATCAAAGAATGTGAGAGTTGGAAGGTCTTTGCAGCCCAATCCTTGCTCTGTGTAGGAAAGTCTCCCTGGCAGTTAGCTCTGAAGCAATGGTTGGAGATCAACAATAAAAGCCCCCCCCCCCCACACACACACTTTGGCCCCTGCCTTGCTGTAGTTATTTCAGAGACAAATTTGCCCAGTCTTGCTGCTGCTTCTTTTTTCTTCTGTCAGCTGCTGCTGAAGAAAGATACAGTGGTGTGTAGAGATTTACAGCCCTATAGCTTCCCCACCTTCCACCTGGATTAAGAATAAATATTGAAAATTGTCATTACGTTTCTTATTTATTTTGCTCTCCCAAAAGCAACCTCTGAGTAATAAAAGTCCTTAATTGTAAATAAGCATACAAAAGTATTGAGTAATGCATTTGACAAAGTAGACCACAACCTACTTCATGGTAAGATGAAACAATGTACGATAGACAGCTTCACCACAAGATGGATTCGTAACAGGCTGACCAAC
The DNA here is from genome assembly GCF_016545835.1 of Crotalus tigris. Lineage (NCBI taxonomy): Eukaryota > Metazoa > Chordata > Lepidosauria > Squamata > Viperidae > Crotalus > Crotalus tigris. The sequence goes on along the minus strand of NW_024098451.1, from coordinate 240,358 downwards.
TGCATTCAGTGGAACTACATCTACATGGAGGAAAGCATGCAGTGGGGTACCTCAAGGTTCTGTTTAGGCCCAGTTCTTTTCAATATCTTCATAAATGATGTAGATGAGAGAATAGAAGGGGAACTTATTAAAGTTGTAGATGACACCAAGCTTGGGAGAATTGCCAACACTTTAGAAGATAGACTCAAGATTCAAAAGGATCTTGACAGACTTGAACATTCGGCCCTATCCAACAAGAGGCAGTTCAGTGGTTAGGAAAGGAAGGTCCTGCACTTAGGCAGGAAAAATCAAATGCACAGGTATAGAATGGGTAGTACTTGGCTCTGCAGTAGTAATGGTGAGAGAGATCCAAGTCTCTGTGGATCACAGCTTAAGTGTGAGTCAACAATCTACTGTAGCTGCCAAAGGCTGCATCAACAGGAATAGCATCAAGATCATGGGAAGTGGTAATAGTGCTTTATACTGCACTTGGAATACTGTGTCCAGTTCTGGTAACCACAACACAAGAAAGATGCTGAGACCCTAGAAAGAGTTCAGAGAACAATAACAAGGGTTAGGGGTGACAGGATAACTGTCTTCTAATACTTGAAGGGCTGTCACAGGGAAGAGAGCATCGATTTATTCTCCATAGCACCTGAGGGTAGGGCAAGAAGCAATGGGTGGAAGCTTGTCAGAGGGTGATTCAACCTGGAATTAATTTCTTGACAGTGAGAACAATTAATCAATGGAACTGCTTGCCTCCTGGAGTTGTGAGTGCTCCATCGCTGGAGGCTTTCAAAAAAAGATAGGACAGTCATTTGTCCAGGATGATATAAAGACTTCTGCCCTGAGCAGGGGGTTGGATTAGAAGACCTCCAAGATCCCATCCAATCCTATGATTCATAAGTCCTTCCCACAAGGTCATTGGGGATTATGACCCTGTGCAGAAAGGGTCTAGCTATGCAGAATTGGCTCCTCGTTGCTTTCTCTTCTCTTCCTCATTCTCTTCTCTGTTTCTTCTCCATTCATTAACCTTCCCTCCACTAATTTTCTGGAGTTTGGTCCCCCACTTTTAAACAGATATTCTGCTTGCATGCACCTTTTAAAACCTGCTGGTTAGAGCAGTGTGACTGACTTTCTTTGGGACATTTGCAGATCCTCTCAAACTCCTCCTCTCTTGGTGACATCTTAAATAATGTTCCAGATGACTTAATCGAATTTGTTCCCAATTCACTGCTGGTATTTGGAGGCCAAACTCCAGATCTCCACAAAATCAACGAGAAATCGTGGTCTCCACAACAGGTAGGGCTCTGGACACATTTGCTGGCTGAACCAGGGCAGACTCCTGCATTTCTTGCTTTTAATGTGCTTTTCTCATTCCAGGCAGCAGTCATGTTTGGAGATATCTTCACCAGGATTGATAACTACACAATGTGAGTTCTGGGCCCCTAATAGTAGAGTAAGCGAGGATCTTGTGGTAAGAAGGAGAAAAACAAGATAGAGCAGCCAGAGATGATATTTATTTGTCTATTTATCCCTTCAAATAGTACAAGATATTTCAATTGTATACTGTATGGGGAATGTTGACACAATCATGCTTAACCAATTTGCTTCTTCACAACATACCTAGGGTGTGTATCTTTGAGCTTAAATTACTGTTTGGTTAGTTTATGATTTAGTGTATTCTGAAAATGCGGAAATGGGTTGACCATGTTGCACATGCATCGGTAATTTTATTTTTCAAACTGGCAAGCATGTGTTACGTTCTGGGGAAACCTATCAAGCTTTCAACATTTCAGATTGAGCTTCCGTCTACAAGTAGCCCTCAACTTACGACCACAGTTGGGACCAGAACTTCCATTGCTAAGCAGTCTGGTAGTAAAGTAATGCCCACTCTTAGAACCTTCTTTGTTGTGGTTGTTAGGCAAGCAGTCATTAAACCAGTGGTCGTAATGCAAGGACTACTTGTTCCTGAGATATCTAACATGAGCTTCTACTAAGAGGGTCAAAAAAGTCAAGATGATAGTTGTGACTGTGATCAAATTTGTGCCCCTCTTAAAATTTTATATATTTGTTTTATTTCTATAGCTACCCATTTCTATAGCCAAATGACTCTCAGCAGCTTATGCATCATTTACAACACCTCTGTAACAGAGACAGGATTTTGATGATACTGTTGCGTCTTGGCTGCTATCTTTGCTTTTTTGACAGCCCCCCCCCCAGTCATATCTGATTTTTTCTTTTGTGAGAGAAAAAGGCTTCCTTGATTTATTGAAATCTGGTATAATTATCCTCTAAGACATGATTAACTGACCAACCAGTGTATCTGTGTGGCTTTCAGGCTTTCTCCATTCATCTTGCAAGGCTTTCAGTGTGATGCAGCAAGTAAACTGATGCCTGGGCAGCTCTCCTCCTTAGCCCAAGAAGTGAGAAGTAAAAAGGCCAACTTGAGTGAAGAACAGGTGAGGAGATCCCTTGGACCAGGTTCAGGTCAAATCCAGATTCAAGTTAGAAAGAGACACCTTCTGTCTGCCCACCTGGATTTTGATCATGCTGATGGAGATTAGATGGGCTGAAGCACAACCATGCAGGTGGCCACTTGGTTGGAAAGTTTATCTACCTGCAGTGATAAACATACAATTCTTTTTTTGCTTATTGTGAGAGCAATGTCTTATTTTCTTCCCATCAGCTCTCCTGCATGGCCAGACTTCTCAATAAAAGCAACCTGACAGCAAACCTCAGCAGCTATCCAGCAGATGTTCTGCTTTTTTTCCCGTGAGTAATTCTGGAGTGCACTTTGCAGCAGAAGCAAAGTTTGATGACTTTTTTTGCCCCCTTCAAGCCAGCTTTTAAAGCTTTTCTTGTGGCTTTTTTTTTTTGGTTCTAGCAATTTTAACTTTCCCCAACTGTCCAAAAGATGAGTCCCAGGAGCAACAATAATTTTCAAGACATGATATGAAATATTTACACATTTATTCAAAATCTAGCTAGGGGGAGAGGGTGTAACAAATCATTTTTTTTCTTGCATCTTAAATGATTTAAGTTCTGTTTTTTCCAGCCTTAGCAAAGTAGAACATCAAAGCTGTGAAATGTTTTACACTTTGGCTTCTGAAGGGAACCTAAACTTATTGGCCAATGGATCATCCCAGCGGACCAGGCTTTTGGAGAATGCATTGCGTTGTGTTGTGAGTTACAACTCTCTCTTCCCCCTTCTCTTTTTCTGGCTGACTTTTGTGTTCCACAGAGCATGTGCTCCAAACTGGGGTGTGCACATCTCAAGAGCTGCACAAGATATTCCATTGAGATGTGTGAGAAAATAGGCTAGAATCCTGATTTATATTTATTTACCTCTGCCTTTTCTAATTTCTTTTGGGGGATATGTTTTTTAATATATATATTTTAATATATAGTACATGTACATTATGTAAATTATACATACATTTGCAAGTAATAGTAATAGTAGTAAAGTTGGAAGGGACCTTGGAGGTCATCTAGTCCAACCCCCTGCTCAGGCAGGAAACCCTACACCATTTCGGACAAATGGCTGTCCAGTCTCTTCTTAAAAACTTCCAGTGTTGGAGCATTTATGCTTCTGGAGGCAAGCTGTTCCACTGATTAATTGTTCTCACTGTCAGGAAGTTTCTCCTTAGTTCTAGGTTGCTTCTCTCCTTGATTAGTTTCCACCCGTTGCTTCTTGTCCTGCCTTCAGGTGCTTTGGAAAATAGATTAATTCCCTCTTCTTTATTGCAGCCCCTGAGATATTGGAATACTGCTATCATGTCCCCCCTTGTCTTTCTCTTTGTTAAACTAGACATACCCAATTCTAGCAACCGTTCCTTATATGTTTTAGCCTCCAGTCCCCTAATCATCTTTGTTGCTCTTCTCTGTACTCCTTCTAGAGTCTCAACATCTTTTTTACATCGTGGTGACCAAAACTGGATGCAGTATTCCAAGTGTGGCCTTACCAAGGCATTGTAGAGTGGTATTAATACTTCACGTGATCTTGATTCTGTCCCTCTGTTAATGCAGCCTAGCACTGTGTTGGCCTTTTTGGCAGCTGCAGCACACTGCTGGCTCATATTTAGCTGATTGTCTACTAGGACTCCGAGGTCCCTCTCACAGTTACTACTATTGAGCATGGTGCCACCTATGCTGTACTTGTGCATTTGGTTTTTCTTGCCTAAATGTAGAACCTTGCTTTTTTCACCATTGAATTTCATTTTGTTAGTTAGTGCCCTGTGTTCAAGTCTGTCCAGATCCTTCTGTATCTGAAGCCTGTCTTCTGGAGTGTTGGCTATTCCTGCCAGCTTGGTGTCATCTGCAAATTTGATGAGTTCACCATCTATCCCTTCATCCAAATCGTTGATGAAGATGTTGAAGAGTACTGGGCCCAGAACAGAGCCCTGGGGCACCCCACTACACACTTCCCTCCATATAGATGCAGTTCCATTGAGGAACACTCGCTGAGTACGGCCGGTCAGCCAGCTACGGATCCATCTGGTGGTGGTTCTGTCTACCCCACATTTTTCTATCTTGTCAAGTAGTAGGTTGTGATCTACTTTATCCAATGCCTTACTGAAGTCCAAGTAAATTATGTCCACAGCATTCCTCTGATCCACTAATTTTGTCACTTGGTCAAAGAATGCAATAAGATTTGTCTGGCATGATCTATTTTTGACAAACCCATGTTGGCTTTTAGTAATGACTTTGTTTGCCTCTAGGTTTTCGTTGATTCGTTGTTTGATTATCTTTTCCAGGATCTTCCTAGGTATTGAGGTCAGGCTGATAGGTCTGTAATTTCCTGGATCCATTTTTTTTTCCTTTTTTGAGGATGGGAACTACATCGGCTCTTTTCCAATCCTCTGGTAGTTTCCCTGTGTTCCAGGATCTTTGAAAAATATAGTTCAGTGGTTCCGATATCACATCTGCCAATTCCTTGAGAACCTTGGGGTGTAATCCATCTGATCCTGGCGATTTGAACTCATCTAGGCTGGACAGGTGCTCACTTACCATTTTCTTGCCTATCTTAACTTGTGTTTCTATTTTGTTTTTTATGGCACTATTTTTGATAGGTTGGTCTGTTTTTTCCCTTTGTGTAAAGACAGATGCAAAAACCGAGTTAAATAGTTCTGCTTTCTCCCTGTTGCTTGTCACCTTCTTGCCACTTCCACCCACTAATGGACCAATCATTTCCTTCACTTTTTTCTTGTTTTTTACATGTTGAAAGAAGCTTTTTTTGTTATTTTTGACTTTGGTCGCAAAGTCAAATATATACATGTTATATACATGTGCATATAAGTGCATATAAGGATGCATGCTTAAACATTTTTTAATGATAAGGATATATTGTCAAAGTTTGGAATCTCTGCCATAGAAGGTGGCTCTCTTATTCTGCAAATGTTTCTTTTTTTATTCTGGGGAAATCTTCAGAATTTGGAATTATTAGAAGTCTTCTAATCTTCTCTTTGAAAATAGTGTTTTTGAGGGGGGGGGTGAAAGTCCTCAAAAGCCAGTCAGATTTAGATATAGATGGACATTTCTCCAGGCACATGACCTCCCTTACAGCAGAGTTTCCTAACCTTTCCGGCTTTTCAGACAGCCAGGGAAGGGGATGGTTCTGTGCGAGTGGCCAGCAAGCATGTGTGCACATACAACTCCATTTGTACAACATACATACAATGCCCGCCGCTTATACAAATGGATTGCATGTGCTTGCCTGCTGCTCGCACAAGTGGGATGTGCACGCACACGCCTGCCACTTCTGCAGCGGGGTTCCGAACAGCTCACAGCCAAGTAGTGGGCCAAGTCCAGGGGTTAGGGACACCTGCCTTAGAGTTCCAGATTTGGATGCAACATGTTCTGATTGGCCTCTCTCTAAGCACCTACAATTCCTCCAGAAGATGGCAGGTCAGAGGCATAGAGAGAAACAAAAGGGTGGTTGGATCCAATCAATCCCTTGCCTGGTTGACTCTTGGAAACTGACTCAGAATTCCACCATGCTAATCTTGGACTTTGGCTTTAATACTTCTGGTATATACAACCCACTGGTCACATGGGAAATCCTAACCAAAAAAGAAATAACTCAAACAGTGCAATCCCCTCAACTCAAAGCATTGCTTTTTGCTCAGCAAGTATGGCTCCCAAGTTGGCGTTCATCCAAATGCAGATTACGGATGGACCAGGTTTTGAAAGATAAGGGCTCAGTGCCAGCTGTCCTGAGCCAAGCAAAACTCCTGGATCTGATATTAAGCTCACTCTCTGTTTTATAAGGGAGTAAAAAACACCTCGCTCAGCCGAGAGCAGCTCCAGCAGCTGGGAGCCTTTGTGTGTGACATGAAGCCAGCCACCATCACAGACTCTGACCCGGCAGTCCTGGAGAATTTGAAAGAGTGTCCAGACCTCACAGCTGCTCAGAGAATAGCCCTAGGGGGGCTCCTGGGCAGTGGGAACACCTCATATGGGTAAGTGAGAGTCTAAAAGTGAAAAATGGCTGTTTTAAAACTAAAGGTAAAAAATGGGGGGTGGAGGGGAATGCAACATTCAAGCACATTCCCTCTAATTTTAATACAAGAATTCAATTTTTATACACATATTAGTGACTATGTGTTAATTTTTTTAATGCACTTTTTTAATGTTTTGTGTTTTTTTGTTTCTCTTAACATTTTTGGGAGTTTTGTATTTTAACCTTTTTTGAATAAAATAAAAATAGATAAAATTCAATTTTTTGTCACACGAACATAGGAAATTCTCAAAATCACTTAAATGTGAGCCAACAGTGTGTATTAGTAACCAAAAAAGCCAATACAATTCTAGGTTGCATTAACAAGGGATAGAATCAAGATCATGTGAAATGTTAGTATCTTTTATAAAGCCTTAGTAAGATCACAGTTGAAATAATGTCTCCAGTTTTGGTAACTATATTATAAAAAAGACGTTGAGACTCTGGAAAGCGTGCAGAGAAGAGCAACAAAGAGGATTATGGGGCAAGAGGCTAAAACATGAAGAATGGTTGCAAAAATTGGATATGTGTAGTCTAATGAAAAGAAGGACTGGGGAGACATAGCAGTGTTACAGTATTTGAGGGGCTGTCACAAAGAAGAGGCAGCCAACCTATTTTCCAAAATATCAGAGGGGAGGACAAGAAACGATGGAAATAAATCAAGGAGAGAAGCAACCTGGAATTAAGGAGAAACTTTCTAACAGTGAGAACAATTAACCAGCGGAACAGCTGGCCTTCATCACTGGAGGTTTTAAAGAAAAGATTGGACAGCCACCTATCTGAAGTGGTATAGGGTCTCCTGATTGAGCAGGGAATTTGAGTAAAAGACTTCCATGGTTCCCTCCACTCTGTTATTCTGTTCTGTTCTGTTTTCTTTTTTTAATCTAATTGGCAATATTTATAGAGACGAGAAGGGTATTAGCCCTTTGAAAGTCAGTTGGGTGTAGGGTTTAAGGTATCCCAGGCAACCCACAATTCTGTTCTCCCCTGAACACAAAACCAGCAGGGCAATCTTTGTCCACAACTCTCTCTCTCTCTCTCAGTCCTAAGAGAGAGGCAATGGCAAACCACTTCTGAAATCTTCTAAAGAACCTGCAGGCACTCATCTAGGCAGTCACCAAGAACCAACACTAACACAAAAATGAAAAGAAAAATAACTCTTTGGAATTCTGCAGATTTGCAGAAAGCCCCCCCCCCCCGGGCTTCACAAAATATATTGTGGGAACACCTCATAGTGGACACCAAACATTGATTTGCTGTTGAATGGATAGAAAGTGATATGGAAAACCAAAATGAATGGAATTCCCTAGGTACATATGTATTTATCAATATGCTGGTCAAAAATTGTACTAAAGTTAATTACTACTATGAAATATAGGGGCACACAAAGATAATAATTAGGAGTACCATTGAATTAATGGAAAGGGAGCATACATCGAAGTTTATTTTTATAGACTCCTTCAGTTACAAAATGTCAAAAAATAGTTCTTCCAAAATGTCTTCAGAGTCAGAATTTGCACATTTACCTAATTATTAGTTTTTGCTTTGCCATCTGTGAGCTGCATCCTATACAATAATATTATACACCATCACTATCTAACATCTATTTCCATGTGATACAGACCTCCTGCCTCCTGGGATGAATCAACGCTTGAACACCTTGGACCTCTTGCTTTCTACAAAAATCACACTATCTGGGATTTCATTAACAAGGTAGGAGAAGCAGATGAACTTGCATGTTGTGGTTCCGGCCTGAAGTCAAGATGGCAGCCATGACCATGAAACTGAAGGTGTCACCATCTTAATCTCTGTTATCTCAGGGCTGAGAGAGAATAATTGGCCCAAGGGCATCCAACTACTTCATGCCTAAGGTCAGATAAGAACTCATAGTCTCCAGGTTTCTAGCCTGATACATTAGCCCTTACACCAAACTATCTCTCTCTGCAAAAAAAAAAAAAAAAAATGTGTGATGTATTATTCCAATGGATGTTCTGTTTTTCAGGAAGAAAGGATGATCTTCTTCAAAAAGGTGATGGATGGCTACAACAGCCAAAGAGCTTTTCCAGAGACAAAAACAATCCTCTTCTTAAAATCAGTTGGATCTAAGTCTGCTTCGTCTCCTAGAACTAAACGGGCAACTGAAAGTAAGGAAAAAAATTGACCTCTTGGTCTGTTGTACATGCACACCCACATACAGACATGAATGTATAGACACTAGAACCGGGAGACAATTCTCTGAGCATTGGAAGCACAATATAAAAATAAATGCATAAGCATTAAGATGCACCAAATTAAAAAAAAACTATCTTGGAAAATAGGGGGCTTGAATAGCCTAAGTAATAAAAATATACAGTAATATTCAGGGCATATAGTATTGTGAACTCATCATTTTGTCATTCAGTATATTCTTCAATACTTAGCTAGCATTACTATTTTTTTCCTGCAATCATAATAAATTATAAAGACAGGGAACTTCTTAATATCTTGCCAATATTATGGGTAGAAATCTATCTGTGATCAGCCTCTTTCCCTCAGCTGTGCTCCTGCAATAGTGTTTGTGGGTGTCTTCACAAGTCAGGCACAGTGGTGCTGGGACAGAATAAATGCGGGAAAATGAAATATGGAAGATAACATCCCTAAGGAAAAATCCAGGACCAGGAAGCCAGGAAATTATATTAATAGATTTTAACAGTAGATCCAGAGTTGAAAAGCCAAAAGGCTCAAGGAGTGGGAGAACTATAAGAGGGACAATATGCAGCGGCATCCACAAAAAGTCAAGATGGTGGCTGTTGTTGTTGTTAATTGCGAAGTCGTGTCCGACCCATCGTGACCCCATGGACAACGTTCCTCCAGGTCTTCCTGTCCTCTACCATCTTCTGGAGTCCATTTAAGTTCACACCTACTGCTTCAGTGACTCCATCCAGCAATCTCATTCTCTGTCGTCCCCTTCTTCTATTGCCCTCAATCTTTCCCAGCATTAGGCCCTTCTCCAGTGAGTCCTTCCTTCTCATTAGGTGGCCAAAGTATTTGAGTTTCAACTTCAGGATCTGGCCTTCTAAAGAGCAGTTGGGGTTGATCTCTTCTAGGACTGACCGGTTTGAACGCCTTGCATTCCAAGGGACTCGCAGGAGTCTTCTCCAGCACCATAGTTCAAAGGCCTCAATTCTTTTGCGCTCAGCCTTTCTTATGGTCCAACTTTCACAGCCATACATTGCAAATGGGAAAACCATGGCCTGGACTATACGCACTTTTGTTGGCAGGGTGATGTCTCTGCTTTTTAGTATGCTGTCTAGATTTGCCATAGCTTTCCTCCCCAAGAGCAAGCGTCTTTTAATTTCTTGGCTGCAGTCCCCCATCTGAGGTGATCTTGGAGCCCAGAAAAATAAAATCTGTCACTACCTCCATTTCTTCCCCATCTATTTGCCAGGAATTGAGAGGGCCAGATGCCATGATTTTGGTTTTCTTAATGTTGAGTTTCAAGCCAACTTTTGCACTCTCCTTCGTCACCCGCATCAGGAGGCTCTTTAGTTCCTCTTCACTTTCTGCCATTAGAGTGGTATCATCTGCATATCTTAGGTTGTTGATATTTCTCCCGGCAATCTTAATTCCAACTTTTGATTCATCTAGCCCTGCCTTTCTCATGATGTGCTCTGCATATAAGTTAAATAGGCAGGCGACAGTATACAGCCTTGCCGGACTCCTTTTCCAATTTTGAACCAATCAGTGGTTCCGTGTTCGGTTCTCACTGTTGCTTCTTGACCCGCATATAGGTTTCTCAAAAGACAAATGAGATGGTCTGGTACTCCCATCTCTTTAAGAACTTGCCACAATTTGTTGTGATCCACACAATCACAGGCTTTTGCATAGTCAATGAAGCAGAAGTAGATGTTTTTCTGGAACTCCCTAGCTTTCTCCATGATCCAGCGTATGTTGGCAATTTGATCTCTAGTTCCTCTGCCTCTTCGAAATCCTGCCTGTACTTCTGGTAGTTCTCGATCCACATACTGCTGGAGTCTAGTTTGTAGGATTTTAAACATAACTTTACTAGCATGTGAAATGAGTGTAATGGTGCGATAGTTTGAACATTCTTTGGCATTGCCTTTCTTTGGAATTGGAATGTAAACTGACCTTTTCCAATCCTGTGGCCACTGTTGAGTTTTCCAAATTTGCTGGCAAATGGAATGTAGCACTTTTACTGCATCGTCTTTTAAGATTTTGAATAGCTCAGCTGGAATACTGTCACCTCCACTAGCTTTGTTGTTGCTCAGATTTTCTAAGGCCCATTTCACGTCACATTCTAGGATGTCTGGTTTGAGGTCAATGACCATCTCATTGTGGTTATCTGGGACATTAAGCTCATTCTTGTATAGTTCTTCTGTGTAGTTTTGCCATCTCTTCTTAATCTCTTCTGCCTCTGTTAGGTCTCTGCCATTTTGGTCCTTTATCCTGCCCATCTTTGCATGAAACGTTCCCTTCATATCTCCAATTTTCTTGAAGAGATCTCTGGTCCTCCCTATTCTGTTGTTTTCTTCTATTTCTTTGCACTGTTCATTTAAGAAGGCATTCTTATCTCTTCTAGCTACTCTTTGGAATTCTGCATTCAATTGGGTGTATCTTTCTCTTTCTCCTTTGCCTTTCGCTTCCCTTCTTTCCTCAGCTTTTTGCAAAGCTTCCTCAGACAGCCATTTTGCTTTCTTGCATTTCTTTTTCTTTGGGATGGTTTTAGTTGCTACCTCTTGTACAATGTTGCGAACTTCCATCCATAGTTCTTCAGTCACTCTGTCTATCAGATCCAGTTCCTTAAATCTATTTGTCACCTCTACTGTATATTCATCAGGAATATGATTTAGTTCATACCTGAGTGGCCTAGTGCTTTTCCCTACTTTTTTCAATTTAAGCCTAAATTTTGCAACGAGAAGCTCATGATCTGAGCCACATTCAGCTCCTGGTCTTGTTTTTACTGACTGTATAGAGCTTCTCCATCTTTGGCTGCAGAGCACATAGTCAATCTGATTTCTATGTTGACCGTCTGGTGATGTCCATGTGTAGAGACGTCTCTTGGGTTGTTGGAAAAGAGTGTTTGTTATGACCATTGTATTCTCTTGACAAAATTTTATCAGCCTATGCCCTGCTTCATTTTGTACTCCAAGGCCAAACTTGCCTGTTATTCCGGTTATCTTTTGGCTTCCTACCTTAGCATTCCAATCCCCCATGATGATAAGGACATCATTTTTTGGTGTTAATTCTATAAGGTGCTGTAGGGCTTCATAGAACCGGTCAATTTCATCCTCTTCAGCACCAGTGGTTGGGGCATAGATTTGGACTACTGTGATATTGAAGATGGTGGCTGCAATTGTGCAATCAAAACTTTCCCCCTTTATGTCCATCACAAGTGCAATGCATGCAAAAAGGAAGTGAGTTTCTATTATTCAGTTGTGGCTGCCATCTTGACTTTTTTTTATTCTCATTCCCCCACCCCCACCCTGGGCACCTTTATCTGTATATAGGTATTTCCTTAAAAATGTGGAGAACTGTGCTGTTGGGGAGGTAGTTATAGCTAGGCTTGGCTTGTGTTACAGTTGGACAATAAAAAAATCTCTTAAACCACCAAGCGATCAATTACAGTGTTAATCTATCAGGTTTGTAGCATACAGGTTTGTTGTTATTTACCATGTACATTAAAATTCAGAGAAAGGGCAGCCAAAGAGGAGGGATTTGGTGGAAAAGCATGAGTAAGGAGGAGGAAGTGTTTGGGTGACTTGAAGAAAAGGTTTAGCTGATGCCTTATCTAGAATGCCTCAATATAACAGCAACAAAACAAATGTAGACAAGGATTACTGAGGCAGGACCTTACAGGTGGCTCAAGAAGAAAAAGGGGAGACCCAGACAGGAGGAGACCTGACAGAGAATTGGAAGTTGGAGCAACAGAGCCCAAGAGTTGTGACTTTCAGAAGTCTTCCTTTTCCAAAACGTGCTCAAAGAGATGATTTCTTCCTGTGAATTCTGCCAACAGCTTGCCGTTCTGCTCCCATCACCAGCAGCATCCTAGAAGATCCGCTTTTCATAATTCGATACAACAGTACCCAGCAGTTTGATTCATGTCTGAGTGATGAAGTTGTGAAGGCCAACCTGGGTCTTTTGCTTGAACAGCCCCTCCCAAATGACTACTTGACCATAGTTAAAAAGAAGTTAGACAAGGTGAGTGGCACAGGGACTGAGGGGGTCCTGATGTATACCAGGGTGTTTCCAGGAGTATCTTCAGAGGGGTCCCAAAAATTGAAACGGAGCTGACATTGTATGATTGATACCCTCATCCCATTATTGCATGTTTTGCGTACATGATGTATATAAGAAAGGAGTGGGGCTTTGATTGCATGGTCACAGATACCATGTTGATATTTTTGACTCCCCCCCAGGACACCCTGATTTTTAGTGTTATATTTGGTAATGAAATATGTAGAGATACATTAAGTCTAATAAGAAAATGTTAAGAATTTTTAAAATTAAAATTGCTATCAAGATAATCATATAGAAAACAATAAATAAGCCAATAAGTTTTAAAATGTCATTTTTCAAAATTCTACTGTATTTATTTTAAAATAACATTCTAAAATAACTTTAGAAATGGTACTCAGTATAAAATTATTATAATTCTTATTTTAATATCTAAAATAGTGGGCTTCAGGGGAAGAAAAATCACTTGTGTTGGAGATTCATAGCAGAAGTATGCTTCTGAATATAAAATCTACTGAGGCATTGAGTAGTAAGATGGAGAACAAAATTATTCATACTCTGCCTGTTTTAGTTGCAGATTATGGGCTTAGGCTAACATAGAAAAGCTTCATTCCCTCCCATACTATGCCTTGAAGGGAGGAGGGATTCCGTCTGTCTCCTAAGCACAGAAACTCATTCAACTAACAACAGGCCACTGGAATTTCAGTTCAGTCATCAGGTTTAATGCCAGGATAAAAGGGGTCAGGGTGTAGAATCTTAGAAACTGAGTAAACGAAACTCAGTCCTCATTTATTAGTCAATTTCTTAAGGCATAATTGCTGAGTTGCTTCAATTTCTTCACTACAAACTTTTTAATGAACAGACTTTTTAAGCTTATACTATTGACACATCAATCTGTTCTCTGTCATGTTTTGAAACACCTGCTTTACTTTTGTAGCCCCTCCTTCTCCCCCCCCAAAAGTGGGAAGACCATTCTTGCCAGGTCCTCTTTTTTCTACCATGTTGATTAATTAAACACCATCAACTCTTAGCAATTAAATGCATACTTTCTAGAAGATCCGTCCTTTGTATATTTACAGAGCTGTTTTAATCAAGTATATTCTTCCTGTTTTAATCAAGCCCATCCACCTTGCTGCTGGTCATCCCTTTCTCCTCTTTTCCCAGCATTATAGACTTCCCAAAGAAACGGTCTTGGCATAATGTGTCCAAAATAGGGTAATTAATGTTTGGTCATTTGTGCCACAATGGGATTTTCAGATTGTTCTCTGATCCATTTGTTTGGTTTCCTGATGTTCATGATTCACCTGCACCAAAATTCAAAAGCCTCAACCATCTTTCTGTCCCGTTTCTTTAAAATCCAGCTTTCACATCCACAGAGCATCACTTGCTACATGGTGGTTAATGAAATATATCTACTTTCTCAGAGCTACCCCGGTGGGATTCCAGAAGATCAGTTGAAGCTGCTTGGCTTCCTCTCACGTCAGTACAGCACAGACAAAATTGGCAGTTGGAACCTCACTTCCAGTGACACCCTGGCTGCTCTTCTGAATCCAGAGGATGGCGCATGGGAGATGCCACAGGTGCTGTATCAGAAGGATGGGGTGGGGGTGGGGAAACCTAGTGTCCAAACAGAATTGCGGTGAACTAGGCTTTTTCTTTATTTTTCATTTTAAGCTAGATGTGTGCTGAATACCAAAGGTTTGTCATTTAAGTGTATCACTTTTCTGACTGCCTCCCTTTATCTCTTTACACAAAAGATGTGGCTTTCTTATATGCAAATGCATATTACTGATATACAAATGTTCTTTAAATACCTCCTGCTGTGTCAGTCTGAATAAAAATAAAGTAAAATTAAAAAAAATTATCGAAATTTAATTTTATCTCATTTCTTAAACCATATGGGTTCTTCAGCAGTTTTTTCTAGATATTTACCAGCCTTCTTACCTCTTGCCTCTCCTCTGGACACGCATCCCTTCTTAACATACAACGTCTTTTCTTGCAGCTGAGGCGACTGGTTGCAAGATACATGGAACTGGGAGGCTCACTCACTGGTCCCTTACTAGACATACTGGGAGGCAAACACCTGTGTTTCCTGGATAAAGATCAGCTGCAGGAAATCAACCCAGCATCCATTAGGTCAGTGGTTCTCAACCTTTTTAATGCCGTGACCCCAACCGGTCGTAAGTCAAGGACTACCCAACCTGTCGTAAGTCGAGGACTACCCAACTGGTTGTAAGTCGAGGACATTCCCTGCCCGGGAGCCCCGCACATGCGTGGTGCCGCCCCCTGCGCCAGCTGAGGTGTAGCTGGCAAGGGGCAGAGACGGTGCAGGGCGACCACTGGCTGGGCCACCAGCTGGCCCAGCCCAAGGGAGGTAAGGCACCCACTGGGCCCCACACATGCCTGCAACCCTCCCTGTGCCCGCCGGCCTCCCACCTCCCATTCCTGGACCTCTTTTACTTACATTTTTAGTAGTTGCTCAGCAGGGAGGGGTGGAAGCTTCCAGACATCACGCCTTCGCTGCAGACAACTTGCAGCACCGTTTGCAGACTGGGGCTTTTGGTGGGCTCAGCAGGGCAGGGACAGCCTGGACAATCCCTATTGGCTTTTGAAAGCCAATAGAATTAGACTCTATTCAAGAGAGTCTATTCTATTGGCTTTCAAAAGCCAATAAAATAAAAGGGAGTAGCACAGCTAAGGAAAAGGGGAAAAAATGGCAGACTGCATTGTTTGGCGACCCCTGTGAAATGGTCATTCGACCCCAAATGGTTGAGAACCGCTGCATTAGGTAGATTGCTGTTTCTTAGTGTGTGTGTTTTAACTAAAGGAGGAGGAAATTTTGAATGCCTCCTGGGCCCAGTCTGGAAATTACAATGGAAGAAGATTGGGGAACAATTAGCAAGTAGCATGACCCAAGTGAGGAACAGATATTCTGAGGAGATTAATTAGTAAATATGGCTGTTGGCAGCTCACATATGAAAAATATAATACAAAATATACCAATTCGAAGCTAAAACACAATAGCATCACTACTACTAAAAGATCATTTAAAATGATTTAAATTATTTAAAAGAAACAAACCAAATAAAAGAGGAGGCGGAGTTGCTCTATATGTAAGGAATAACTACATCTCTACAGAAATAGAGCACAACAATGTTGAAAACTGTCTTGAATGCATTTGGGTCAATATAAAGGGGGGGGGGAAATGACATTACCATACGTGTATACTACAGGCCACCCAAACAAACAGAGGAAATAGATGAACTTTTTGCTAGTCAGCTAAGATATGTAGGAAGCACATCACAATAGTAATGGGGGACTTTAACTACCCTGACATCAACTGGGAGACAAACTCTGCACCAAGTGGAAGATCAAATTCCTTGCAAAACTAGCAGACAACTTTGTCTTCCAAAAAGTAGAGAAGGGAACTAGGGGATTAGCCATTTTGGATCTAATTCTCACTAACAGAGATGAAATGATAGAAGGTGTTGAAGCCCCAGGAACCTTGGGAGAAAGTGATCATGTAATATTGGAATTCAACATTATGGAAGCATAAGCAATAGAACACAGTCAAACTAGAGTCTTGGAATTTAAGAGAGCTAATTTCAATAAACTTAGAGAGGGCTTGAGAAGGATTCCATGGATGAGAATTCTCAAGGAGAAAACAACTCAAGAAGCTTGGGAAATTTTGAAAAGTGAGATAATAAAAGCCCAGTCCAGCACAATACCAACAAAGAGGAAAAATCACATGCTGCAACCAGCATGGCTGCATAAAGAATTCTCTGATAAATTGAAAGATAAAAAGGACAAGTATAGAAAGTGGAGAGAGGGACACATAACTAAGTCAGAATATAAGCAAATAGCCCAAGCCTGCAAAGATGAAGTGAGGAAATGAACTAAGGCTTGCGACCAAAGTCAAAAATAACAAAAAAGCTACTTTCCACATGTAAATAACAAGAAAAAAGTGAAGGAAATGATTGCTCCATTAATGGGGGAAAGTGGCAAGAAGGTGACAAGCATCAGGGAGAAAGCAGAACTATTTAACTCATTTTTTGCATCTGTCTTTAGACAAAGGGAAAAAACAGATCAATTGTAAGGACCCACCCCACTTTGCATCTTAAGAAGACAGAACTCTTGGAATAATTCTTCCAACAGGCATCCTTTATTAAGAGAAAATGGTTGCAGATGTTTTAGACAGGACTTGGGGTACAAGCTCTCCCATTCAAGGTTTTACGGGGTTCCCCAGTAGCCCTACCCAATCACCCCCTCTTCCAGCGACAGTCTCAGGCATTACACTCCCACCCCCTTTTCCTTACTGCCCGCTGGATGGAGACTTCAAAGAAAACTACATGAAAGGTAATAGCCCCATTCTTATGGTTAGTTCTTTTGGCGATACACAAATCCATTTCCTTTCAAGTGTACCAAGGGAAGTGAGGGCCATAAAGCCCCTTTGTTCACCCCCTTCCCTTCATCGTATGACAGAATCCAGAGAAGGGAGAAATGGGGTTTTTTATAATTGATAACTAGAGATGAAATATAATTGGATTCTGACATCCTGCCCCTCAAAAATACGACAGATCCACCTGAAAGAAAACAAAACAGGTATAAAAGTTAGTCAGGCTTGTTAGGGTATTCTGTGTGAAACTTCTTTAATAGCTTCGGGGCTCTGACATGACGTTTATGGACCCACTCGTTTTGTGAGGGAGGGAGGTGTTTCCAGGCAACTAGGTACTGAGTCGCTCCATGATATCTCCTAGAGTCAAGGATTTCCTTTATTTCGAAGTGTTGTTCGCCCTCCACCATGATTGGAGGTGGTGGTGGGGGGATTTTTGGCCGTAGAGGTGACTGACGCTCTCTTTTCAGCAAGCTGCAATGAAAAATTGGGTGTATTTGCCTGAGATTTTTGGGTAATTCTAATTCTACTGTTACTGGGTTTATGATTCTTTTAATTGGAAAAGGCCCTATATATTTTGGTCCAAGTTTTTTTACAGGGCTGTAGGGACTTTAGGTATTTTGTAGATAAGTACACCATTTCTCCTATAATGAATGGTGTAGGCTCAACCCTTTTTTTATCGGCTTGTGCTTTGTATGCCTGCCTAGCTTCATCTAGTGCTTTTCTAACTATTGGCCAGGTGTCTTGTAATTGTTCCATCCATTCTTTCAGTGATGGAATCCTTGGTTTGTTTGGGGTTAATTCTGACATGGGGTTGAAACTTTGACCGTTAGCTATTTGAAAAGGAGTGTAGCCTGTGCTGGAGTGGACTGCATTATTGTAGGCAACTTCTGCAAAAGGGAGTAAGTCCGTCCAATCACTTTGTTGGAAATTCAAAAAACATCTCAAATATTGCTCAAGTACTGAATGACAACGTTCTGTTTGTCCATCTGTCTGAGGGTGATGGCTAGATGTCAGTCCCTAAGAGGGATAAAAATTCCTTCCAAAATGCAGAGGTAAATTGCACTCCCCTATCAGAGATGATGCGTTGGGGTGCCCCGTGCAATCTGTAAATGTGTTGTACGAAAAGTTTTGCTAAGGCCTTTGCAGTGGGAATCTTTTGGCAAGGGATAAAGTGCACCTGTTTGGAAAACAAGTCCGTGACCGTCCAGACAACCATATTCCCATTGCTTTCTGGCAATTCTACTATAAAATCCATGGCTATTTCCCTCCAGGGGGCTGAGGGATTTGCCACTGGTTGTAATAGTCCTGGAGATTTCCCTTGCAACCTCTTTGCAGTCGCACATTTTGGGCAACTGGCAACATAACTTTCTATGTCCTTTTTTATTGATGGCCACCAAAATTGCCATTTAATTAAGTGTAATGTTTTTACAAATCCAAAATGCCCTGCTGATTTCGTGTCATGGCAAAGCTGCATGAATGTGACTCTTTGGGTTGTTGGTATATATAACTTTTCCCCTACCCAAGGCAACCCGTCTCTCATTGTGCACACATTTTTGTTTTTCTGGAACCATTCGTCTGTTTCCAAACTTTTTCTGAATTCAATTCCAGTTTGGCTGTCCAGTTGTGGTTTTAATTTAGCTTGGGTTCTTGTGGTTACTGGTGCTGCCAGTTGTGACTCTGCAATTATTGGTCTAGAGTCTGTGGTTCATGCGCTGTTATATTGGGGCATGCGAGTTCTTTCTCCCTGGTAAATGTTTGAGCTTAAATTGGAACTGGTGAAAATGCTGGGACCAGCGGGCTTGTTTGGGATTGAGTTTCCTGGGTGCTTTCAGGGCTTCCAAATTTTTGTGATCAGTCCACACCTGGAAGGTGATTCTGTTGCCTTCCAGGAACGTTGCCACGTGAGTAATGCCCAACGTATCCTGTATGCCTCTTTCTCCCATACGAGCCAGCGCTGTTCTGTTTCCGCGAGTTTCTTGGATGTATATGCATAGGGTTGCAATACTCCATCATCGTTTTCTTGTAATAGAACAGCCCCCACTGCCACATCACTTGCATCTGCCTGTATTACGAAGGGCTTGTCCATGTCTGGTGCGGCAGAAAAAAGTACTGGTGCGGCAGAAAAAAGTCTCTTTAGTCTCTCAAACGCTGCTTGGCACTCCATTGTCCATGTTAGTGGCTGGCTAGGTTTTACTGAGGATGCTCCCTTTGTTTTTAGTAAGTTAGTGAGGGGCAAGGCTATCTGGGCAAATGAGGGGATAAATTGGCGGTAAAAGTTTGCAAAGCCCAGGAAACTTTGTAGTTGCTTTCTTGTGCGGGGTGGTGCCCAATCTAATACTGCTTTGACCTACTCAGGGTCCATTTCAATGCCCTGGGGGGATATGCGATAACCTGAGTAGTCTATTCTTTCCTGGTGGAATTCGCATTTTGAGAGTTTGGCATATAGGTGGGCGGCTCGCAGTTTCTTTAAAACCGCTCTGACAAGGTTGACATGTTCCTCTTTTGTTTCGGTGAAGATAAGAATGTTGTCCAAGTAAACAAGGACCCCCTTAAACAGGTGCTCCCTTAGAACGTCATTGATTAATTGCATAAAGACTGCAGGGCCCCCTTGTAATCCAAATGGCAAGACTTTGAATTGATAGCACCCCATGGGGCAGTTAAATGAGGTCTTCCATTCATCCCCTTCCTTAATTCTCACGCAATAGTAAGCTTCCCTTATGTCTAGTTTAGAAAAAATTTTCCCTTTCGAAAGGTGTGACAGCATGTCTTTCATGAGGGGCAGAGGGTATAGGTTACTTTCACTGATTGTATTCAGGTCCCTATAATCGACGCATAAGCGTAAAGAGCCATCCTTCTTCTCTCTAAAAAGGACCGGGGCAGCCACTTTAGGCTTGGCTGGCTCAATGAACCGTCTCTCTAGGTTTTTTTTAATGAATCTTTCCATTTCCTCCTTCTCCTTTGGGCTCATGGAGTATAATCTGGACTTCGGGAGTTTTGCTCCAGGCTTGAATTCAATGGTACAGTCTGTGGGTCGGGGGGGGGGGGAGCTCATCTGCCCTCTCCTCACTGAAAACTTCAGCAAGGTCTCTGTATTCCTCTGGTATTTCTGTTAGTCCCTTTTCCTCTCCCATGGATGCTTTTTCTATTCTTGATTCTGGTAGCTCCCCTTGGGGTTTTAAGTCCATAGGGTCCCCCTTTGGGAATTTGATTTCTGTCATCCTCCAATTTACCCAGGGGTTCCATTTTTTAACCATTCCATCCCTAGGATCATTGGGCATTCCATGCCTGGGGTCACCACAAACGTTATGTCCTCCTCATGTTTGCCCAGAGAGAGGTGTATTGGTAGAGTGGCTAGGGTAGCTGGCACCCCCCTGCTATGGATCCATCTAACTGGCCAAATGAGATTGGTTGTTCCAGTCTCCTCGATGGGATGCCCAGATTCCCCACTAGTGTCGGGCTAATGAGGCAGCAGTTGCAGCCAGAATCTATTAAGGCTTTCACCTTCACGGCTTCGGGCATGGGGGGAATTAATATAGTCACTGTCTTGAAGATGGGTGCGATGCATCCACTTACCAGGGGTTCGCCCTCCGAGCTGTCATCTGAGGCATCCACCGGCCCTGCAGTGTAGGCTGGAGTTCTTTCCCCCTGATGAGCAGAAGTGGGGGGTTCTGCAATTTCCATCATTCTCCTGGCAGTTTCTTTTGGCTTAGCTGAAGACTTTCCGGATTTGCTGATTGGGGATCTGTCTGGGTTGTGCTGGGGGGCTTTGCAGCGGCATTCTACAGCTCGATGCCCTTCTCTTACGCACTTGAAACACCCCATTTGTTTCTTGGCTGTAGCCGATGGTTTCACTGGTTCGTGTGTCAACTCAGGCGGGGAGCTGCTCCATTGTTTTCCTCGGCGGTGTCTTTTCAATATGTCGATCTCTGCTTCCTCTGCCAAGATGTACCATTCCTCAAGTTGGTGTGGGTCCCCTTGGGGCAGGCAAGCGTCATAGAGGTCATAATTTAGTCTGTCTTTGAAATGGCCAAGGAGGATGTCTTCTGGCCAGTTCAGAATTCTTGTGTATATTCAGCCACTGGGCGTTTGCCTTGCCTCATTGTTTTTATCCTTTCGCGGGCTTTGAGATCAGCCAGGGGGTCTTCAAATCGTCTTCTCAGAGAGGACATGAAACGGTCCTTACACTGCCGTTATCAGCTCTTTCCTACAACGGACGTAAGACCTGGGGATTGACCCATTTGAACTGACCGAATGAACTATTGGGGTGGAGTTTGCTTGGGACATTTTTAACCTATTGATTTGAGCAGGAAACCTGTCTATTATGCCTGTTGACAGTTTCTCCTAATAAAAGTTCCTTTTGGAAGAAACTGCTTCCACGAGTTCTGCTTTCTTAGGACGAGGTTTTGAAGTGGGCCCTGACATGAAGTATTTGTACCACTTTATAAAAACTTAGTAAGACTACACCTGGAATACTGCAGTATTCCAGTATTTAAGGGGCTGCCACAAAGAAGAGAGGGGGGTTAACCTATTTCCCAAAGCACCAGAAGGCAAGACAAATAGATGAAAGCTAATCAAGGAAAGAAGCAATCCTGAAATTAAGGAGAAACTTTCTAACAGTTAGGACAATTAACCAGTGGAACAGCTTGCCTTCAAGTGCTTAATGACTTAAGTGCTTAAGAAGAGACTGAACATTCACTTGTCTGAAATGGTCTAGGGTACGGTGTCAAACTTGCCACATCACGTGATGTGTCACGATGTATCACAATTTTTTCCGCATTGCTGGAGCTGGGGTGGGCATGGCCTCTGCATGATGCAACCGGCCCATGGGCTGGCAGTTTGACACCCCTGTTTTTTTGTTGTTGTTTTTTATTAAAAAGTTTTATAAAAATTACAATATTAACCCACCCAACCCCCCCTCCCTCCCCCACTTCCCAGAGCTGAATACAGGGTTACAAATATGATAATCATAATCTAACTAACATTACCAACTATATAAATAACCAAATCCATAATGCACCTTAACTCCCCTTTAACATAAATATAAGCAAATTAAAAGTGAACATAATAATAATGAGAACATAAACAAATTAATATCCTAATTATTAAACAATACAGTCCCCAAATAGTTAAACAATACTAATACTACTAATAATAATAATTTCATAATAATACTCTAAAATTCACTCATAGGCTAAATGAAACTTTTTACTCCCATATTTATTCTGAATATAATTTATCCATCTTCTCCAGACCGAAATGTATCTTTCTTGTGAATGATCTTTCAAATAAGCAGAAATCTTAGCCATTTCTGCTAAATTTGACACTTTAATCGTCCATTCTTCTATAGTAGGCAAGCAATCCTTCTTCCAATATTGCTCTACTAATAACCATGCAGCTGTTATCAAATTCAACATCAAATTAATTTCTTTAACATCACAATCTGTAATGACACCCAATAAAAATAATTGTGGGGTAAACTTTATCTTTCTCTTAAACATCTGTTGAATGTTCCACCAGATCTTAATCCAAAAGGCTTTTATATTTCTACAAGTCCACCATATATGAAAATAAGTGGCTTCCAAATTAGCACATCTCCAACATTTGGGCTGTAAATTAGGATACATACAAGACAACTTTTTAGGATCCAGATGCCATCTATAAAAAATTTTATAAAAATTTTCTCTTAAATTTTGTACCTGGGTAAATTTTACATTTCTAACCCAAATTACCTCCCATGTATCCAATAGAATCGGTTCTTGAATATTTTGAGCCCACTTTACCATACAATCTTTAACTAATTCCGTTTCCAAATCCATTTCTATTAAAACATTATAAATTCTCTTTATATGTGTTCGATTTTGATCTTTAATCTGTTTTACCAAATTCTCATCCATTAAAGTAATACCAACCTTTTGATCCAACTTCCACCTAACCAACAATTGATTATACTGAAACCAAGATTTTACCATATTTTCTTGCTTTAACTCAACTAACGATTTTAATTGCCAATCACTCCCTACCAATCTAAGTAATTCCTTATAAGAAATCCTATCCAAGTTCACATCCCTGGATACCCCCTCTATCGCGTGTCCAGGAATCCCCCAAATTGGTATTTTATAATTTAACCTATAATAATACTTCTTCCAGACACGCAATAAAGCACTTCTTAAAATATGGGATTTAAAAACCTGATCTACTTTTTTATCATAAATTAAATATGCATGCCATCCATATAGTAAATCCCATCCCTCAAGAGAAAGTATATTTATATTTGTTAAATTAAGCCAATCACTAATCAATGTTAACGCCACCGCATCATAATATAATTTCAAATTAGGCGCCTTAAGTCTGCCTCTTTCCCGTACATCTTGTATAATCTTGAACTTAACTCTTGGTTTCTTGCCTGCCCAGATAAATTTATTAATACCCTTCTGCCATTCATCCAAATTGGCATCTTTTTTCAAAATAGGTATCATTTGAAACAAAAAAAGAAACTTTGGAAGAACATTCCTTTTAACCGCTGAGATTCTCCCCAACAAAGATAGTTGTAATTTTTTCCAGTCATTTAAATCCTTTTGCACTTTTACCCATAATGTCTCATAATTATTTTTGTATAATTTAACATTAAAAACTGTAATATATACTCCCAGATATTTAACCTTTTTCACTATTTCAAAACCTGTTAATTTAGCTAACATATCCTTTTCCTTTGTAGACATATTTTTCGGTAATATTTTAGTCTTATTGTTATTTACCTTAAAACCAGAAACTTTCCCATAGTGGGTTATGATTTCCACCAAATCCCTTACCGAATCTGTCAGTTGAGATAAAGTCACAACCAAATCATCTGCAAAAGCTCTCAACCTATAATCATTCTGTTTTATTTTTATTCCATTTATTGTAGTTGATTCACAAATTTTAATTAATAAAATCTCCATTGTTAAAACAAATAACAATGGGGATAATGGACATCCCTGCCTTGTACCCTTTTCAGTTTTAAATGCTTCTGTTAATCCCCCATTAATTATAATTTGTGCCAATTGTTGTTGATATATAGCCTTAAGAGCATATAAAAATTTATCCGCCAAAATTCATTTTCTCTACAACTCTCAATAAAAATTGCAACATACCTGATCAAAAGCTTTTTCAGCATCCAAAAATATCAAAGCTGCAGGAATTTGATTATTCTTATCCATGTACTCAATTAAATTAACAATTTCTTACATTATATTTCATATATCTCCCAGTTATAAATCCAGATTGATCACTATGAATTAATTGCTTCAAAACATGCATTAATCTATTTCCCAATATTTTTGAAAAAATCTTGTAATCTGTATTCAAAAGAGATATAGGTCTATAATTCTTAGGCTTGATCCTCCTTTGGGATCAACGATATAAAAGCCCTTCTCCAAGATGGAGGTACCTCTGCTCCCAACAAAATACTATTAAAGAGTTCTTTTAATGGTTCTATCATTTCTTCAGATAACATTTTATAATAGATTGCTGTTAATCCATCTGTACCAGGAGCCTTACCAACCTTTAATTGTTTAATTGCCCAAATGATTTCCTCAGAAGTAACTAAACAATTCATCTCATCTCGTTGATCATTTGAAAGTCTAGGAAAATGTGCTGCCTGTAGATACTTTTCTATATCTGAAACTTGTATGCTTTCACTAGCATATAACTTTGAATAAAAATCTAAAAAATTCCTTTTAATCAAGTTTTGTTGATATACCTCTTTACCTTTATAATCTATTTTCCCTATAACCCTTGACTTCTGTTTCTTCTGTAACTGATAAGCCAACCACCTACCAGGCTTATTTGCATTACAAAACATGTTATGTTTCATATATCGCTAGTTAGTTGCAATCTGATCAGCCATTAACAAATTAAATTGCTCCCTAAGCATAGTATGGAAACTTTAAACTATTGTCCAATGGATTTAAAATAAGAGCCTTCTCTTTCAGTTTAATCTCTTCTTTCAACTCTTTACGTTTATGCATCTGTTTACACCTGTGCGCATTATTCATATGAATCAGAACCCCTCTCATGTAAGCTTTCCTAGCATCCCTTTATAATCTTTGACATCGAGGTACCCTTATACATATTCAAAAGGAAAAATTCCTTCAAATATTCTCTGCATTTCTGTGAATTCCCCTCATATCTAAATAAATTTTCATTCAATCTCCAAGTCCTTCTATTCCCATCTTCAACAGATAACTCCAACCATACAGGACTATGGTCTGACAATATTCTAGGGAAAATCTTAGCATTCTTAACCCTAGAAAAAAGATCAATAGTAATTTAAAAAAGTCAATTCTAGAATACGATTGATGCCTGTCCGAGAAAAAAGTTTGACACCCCTGTTATAGGGTCTCTTGAGCAGGGGGTTGGAGTAGAAGACCTCCAAGGTCCTTTTCAGCTCTATTCTGATTGAGATGCTTTGTACTTTCAGCTATCTGAACAAGGTGCTAGATCAGTGATGGCGAACCTTTTAGAGACCGAGTGCCCCAAAACTGCCCCCCGCCTGCTCCGCCCCCCCCACCCCTGCCCCCCCCACCTGCAGAGACATGTACAGCCTCCATGGCCCGCAAATCACCCAGGCAGCCCTGCAGCACCTTGGCAGCCATGCTTTCCGCCCACACCCCACAGCATCATTTGCGAGGGCAGAGTCGTGTCCTTGCTGCCCAGCTATGTCCTTGGCTGCTCTGCTTCATGTGGGTCGCATCTGGGGGCAATTCTCCTCCTGGGAGGCTGCTGGTAAGGAGGGAGCCACAGGGGGAGGCGGGGCTGGGGCAATGGCACGCATGCCCACAGAGAGGGCTCCAAGTGCCGCCTCTGGCATGCGTGCCATAGGTTTGCCACCACTGTGTTAGATGTTTCAGAAATGTTCCTGGACTTAACTCTGATCTCTTACATGTTACATTCTTTAGGCATGCTGAAAAGTTAGATATTTCTACTTGTGCCCAAGTGAAGAAAGATATCCTGTACCAAAAGGCCCACACTGCATTTGCCAGCCAAGAAGGAACAAGTGCCTATTATCCTCTTATCCAGCCATATCTAGGTACGTTATTAAGTGCTTCCATTCTTGCTGTTTCCTCCAGAATTAGCTCACCTATTTATTTTTAACAATCCAGACATGGGGGCAAATCTACACAGTCATTTTACCTCCATTAGCATATCTGTATTATTCATAATATATGATTCACTTTCCAAAATGTCATTTGGGTCCTATTTTCCTACAAAAACCCATTGTTTAATCTCTAACAACTTTTGTCATTGGGCTTCCATTGTTTTTCATGCAATGCTATTTCTAGAAACATTTCAAAAGTACTAAAATGGATAATGACAATGATAAAATCAAACTTTGAGAATATGGGCATATGAAATTCAGTAGACTAGGAGAAAATACAATGGGAATAATGGATTAACGTGCATAGATTTATTCACATTTCATTGTTAATTATATTAAAAATTATTGAATGTATACTCTTCCAAGTTTTGGAAGAGGGGTGTAGAAAGTTCTTGTTTACATGATGGAGATAGTAACCCATCTGGACACATCACCTTCCACCCCAACTTTAACCACCTTTTACTTAAATCTGCTTGGTTTCAAGGAGGATTATCCAGAAGGATATGATGTTACCTTTCCCACAGAAATCTTAATTCTTTTTTCTTTTCTTTTTAAGGGGGAGCTTCTGTTGAAGAGCTGAAAAAGTTGGCTAGATATCATGTTGGTATGGATATTGATACATTTATTAATTTAAATCGGGAAGAACTAAAGGTTAGTTCTGACATTGTGTCATATATTGCTTAAGGCAAGGTGGGATTATGTCAAGATTAGCAATGGGCTTCTCCAGCCCCTCCCCCCAAAAGACCTGTCTGAAATATAATAAAATATAATAAAATTTTATGGTGTTCTCATCCTGGGCAATGTCATCCTGAGGGCCTTGCTTATGTTTTCATGAACAGACTAAACTACAGGTTGGCAACCTGCGGCTCCCAGCCTCCTCTGCCATTTGCAGAGAGAGACAGAGACAGAGCTTCTTTCTCTCTCTCTCCCTCTCTCTCTCTCACACGGAGTTTTCCGACAAGGTGAAAAGCTTACTGGGTGAAGCTCCTGCCTTGGCTGCATCTCTACAGGAAACAGGAAGCAGGAAGGACAGGAGAGAGCTAGCTAGCCCAGCTATGCGGGCTCAGGAATTCTGGGAGTTGAAGTCCATGAGTCATAAAAGAGCTGAGATTGCCTACCCCTGAGCTTGTTGGAGAACAGCTTGAAGCCAGCTTGCCAGGTGAGCAGAAGATCGGAGAGAGGGAGGGAGGGGAGAGAAAGAGAGAGAGAGAGGGAGAGAAAAAGAGAAATAAAGAGAGAGAGCGAGAAAGAGAAAGAGAAAAAGAAAGAGAGGGTGAGAAAGAGAGAAAGAAAGAGAGAGGGAGAGGAAAGAGAGAAAGAGAGAGAGAGGAAAAAGAGAGAGAAAGAAAGAGAGTGGGGGAAGAGGACTGGCAGACCAAGGGCAGAAAGAGAGAGAGGGAGGGAGAGAGAGAGAGACCCTTTTGACATCTAAAATGGAGATAACACTGCATATACCCTTTTTTACTGTTATGAGATGTGTGTGTGTGTGTGTGTGTGTGTGTGTGTGTGTGTGTGTGTATTTTCTTAATTTTTTGGGGGGGGGTTGCTAACAAAAAATTAAGGGCAACTGGGATAGCTATTTCGAGGTGGTTAGCTCTCATCAGCCAGACATACACTTCTGAGATTTGAACCTGGGCTGCTTGCACGTTAGGCAGCTGTGTTATACCATATATATAATGGTAAAAAAGGATATATGCAGTGTTATCTTCATTTTAGATATCAAAAGGGTTTTGCGGCTCTCAGTGTTTTATTTTCAGTTGAAAACGGGTCCAACTGGCTCTTTGATTGTTTTGGGTTTCCTACCCCTGGACTAAACTATTGCAAGTGTCATATAAAAACATATCCAGTGTCTCTGAAAGGCTCCTGGGTATGGACATTTATGTGAATCTATTGTAGGGATATTTCCCTAATTTGCTCCTGGGTACAATTTATTTTATCATGTGGCTTCAGAAGATTATCAGCCTCCAAGGTGGAACAGGAGAAACTGTTAAAAGTGTTTTAAATTTCACAAGTGCATTATATAAATGAGAGCTTTATTTATAATGCGTTCTGGATAAAAGGAATGTAGAATATTTGGGGGGAGAAATAATTGTTAACAGAAAAGCTGTTTGTGATAACACTGCCTGAATCAGCAAAGATATTGCAACTATATTGCAGAAACTCAGCATCCGGGATGTGAAAGATCTGCTTGGTGTTAATTTGCCTGATTTGAAAGAAGTTGAAAACTATCCTTCTGTTGCCATGTGGATCAGGAACAACTTTCAGTCTGAACTGGATTCCCTTGGAATTGGCCTGGTTGGAGTCAGGGAAGCTCCTTTCTCTACTTCTATGGGCAGCACCCTGTCAAGTATGTCTGTTAGTACAGAGTCTGATGATGGCTTAACTGCCCCCTCCCCTATTACCCCCATCATGGGACCAACCTTATCTAGTTCAGGCAACATCAGTGTTACCACCCCCAGGACAAGTTCTGCCTCCTCGAATTTGAACCCATTCACTTCTAGAGATGCTACTGAGTCCTATTCAACTCCTGTCTTCAAGATCACTGTTATGACTAATGAAATCTCTCCCTCCATTAACAATACCCAAACAACTGTTTCTGATAGAGTGCCTAAAGATGCTTTCCCCACCAATATGTCTTCCAGTGTTAGAACTGATTCAGATAATACAATGGCTGGGACAACTGTCCATATAGCTGCAAGAAATATGTCTGTCTCCACTGAAATTACAATAGATTCCAACAATGCCACAAACAACACAACAGACTTTCCTATAAGTGGAATCCCAGCCCCTTTCATTGCAAGAGGGATCAACACAACAACTTCTAATGAACTTATAACAGTAGTTCACTCTTTGAATACTGCTGCTACTTTAAATGAAACTGGTGGCACACCACTCCCTATCATCTCTAGCACTGCCAGGTTTGTTGTAAATAGAACACTTGCCACCAATTTCAATAGCAGCACAGCCAGCAGAACCGTCCTTCCTTCAGTATCAACAGACTCCACCACTGTTGTCCCCACCACTTCCTTAAAAGTCACAGCCATTCCAGATGGAACATTATTCCGCAGCACTGCAAGATATTTCAACACAACCATCTGGAAAAAACTTTTAACAGATTCTAATAGCACAGTCAGTCCCCCAGTTGTTACTACCAATCCCTTAGATTCCACCACTGCTGTTACCTCCAAAACCAGAGCTATTTCTTACAATGTTTCAGTAACTTCAAATGATACCATAAAAGACACTCTTTTCCCTTATAATGCAACAAGTAGCAATGGGATCCTTTCTGCTGAAACAACAATAGCTTCTGATAGCAACACCACAAGCAATGACACAACATTTCCTAGCCCAGTTACAGTTGGACATGTAACTATTTTTCACTCACCCACTGTTGTCACAAAGTTCACTGTTGGTGCAGATACATCCACACCCAGAACTGACTTCACCTCTGTCCTGTCCCGTATAACTAGAACAACTTCCAAATGGCTTTCAACACCACCTAAGCACATGCTGGCTACAAATCCAGCATTGGTCAGCAAAAAACCCATAACAGTTACAGACAAACAGCCAACTGTATCAAGCAAAACAACTTTCCATTCCCAAGAGACCTCTCACACGGCAGCTATTCCTCCACTATCCCCCCCAAATCAAACCACCACCCAGAGAAGCAGCAGCAGCAGCAGCAGCAGCAGCAGCAGCAGAGCAGCTCCACCAACAAAACCACCTTCGTATCCAACTCCAAATGGCTACATTAATGTGAAGCCACTAAGTGGTATGTATTTGTGTTTAATTATTTCTCAAATTGCGTTTGTTTTAGAGGAAGGTGAAACTTTTCAGTGAAGAAAATTGAGTAATTCTGGCATGAGATTAAATTAAATAGATTTTCCTCAAGACAACAGAGATATAGAGTTTCTATGCTATGGAGATAGCTCTGAAAAATGAGGCTTCCATTATTATTCTGGGTATATTAGCTGGGGGAAGAAACACATCCAGTTTCACTAAAAGTTAACTATATGTCACCTCTGAGATCTGCATTGAGACTTTGGAAGAGGCAAACGACCAAACAGACATTTCAGTGTTGGCAGTGCACCCTGCTTCTTCCATACAGGTAAGTAGGAAAGCTTGTTCATTGCCCACATTGCCGTCTTGTGGCTGGGCTCGCCCGAGGCTTTGAGAAGGGAGAGTGATGAAGATCTATGCATTCTGGGACTGCCCTATACTTTATTCATCCTCCATATGTTCATTTGGAGTGCAAATTCAATTCTCCACTCAGTTCTCTGTCCCTTGCCTAGTTTGGGGCTTTAACTCTGAATCAGCATCAACAGCTATGAGAATTGTCTGCAGAGGAAGATAGTTGGGATGGGAATGGCTGACCAAACTCATAAAGCTAAACTAAATCAAATCAGATCTAATTAGGGTTTGAATGAAAGATCAAGAGGGAATACTAGAGATGTAGGCTAGAATGGGATTTTTTTAAAAAAAATATACCAGATAATAGCAAACTATAATACTTTCATATTGTGGCATAAATACCATATCTGTATTATCAAGTGCTCAGTTTGAAGAAGACCTTATCTTTACTGTCAGATTTCTCCTGTAATAATTTAGACTGAAAACAGTTAATCCCAAAGAATTATTAACTAATAAATTAGGAAGTAGATTAAGGTAACAAAAGAAGAATTCCAGCAAACATATTACTTTCAAGTAAGGAGCCTCTGTATCAGGTTTCTCAACCATGGCAACTCTAAATTGTATGCATTTCAATTCCCAGAATTCCCCAGCCAGCATGGGGAAATTGTGATTTTTTTCCCCCTTGTGTTCTTTCCAATGGAATTGAAGGTGGGGCACTCTTGTTTTTGATTTGGGGATGATTGCTAGCTTTTTTTTATTAGTGTGAGCACCAGCTCTCACGTTCATTTCCATTCAAGTGCCATTTCTCCCATCTGAATACACGGAACGGGGAGAGTTCAGAAACAGCTATGTTGTCTACTTATTTGCAAATCCACATGTGCTCAGTTGAATGCTTAAAGAACAACTTTGGGTTCTGAAATGCAAACAGTATCCTTTAAGTTATAATAATACTTTTTGTTATACAAATATTTATCTGTAATTTCATTCTATCTTTCTATAAGGAGAAATATGAGGGACCTCCAGATCACTGAAAGTGATATGAGCTAATGTACAGAAGATTTTATCTTTAGGTTGTAATAGGATATCAAGAAATAACAGATAATACACAGGAGGCATGACTATGGTCTGGTTCTCCCTCACTTTTTGGAGACAGACCTTCATCTTGTCCACAAAAGATGAGAGGGGGTAAAATGTGCTATTGCTTTAAAAGCCAGGATACCAGACATGGATTTAATTGTAGCCATAATACTGCCTGGTTCATTGCACTAAACCACAAATGTTAATTATAATTTTTTAATAAATTATGTTTGGATGGCTTCAGACATCATGCTTATCCATAAACAATGAGCTGCAAACTTCAAGGATCAGTTCATCCATTACATTAAACCCTAAAGAAGCAAACCACATGATGACTTCACATGGTCTATGAATCCAGCCATAGTAACTTTTTATATTATTCCATATATTCACGAACGAGGACAAGTAAACTTGATGGGATGACTTTGTACTGTCAGCATGATCTAGCTACTGTTCTTGAATTGAGTAATAGTATTGAGTTCCTGTATTGAGAAATAGTCTTAAAAGAGCTTAAGTCCTTTAAAATGCAAATAAAGATCTTGATTCTTGTTTATTTTCTCCATGTAGCATCAGCTTTAAACACATCATTCAGCTGGACGCTTCTGGCATTGTCTCTCACCATCGGAATCTCAATTCAGAAGTAAAAATATGGTTATCTCCTCTCCAACCTAACAATTATTGGTGATGGTACCCATAATAGTTTCAAAATTCTACTACAAAAGCCATATTGACTCTTGGAAAGATATCAGTGCTGAGTAGATTATGTCTAAGTGGACAGGTGTCAAAATTTACATAAAAAATCATTACATCATTATTTGCTTGAAGATGAACCTGCATTTATTGTCCCTTTTCTGTGCCCTAATTGATTATATTAGTTGAACACAACATGATCATATTTCCAATGCATGGAGATGCTACCTTTCCACTGAAGTTTCTCAGTTCTGAATGGAAACAACTTGAAACTTACTTTTTCAGCGTCTGTGTTGGCACCTAGAGTTTAGCAGCAGCAGCAGCAGCAGCAAAACTGTTTGATTCCCAACAAAGGGAAGAAAAGGATTCAATCAATTCAGACTGATTTTCTAGAAGCACCAACTGACTGTGTCCTGGGCTGGAGGCTGGCTTCAATAATTACTTCCAAAGATGCACATCTCTTCAATTCACTTATGAACACCTAGTTCAGTATTTGATTCTGAGGTTGTTTGCTTTGTCTCTTGTATGTACAATTCTAGTTTTTCCATGATGAGATAATGCTTAGCCTCTCAGCAGAATGATCAGTCACAGCCAGCTGTTCAGAGCAATGCTGTGGTCCTGCTGAATTCACATTTCATAATGATATGTGGAAAATAATATTGCCCAAATATTTGAGGACTCAGATTATTTGAAATATCACCACAATTCTCTGGCTCTGGCTTTTAGTGCTCTGAGTATTCTCCTTGAATACTCCTTACCATTTACTAGCTTCACGTTTTGAATCTGCTTAATAGATGGAGCAAATGGAAAGCTACACCCATTTGTTCTTAAGCAGGAGTGCTTAGATAGTGCTAATGACAAGAATAGACTTTGAATGTTAGAAAACGAGAATCTTATAATGGAAGGCATATTTTTCTCAAATTGATCTGGAAGCAATCATTCATATCCTCTGAATTTTGCATCATCACAGAAAAATTAAGTAGGAATCTTCATCTTGCATAGTAATTAAGATTTTAGTTAAATCACAGCTGCAAACCCCACAGCCCTAGAACTGTCCTACCAAAGTTTTGATAAATTATATGTTTTGTCAAAAAAAAGAAACATTCTTAAATATTTAGGAATTATTAGTTAAATTATTTTCATTTAACTAAGCTTACATTTTAAATCTTAGCTTTATTCTGGCTCTGCCCTTTCATCTTAAGTAGAATCCCTAATGGTCCAAAGTCCAAATGCATGCTCAGATACTTCCCTCTGCATCCCAAAAGATGGTGCATTTAATTGTGCATCTTGGGAAGTATTTGATCCTCATGAAGAAGAAGTCTGGTTAACATGAAATGAATTGGGAATGGGCTTTTCCCACAAAACCCACACACTGAAATAGCGTTTTCTCATAGAAAACTACAAATCAGATGGCTTTAGTTATGCACCTGAAAGCTGTGCATTTATGGAGTTTCACTTGAGTAATTTAGTCCAGAGGTAATTGAAAGCACATTAGGATATGTTCTGAAAGTGGATATAGTAAACCACTTAATCTCACATTAGAGGTTAAACTTCCAGATTTCCCTCTCCCTAAATCATTCACACTTATATGTGACATATATAATAATAATCTTTATTTTGGCAACCGGTTTTAAAGTTTATACTTCCCTATTTGCTGGAATGATGTGTTAGAACAGGAGTGTCAAACTGCCGGCCCGCCGGATGCGTCATGCCAAAACCTCGCCATCCCATTGCCGGCAATGGAAAAAAAGTCGCAATACATTGCGACATGTCACGTGATGTTGCGAGTTTGACACACCTGTGTTAGAACTTCTAGGTTGATCAAATGGCCTTTTTGTATTGATGAGGCTGCATCAAGAGAAATGACAAAAGGCTAATGGAATGGCAATTCAGAAAAAGCCTATGGAAATGAGCTTAGTGCTAAGGGAATTTCTACATGAAGAGTACCAGACATTTAAAAAAGTAATGGGTGTATTTGCATGACATCCTTATCAGAGTAAGACATTTCTTTTCATGGTTAACTATTATTCTTAATTTGTGCGACTCACCCATCCCTAAGCTAACCATATAAGTTGGAAGACCAAAATAAGTCAGGTTAAAATGTGATGGGCCATTTGGTGATGCTATTCATTATACAAATGCAGGTCATATTGGCAGCCAAACTCAGAAGAAATTAATTGGCTTGATGTTCATTATGCTTAAGCAGAATCTGAACTGGTTAGTGAGCGTGAAATCAACAGGTCTCAGGGAATCATAGGATTGGAAGGGACCTTGCAGGGTGACATGATAGCAGTCTTCCAGTATGTGAGGGGGACTCACACAGAAGAGTGGGTCAATCTACTCCAGAGCATCTGAAGGCAGAACAAGAAGTAACGGGTGGAAATGAGAGAGCCAACCTAGAATGGAGAAATTTGCTAACATGAGAACAATTAATCAGTGGAATGGTTTGCCTCCAGATGTTATAAGTGCTCCATCACTGGATGTTTTTAAAAAGAGGTTGGACAATCATTTGTCTAGAATGGTATAGAGCAGCATTCCTCAACCTTTTTGGGTTG
This sequence comes from Crotalus tigris, assembly GCF_016545835.1. Taxonomy (NCBI): domain Eukaryota; kingdom Metazoa; phylum Chordata; class Lepidosauria; order Squamata; family Viperidae; genus Crotalus; species Crotalus tigris. Next base: position 205,661 of record NW_024098451.1, on the reverse strand, counting down.
GCAGCCCAGCATTGGGGGAGGAGGAGAAAATGGGATGGTTTTGTGTGAGGGGCTGGCTCATGCATGCACAGTTTCATTTACCTGAGTAGCATATGTGTGCGCTGGTGCTAGCCGTTTGCACAAGTAGGGTTGTGAGCGCCGGCATCAGCCACTTGTATGAGTGGGGGTGTAAACGCTGGCACCTGTGCGAATGGGGTTGTGGCCTGGTTGCAAATAGGCCACAGCCCAGTAGTGGGCCATGGCCCACAGGTTGGGGACCTCTGATACAGGTTCTCCTGTTTGAGCAGTCAGTTGGACTGCTCTTTTATTGTATTTGTACTATGATAACCAGAGCTAAACCCAATACTGCAGATGTGTACCACCAATACTGCTAGTGCAACCACTTACTGTGATTTCAACATTATTCTGCTCTTGATGCAGCTCAAAATTGTATTGGCTCTTTGGCAGCTGCAGCATGTTGCTGGCTCGTGGATTTCCCCAGTCTTGTGGCACTTTTCTGTGCTCCAGGATTTCTGAGAGATTTCAGTCAGTGGCTCTGGGGTGACATACATCAGCTCCTTTAACACCCTGGGATGTAATCCATCTGCTCTGGGGACTGGAATTCAGAATTCAGAACAACCAGGTGTTTTCTCACCAAGTCCTTGTCTATTTTGCTGTGCATTTCTCTTCTGCTCCTCTCCCTAACATTTCTGAGAAGTCAGATTGCTTTTTTCTTGTGTGAAAAGACAGTTGCCAGGTAGGCAGTTCAGCATTCTCCCTGATGTCCATCACCATCTTGCCATCTCCAGCCAGTAAGCAAGCATTTTATTTTTGTTTTTGTTTTCAATTTTTTATTATTTTTCACCATACAGCAAAACAAACTTAAAATACATAAACATAAATCTTTTCTTTTAACAGAACAGTACTCTACATTTTAAGCATTCTTTACATATTATTTACATTTTATGTACATCAATAATTATGTCTTTTTCTTTCTCTGTTCTAGCCAATTATAACATTTATTCCAAATTTCATAAAATTCTGTTGCCTCCTTGTCTTTTAATTCTAACGTAATTCATTTCTGCGCATTCCAAGATTTTGCACATAATCATATCATTTGTGGGAATATTTTCACTCTTCCAACATTGAGCATATGCTATATGAGCTGCAGTCAATATGTGTATAATGATGTGTTGGAATTGTTTTACCATCTTTAAATTTATTATGCCCAAAAGAAATAATTCTGGTTTGAAATCCATTTGTATCTCAGTTATTTCCTGTATCCAATCTCTTATTCGTTCTCAATATTTTTTTGCTTTGGAGCACAGCCACCACATGTGATAAAATGTTCCTTCTCTGATTTTATATTTCCAACACTTCGGGTCTATGTTTTTATACATTTTAGCCAATCTCACCAGTGTTAAATGCCATCTATAAATCATTTTATACTGATTCTCTCTGTATGCAGTTGGGATGAATCACTGCCTCCATCGACAAGAACCAATTTGGAATTTTCCCATAGGGTCTTTTTTTATTTTTTCCCATATCCCGATCAATGCTCCTCTTATCTGATGTTGCTGGAAATATGTTGACGTTTTCTTCTGTTTCCCCCATAGAAATGCATGCCAACCCGCCTGTAGATCATGTCCTTCAATCATTAATATCCTTTCATTATCCAAGTTTATCCAGTCTTTAATCCACAATAATCCTGCCGCATAATAATAGATTTTCCATTTAGGGAGTCCAAGACAACCTCTACTCTTACTGTCTTGTAATGTTTTGGTATTTATCCTAGCTTTTTTCCTTCCCAAATAAATTTATTATTTTATCCAATTCTTTAAAAAAAGTTTTCTCTAATTTTATTGGAATTGTTTGAAATAAATACAATAATCTTGGTAGAATATTCATTTTAGTCAATGCAATTCTGCCTAATAATGATAATTGGAGATTCCCCCAAGTCTCAAGATCTTGTTTCATTTTTAATATCAATTTTGTATAATTGTCTTCTTTTATTGAGGTTATCCAAATTCCTAAATATTTAATCTTTTTCACTACTTGTAATCCCAAATTCTCTTCCAATTTCCTTTTTTGTTTATCGGTTAAATTTTTTGCTAACATTTTAGTCTTTTCTCTGTTAATTTTTAATCCTGCCACTATTCCAAATTTTTCTATTTCACCCATAAGAATATTTCCTCTCTCCATAGCAATGATTCTCAACCTTTCTAATGCCGCGACCCCTTAATACAGTTCCTCATATTGTGGTGACCCCCAACCATAAAATTATTTTCGTTGCTACTTCATAACTGTAATTTTGCTACTGTTCTGAATATTAGTGTAAATATCTGATATGCAGGGTGTATTTTCATTGTTATGAAGTGAACATAATTAAAGCATAGTGATTAATCACAAAAACAATATAGCAATGCTTGCTGGAGAAGCTTACTCTTCCTTGCTCAAAAATGTTGGGAGGGAGGGAAGGGGAAGGAAGGAAGGAAGATTGAAGGGGGAAGGAAGGAAGAAAGGAAGGAAGGAGAGAGAGATTGAAGGGAAAGGGATGGAGATGGAAGGAAGATTGAAGGGGAAAGGAAGGAGATGGAGAAGGAAGGAGAGAGAGATTGAAGGGAAAGGGATGGAGATGGAAGGAAGATTGAAGGGGAAAGGAAGGAGATGGAGAAGGAAGGAGATTGAGGGGGAAAGGAAGGAAGGAAGGAAGGAAGGATAGATTGAATGGGAAGGGAAGGAGATGGAAGGAAGGAAGGAAGAAAGGAGAGAGAGATTGAAGGGGAAGGGATGGAGATGGATGGAAGGAAGGAAGACTGAAGGGAAAAGGAAGGAGATGGAGAAGGAAGGAGATTGAGGGGGAAAGGAAGGAAGCAAGGAGAGATTGAAGGGGAAGGGAAGGAGATGGATGGATGGATGGAAGGAAGGAAGGATTGTTCGATCTTTGGAGAGTCATGTTTTTCCAGATGGTGATGAACTGCAACTCCCAGCATTCCCCACTCTTCCACAGTGCTTTTTAGGGCTGCTGGTAAGGTCTGGAGACAAACACAGATGCCCTCCGACGGCGAGGGAGGCAGGCCGGGCGGCACAGGGGAGGCTCCAGCGCAGCACAGAGGGCGGCCGGGGGTGGAGCACAGCCAGGCAACCAGGACTCAGCTCAGCCAGGAGCAGCAGCAGCAGCAGCGCGTTGCCCGAGCAGAGCGGGAAGAGAGGGGGTGGTGGTGGCAAATCATGAAAGCAGTGTCCACATATTCAGGGTGCAAACGCCTTGGACCGTTTGGCTCCCCCACCCCTTTATTTACTGATCTGCCACAAGCTCGTGCAAACAAGCCCCGAGGAGTTCTGAACGAACAGTCGTTTAAAAAAAAAGCTTTCAGCAACGAGGCAGAAAGGGGAACTCGCTCACGGCTCTTTTCCCCCCCTTTCTCGGCGACTGGGAAGGCAGTCTCTTTCCTCTCTCTTTCTCTCTTTCCTCTTTCTCTTTCTCTGCTTCCTCCCTCTTTCTCTCTCTCTTTCCTCTTTCTTTTCCTCTGTTTCTATCTCTTTCCTCTCTCTCTTTCTCTCTCTTACGACAGTATTGTTGGGGGTCCCCACTGCCCCTGGCTCTGCGCGTCCTCAGCCGAATGGGCAGGGAGGGGGAGCAGGACAGGGGGCAGCAGCTCCAATGGCAGCATCAGTGACAGGGCAGCATCGTTGGGATCCCCAGCCCAGCCACCGCCCCCGCTGGGACTCCGCACTGCCTGGCCTTGCCCTCCACCCATCTATGGAGCCATGGTGGAGGCAGCGCCTGCCTGAGCCGCCTGGGGGGGGCAGCAGGAGGAAGGAGAGGAGGGAGGGCAAGGAAGCAGTTACCCTAGCCGGGACTCTGCGCTGCCCAGCCTCGCCCTTCGCCCATCCAATGGAGACGCGGTGGGAGCTGGTGTTGCACGGCCCCTGCCAGCCCCTCGTCCAGCCCAGCTGCTCCCTCCAGGCACCCCTTTTATCCCGACACCCACCCGAGCTGCTTTGGGGGCAGCAAGAGGAAAAAGGGGAGGAGGAAGGGGAGGGCAAGGAAGCCACCGCCAGCACTCGGCCTTAGGAGGCGGCTCTCCTCTCCTACCTTTGCTGCATCTCCTTCTTCCTTCCCAGCAGCCTGGATTCTGGCGCGCCTTCCCGGCCAGCAGGTCCAATGGTCGGGCTGGCTGGGGATTGCAGGGGCTGGTCTCCCTTGGGCCGCGGCTTCCGGGAGGGCTGCCCTGCTCAGTGGAGCCTCCAGCAGGCCACTCCCAGCAGGGATCCCAGGGCTTCCCCAGGTGGCTCCAAGCCACGAGGCCCTGGCCGCGCTTCTCCCAGGGGGTGGGGCACCCGGGTGCAGGGCCAATCAGGAGCCCTGCAGGATGTAAGTCTGCCTGAGAGAGAGAGAGAAGGGAAGCGAAAGTGCCCCCCCCTCTCTGCAAGTGGCAGAGGAGGAGGCCACGCGGAGACAGATGCGGAGTGGTGTCTCAGTTCCTAAGACCATCGGAAATATGTGTTTTCCGATGGTCTTAGGCGACCCCTGTGAAACGGTCATTCGACCTCAAAAGGGGTCGCAACCCACAGGTTGAGAACCGCTGCTCTATAGGTTCCTCAATAAAGAAAAGCAGGTCATCAGCGAATGCCTGTAACTTATATTCCTCTGCTTTGACCTGTACCCCTTTTATTTCTTTATTTGCTCTAATTTGAACTAATAATACTTCAAGCGTCAAAATAAAAAGTAAAGGTGAAATTGGGCATCCCTGTCTTACCCCTTTGTTTGTTTCAAAACTTTTTGTATTCTCTCCATTGATTATCACACTAGCTCTCTGTGTTCTATATATTGCCTTTATTATGTTACTAAATTTCTCACCAAATTTCATATCCTCAATCTGTTGGAACATAAATTGCCAATTGAGGCTTTCAAATGCTTTCTGCGCATCTAAAAAAATCAAAGCTGCTTATTTTCCTAAATGTATTTCATAATACTCTAGAACATTTAACACCGTTCTAATATTGTTTCTGATTTGTCTTTGGGGTAAAAAACCATTTTGGTCTGGATGTATTATATTTTGTAAAATTAACTTTAATCTTTCAGCCATTAGGTAGGTAAAATGAGGACCCAGATTGTTGGGGGCAATGTAAATATATATTTACATTGCTTACTGGTGTACACCGCTTAGAGAGTGCTTGCACTTAAAGCGGTATATAAGTCTCATAAAATAAATAAATAAATAAATAAATACATAAATAAATAAATTATATTAGTAAAAATTTTGTAATCCGTATTTAGCAGCGAGATTGGCCTACAGTTTTTAATCTGTTTGGGGTCTGTGCCTTCTTTTGGGATAAGAGATATGATGGCATCTATCCAGGAGTCTGGTAGATTAGATTTCTCTAACACATCATTATACACCTCTAATAATATCTTTTGAAAATCTTTGTGGAAGGTTTTATATAGCTCCCCCGGAAGGCCATCCGGTCCCGGGGTCTTATTATTTTTTTGTTTTTGCACCGCCCTTTTTAATTCCATAGCTGTTATTTCCCCATTCGGTATGTAATAGTAATAGTAGTAAAGTTGGAAGGGACCTTGGAGGTCATCTAGTCCAACCCCCTGCTCAGGCAGGAAACCCTACACCATTTCGGACAAATGGCTGTCCAGTCTCTTCTTAAAAACTTCCAGTGTTGGAGCATTTACTGCTTCTGGAGGCAGGCTGTTCCACTGATTAATTGTTCTCACTGTCAGGAAGTTTCTCCTTAGTTCTAGGTTGCTTCTCTCCTTGATTAGTTTCCACCCGTTGCTTCTTGTCCTGCCTTCAGGTGCTTTGGAAAATAGCTTAATTCCCTCTTCTTTATGGCAGCCCCTGAGATATTGGAATACTGCTATCATGTCCCCCCTTGTCCTTCTCTTCGTTAAACTAGACATACCCAATTCTAGCAACCGTTCCTTATATGTTTTAGCCTCCAGTCCCCTAATCATCTTTGTTGCTCTTCTCTGTACTCTTTCTAGAGTCTCAACATCTTTTTTACATCGTGGTGACCAAAACTGGATGCAGTATTCCAAGTGTGGCCTTACCAAGGCATTGAAAGAGTGGTATTAATACTTCACGTGATCTTGATTCTATCCCTCTGTTAATGCAGCCTAGCACTGTGTTGGCCTTTTTTGGCAGCTGCAGCACACTGCTGGCTCATATTTAGGTGATTGTCTACTAGGACTCCGAGGTCCCTCTCACAGTTACTACTATTGAGCATGGTGCCACCTATGCTGTACTTGTGCATTTGGTTTTTCTTGCCTAAATGTAGAACCTTGCTTTTTTCACCATTGAATTTCATTTTGTTAGTTAGTGCCCAGTGTTCAAGTCTGTCCAGATCCTTCTGTATCTTAAGCCTGTCTTCTGGAGTGTTGGCTATTCCTGCCAGCTTGGTGTCGTCTGCAAATTTGATGAGTTCCCCATCTATCCCTTCATCCAAATCGTTGATGAAGATGTTGAAGAGTACTGGGCCCAGAACAGAGCCCTGGGGCCCTCCACTACATACTTCTCTCCATATAGATGCAGTTCCATTGAGGACCACTCGCTGAGTACGGCTGGTCAGCCAGCTACGGATCCATCTGGTGGTGATTCTGTCTACCCCACATTTTTCTATCTTATCAACTAGTAGATTGTGATCTACTTTATCAAATGCCTTACTGAAGTTCAAGTAAATTATGTCCACAGCATTCCTCTGATCCACTAATTTTGTCACTTGGTCAAAGAATGCAATAAGATTTGTCTGGCATGATCTATTTTTGACAAACCCATGTTGGCTTTTAGTAATGACTTTGTTTGCCTCTAGGTGTTCGTTGATTCATTGTTTGATTATCTTTTCCAGGATCTTCCCAGGTATTGAGGTCAGGTCTGACAGGTCTGTAATTTCCTGGATCCATTTTTTTTCCTTTTTTGAGGATGGGAACTACATCAGCTCTTTTCCAGTCCTCTGGTAGTTCCCCTGTGTTCCAGGATCTTTGAAAAATATAGTTCAGTGGCTCCGATATCACATCTGCCAGTTCCTTGAGAACTCTGGGGTGTAATCCATCTGGTCCTGGTGATTTGAACTCATCTAGGCTGGACAGGTGCTCACTTACCATTTTCTATCCTATTTTAACTTGTGTTTCTATTTTGTTTTTTATGGCACTATTTTTGATAGGTTGGTCTGTTTTTTCCCTTTGTGTAAAGACAGATGCAAAACCTGAGTTAAATAGTTCTGCTTTCTCCCTGTTGCTTGTCACCTTCTTGCCACTTCCACCCACTAATGGACCAATCATTTCCTTTACTTTTTTCTTGTTTTTTACATGTTGAAAGAAGCTTTTTTTGTTATTTTTGACTTTGGTCGCAAGCCTTAGTTCATTTTGAGCCTTGACTCTCTTCACTTCATCTTTGCAGGCTCTGGCTATTTGCTGATATTCTGACTTAGTTATGTTCCCCTCTTTCCACTTTCTATACTTGTCCTTTTTATCTTTCAATTTGTCAGAGAGTTCTTTATGCAGCCATGCTGGTTTCTTTTGAGAGCTGTTGTTTTTCTTCTTTGTTGGTATTGTGCTAGACTGTGCTTTTATTATCTCATTTTTCAAAATTTCCGAAGCTTCTTGAGTTGTTTTCCCCTTGAGGATTCTCATCCATGGAATCCTTCCCAAGCCCTTTCTAAGTTTATTGAAATTAGCTCTCTTGAAGTCCAAGACTCTAGTTTGACTGTGTTCTATTGCTTGCGCTTCTATAATGTTGAATTCTAGTATTGCATGATCACTTCCTCCCAGTGTCCCTATGGCTTCAACACCTTCTATCATTTCATCTCTGTTAGTGATAATTAGATCCAAAATGGCTAATCCCCTAGTTCCCTTCTCTACTTTTTGGGAGACAAAGTTGTCTGCTAGGTTTGAACCTGTTTGAACTTCCACTTGGTGCGGAGTTTGTCTCCCAGTCGATGTCAGGGTAGTTAAAGTCCCCCATTACTATTGTGATGTGCTTCCTACATACCTTAGTTAGCTGACTAGCAAAAAGTTCATCTATTTCCTCTGTTTGGTTGGGTGGTCTGTAATATACACCTATGGCAATGTAATTCCCCCCCCCCTTTTATATTGACCCAAATGCATTCAAGACAGGTTTTATCATTGTTGTGCTCTATTTCTGTGGAGATGTAGTTATTTCTTATATAGAGAGCAACTCCACCTCCTCTTTTATTTGGTCTGTTTCTTTTAAATAATTTAAATCCCTCTAGCTGTGTGTTCCATGTGTGGGTTTCATCCCACTATGTTTCCGTAATGGCAACAATATCGTATCTGCCCTCATTAACCTGAATTTCTAGTTCACCCTGTTTGCTGTTCATACTCTGTGCATTGGTGTATAAACATTTGAGTCCTTTGTGAGTGGCCCTGTGTTTCCTTTCTACATAACCTGTGTGGTTCCTGAGTTCCCCTATTGTCTTACCACCTATTTGGTTAGTGCACTTTATGTGGCACTCGCTATTAGAAGCTTCATTTTGCTTGATAGCAAGGTTGGTATTCTTGTCCACACACACATCTATGCTACATGCACTGATAGCCCTATAATTTTTAAATTGCTGGGGACAGGATTGTTCCGTATCAATTAACTCCCTGTCCCCGCTGTTTAGTTTAAATTTCCCTCCAGAAAATCTGTGAATTTGTCCTTCTTTTGTCCTTCTTTGTCCTTCTTTTAATTCTTTGTCCTTCTTTGTCCTTCTTTTAATTCTGGCAGACCATTAACTTTCAAATATTGTTTAATCTTTTCCCCGTCTATTTCATCTTTTTTATATAATGACTCAAAGTAGGTTTGAATTATTTCTTTCTTTTTGTCCATTTTATTTGTAACTCTCCATTTCTATCATAAAGTTCCTGAATTATTTTTTCCTCTTTCTCTTTTTTTAATTTGTAAGAGAGCCATCTCCCATGTTCAAAAAAATTTTGTTTCGCCAATTTCAATTCTTTAACTCTTTCTTCTTGCTCCATCACATTTAATTTATGTTTGGCTAATGCCATTCCCACTTTAATCGATTCATCCTGGGGCTCTTTTTGTAGTTTGGATTCAAATTTTTTAATCTCTTCCTGTAGTATGTTTTGCCTCTGTTTTTTCTCCCTATTTTTCCTTGCTATATAAGCTATTGCTAGTCCCCTTAAATACGCCTTCGCTGTGTCCCAAATAATTTGTACCGATGTTTGTTCTTTTGTGTTTTCTTTAAAGAAATAATCCATTTCCCTTTTAGTCTGTACAATAAATTCTTTTTCCTTCAAAATATAAGAATTCATTACCCATCTTTTTCTTACTTTTTTACAACCTTTCCAAACTATTTCCAGCAGATTATGATCTGCCCATACATTTGGTTTTATTTCTATAGTCTCTATATCCTGTCCCAATTCTTCATTTACCCATACCATATCTATTCAAGACCATGACTTATGTGGGTTTGAAAATAATGTATCTCCTTTTTTCCCTTGATTTCTCTTTCTCCACTGATCCGATAGATTAAGTTCGTGTGCTAGATCAAAGAAGGTCTTTGGTAATATTTTCCTTTTCTTTTTTTTTCTTATCACTAATGTAATCTTTTTTTGCATCCACCATCGCATTATAATCACCCACAATACAAATATTTAAATGACCCAATTCTATCAATTTCTCATGTAATTTATAATAAAAATCGTATTGGTTCTCATTTGGTGCATATATAACTATTAACAACCAGGTTTTCTGTTCACTTTGTATTTCTATTATCAATACCCTTCCATCTGTATCTTGATATTTTAAGTTTGCATTTATCTCTTTTTTAATATAAACTGCTATTCCTCTTTGCTTTTGTTCAGCTAATGCTGTATATAGTGATCCTAATTTGGGAAACTCTAAATATTTCCTATGTTGCTGTTTAATATGTACTTCTTGTAAGCAGACAATGTCTATGTGTTGTTTGGCTAGTTTTGTTAACATTTGTTTTCTCTTTACCGGTGCGTTTACTCCATTAATATTAATAGATAATAACCTAATTTCCTTTTCTATTTTCTACTTGTGTGTTTTACTTGTGAGCTTGTCTTGTTCTAGGGCCTGTTCCTTTTTCCTTCCTCTGTCCATTTTCTCCCTTACTTTCTGTTCCTCGTTCTCTTTCCCTAACTTCTTGTTGTTGGTCTTCCTGGCTTTTGGATTCCAATTCTTCCTTACTACTGTTCTCTTCCTCAGTTCCTTCCAATTGATCAAAAAATTCCCGGGCTTTCTCTAGATTATCTATTTTAATCTTCCTCTCTCCCCATGTTATCAACATTCCTTCCGGAATTAACCATCTAAAGCAGTGGTTCTCAACCTTTCTAATGCCGCGACCCCATAATACAGTTCCCCATGTTGTGGTGACCCCCAAGTGGGTGTGGCCACCAATAAGAGGGAGTAGGACAGCTAGGAAAAAGGGAAAAAAATGGCGGACAGTGTGGTTTGGCGACCCCCATGAAATGGTTGTTTGACCCCAAATGGGGTCCCGACCCACAGGTTGAGAACCACTGATCTAAAGGGTATACTTTTTTTTATTAAATAGGAACTGAGGAATCTATAATCCCTTCTTTGATCTCTTATCCTTTTCGGTGTCTGTTTTAAAGTTTGTATTTCTACACCTTTATAGATCATTGGCTCTTCCCTTGTAATTTTATAAATTATATCTCTCACCCTTTTTCTGGCAAACCTAATGTATACCTCTCACGGGAGTCTATTACATCTAGCATTTGTCTGAATTCTATATGTTTCATCTATCTCCGTTAGAATTTCTTGCTTGTCCCTTTGCAATGCATCAGAAATCAAATTTGCCATAATATCCCCCAGATCTTCTTCCTTCTTCTCTATCACATTTTGGAAGCATAGATAAAATGCCGCCTTATCCATTTCCAAATAAATAATTGCTTCCTCTATTTTTTTATTGGAAGCTATCATTTCTGTGTCTAACATGTCAACTTTTTTCACAACATTATCTAATCCCACTTCTACTGATTGAATTCTTGCTTCATTTTTTCCATCGTTTGTTGTATCATTTCAACTCTATTGTCCAATTTATTTATATCGCCTCTCATTTCCACATGATTTTTTGATATAGTCTCTTGCATTTTTAACATTGTTTCTTGGATACTTGCATAGTTTGCATATTAGCTATTGCATTTTGTTTATCTGTGCCAAACACTCCTTCTATTGTTCTTTGGCCAGGTGGGGATGAAGGTGTCAATGTTAAATTTGATACCATTTTTTTCCTGTCCTCAATGTTGCCATAATTATCTCCTACTTCTCTAGAGTTCTAAATATTCCTTTAATTAACCAAAAGCTTAATTAACTTTATTTTAATTTTAAACTTCTCTTTCCTCAACTTCTCTGAACTTTCCTCCACTACCCCAATTACTCCAACCTCTCTCTACCTTCTCAAACTTTCTTCACTTTCTTATTCTTTCTTACTTATTTAACCAACAATTTTTCACAGTTATATAGTCCGTTTTTATCTCTTCTCAAACCTCATCTACTCTCCTGATACTCCCAACGTCATCTTCCGTTGTCTCCTTCCCTTCTGTTCACGCTCGTCTTAATTAATAGCACCGTCCCTGTCAAGCTATAAATCTTCCAGCCTTGTCTATCTCTCTTTCCACCTTCGGATTTTTACAGCAGACCACGCTTTTCCGTAACTGGCAGCACCTTACTTCAGATCTTCAGACCCTTCAGGTTTGTCTCAAGCTTTTCTCCAACCGCTTTTTAATCGCTGCTTCATTCTTTCTAAACCTCCATTTTCTTTCAACTCACAATCTTCTCTATCCAGTTCTCTCGATCCACAGGCTCTACCAGCTTCAACTTTGTCACGATCTCTCAACTCCCAGCTTCTTCTTCAAACCTCTCCCTCTTCTGCGCTCACAGATTTAATACACTATCTTTCTTTGTGTCTTCCTTCTATTATTTAATCTCCTGGTTCTTTAGATCTGTCGATTCACAGCTCCCCTGCCGGGTCGCCGCTTGTGTTGAGGATTCCCTCACCGATTGAGCTTCCTTTCAACGCCCGTCCTAATAGACACTTAAATCTTGTTAGACTCTCCTCATATTCTTTACTATTAGAAATATTATAGGCTATTACAGCTTACTACTTAGCACCGTCTGTTAGAATTCTTCTTGCTTCCACATCATCTGTGGCTTTATTAGGGCCTCAGATCCGCCATCAGCTGATGGCAGAAGTTTCCATGTTGAATTTAGGAGGTTTTCTTCATCCTAACGGGTGATCGCCTTTCGCCTCGTTATTCCTCCGGCATCCCCCTTTCTCACGCGCTGTCCTCCAGACTTCCTCGCACCCCCAAAGGATCTCCAAATGTGGAAAAATCAGAGGTAGGTGACAGAGATTGTCTCCTTACCTCCGCACCGCCCTGATGTCACCCCAGCATTTTGTTGACTTTCCTTTTCTGCAAGCACTGGCAGGAATAGCCAACACCCCAGAAGATAAGCTCTATCTAACAAAATGAAATTCAATATAGAGAAAAGCAAGGTTTTAGACTTACACAAGAAAACCAAATGCACAGGTATAGAGTAGGTGGTACCAGGCCCAACAGTAGTAACTGTGAGAAAGATCTTGGAGTCCTAGTGGACAGTCACTTAAATAGCCAGCAGTATGCTGCAGCTGTCAAAAAAGCCAATGCAATCCTAGGCTGCATTAATACAGGGATAGAATCAAGGTCATTATTACCACTTTATAAGGCCTTGGTAAGACCACACTTGGAATAATGCATCCAGTTTTGGTCACCACAATATAGAAAAGATGTTGAGACTCTGGAAAGAGTGCAGAGAAGAGCAACAAAGATGATTAGGGGACTGGAGGCTAAAGCATATGAAGAATAGTTACAGGATTTGGGATGTCTAGTCTAGAGAAAAGGGTGACATGATAGCAGTGTTCCAATATTTGAGGTGCTGCTACAAAGAAGAGGGAGTCAACCTATTTTCCAAATCACCAGAAGCAATGGATGGAAACTAATCAAGGAGAGATGCAACCTAGAACCAAGGAGTAATGTCATGATAGTGAGAACAATAAACCAGTGGAAGTTGTAGGTGCTTCATTACGGGACGCTGTTTAAAAAGAGACTGGACAGCCACTTATCTGAAATGGTATAGGGTCTCCTGCTTGTGCAGGCAGTTAGACTAGGAGACCTCCAAAGTCCCTTTCAACTCTGTTATTCTGGCATTCACTTTTTAGCTCATCCTGAGCCTTCAGCTTCCTGTTTCCATCCTTGCAGATTAGGGCTGTTTTCCGATATTCAGCTTTTATTACAGGGCCCTCTTTCTAATCTTGAAAATTGCCCTTTTTGTTTTTCAGTTTATCTGAGAGCTTTTGCTGCAATCATGCCTTTTTCATCTGGTTTCTCCCACCTTTTCTCTCATTCTCTCTTTGGCATTATTTGTCTGGCCTCAATTATTTCATTCTTCACAATTTCCCAATTTTCCTGAAATATTGCCCTTCCCTTCTCCTCTTGAATCATCAAAATGGCTAAGCCTGGATTAGAGTTGGATGCTGCAGCCCTGTAGAAGAGCAGGCTGCTTAAAAAAATTGCAGGCACCTGTGCTATTTCCCGCCCATCTAAGTTTTTTTTCCCCAGCCTCATCTCAGCAGGGTTGCCAAAAAGTAGCAACCTTGACACAGATGTGGATGGAAAAGTATTTTGCAATTCCATCCCTTTATAAAAGAAAGCACCTTGTCCAGGGTCCAGTGCTTTTGTGCCTCAAGTTTGAGTTGGTTTTATTGGGTATGATTTAAAAAAGTACCTGTGACAAGCACAAGTTGCCATTTGAAGTGTGATGGAAAACCAATTTTCAAATGGCTGATGTGGGCTCACTACCTTGGTTCACACATTACTACTTGAATCAAACTGTTATGGTAAATTTAATAAACTGGTTAAACAAACAATGGATTAGCACAAAATGAAAACTGAGCCATTGTCGGCAAATTACAGGTATTCATCAAAGGGCACATTGATGGTCTTTGTTAGCCTGCCTGGTAGGTTCCTGACCCTTCTGCAGTTGGGTTTTGCTTGCCCTCTTATGTCTCAAAACTGTTTCATAAACTCTTCATTGAAAAGCCTGGCAAAGTCATGGGATTTCGGTTCTTAAACCTGAATAATTGGTGAGAAGCAGAAAGAGCCAGGCAGTATCAGGATCAACTTTAATATATCACAGATCTCCAAATTCTTAAGCTGACAGCTGATTCTAGAAAATGGAGGAAACAGAAACTAAAAACACATAAAAGTTCCTTTTTGAAAGACAGTTTTCATAATTGAAAAGATTAATTTCATTGAAAAGTCAAATAACCAATATCCTTTAACAATTTTCCAGAAGTTACTTACAAATTTTCAGTGTAAGACTTCTTGACTGCAACCGAAAAGCTGCATTTTCTACCTAAGAATGCTCACTTCCCCCGGCCATTGGATTTTTTTAGATAGACACTAAAAGTCAAGGACAGGTAAGATTATCAGACATCCAGCAAAAGGTTGACATATCCCTCTACCCCTGTAGATAAAATTTTCAATAAAAATTTATTATGATTAGATGTTTCCATTTTCTCCTCATGAAATTAACCCTCTAAATCTGCATCTATCGGTGTGTGCTTCTATTTTGAAGATAAAAGAAAGCAGGATCAAAAAAGTCTTGCATTACATCCTCAAACACTAGATTTATTCACTTTTGTTTGCTGGACTCTTCACTTGCAGAGATGAACTTGAATAGGTGATGCCCGGTTGAAGTAAGAAGCCAAAGGGTCGTTTAGCAGAAGGTGAAGTTTCAGAGCTCAGCCTTGCTTCTTGGGCCCTTTCAGAAACAAATAATATCAGAAATAAAAATCCAGTCATTGACAAACACTATATGAATTTTTAGTATAGCTATAACAGTGGAATTTAGCCTAGAGAAATGTGCTACAGTAGCAATAAAGCGTGGTAAACTCATGAACAGTAATGGGATTGAAATGCTGAGTGACCAGGAGCTAACAGGATGAAGTCTACAAGTATCTTGGGCGTTTTTCAGTTGGATAACATCAAGCATGGACAAGTTAAAATTGTGATTAGTAAAGAATGTATCCAAAGAGTGAGAAAAGTGCTAAAAATAAATCAAAGCTATCAATACTTGGGCCATACCTGTGATACAATACCCTGCTGTAATTATTCACTGGACTAAAATGGACAAAAAATATGAAAACTCTTTAAGTATTCACCATGCATTACATCCCCATAGTGATATTGATAGACTAGACCAGGGCTTTTCAACCTTTTCACATATTATACCATTTTAGGACATGGCAATATTCGAGCACCACCAGTGGATAAGCAAGGTGTCAAAAACTGGATGACCAATAAAAAAGGAAAAAAGTGGTAAAAGTACAACCATTCACCATACTTCTAATGGAAAACTTGTGCCTATTTCTCTGACTATCTTTGTACTCGTGGCTGGAGAGTGCTCACTGATAGAATTAAGTCAGATTCCAGCTGAAGACAGTTCCTTTCCTTACTTTTTAGTTAATGGAAAAAATACCTTCTCGCACAAGTATGTGGAACCAAATGGCAGTAACACTACAAAAGTTCCCCCCCCCCCATTTCCAGTACAGTTTTGTAACTTGGTTCCAGAACTCGGTCAATGTTTTTTCATTAAAAAGTTCCTTCAAATTGCAGTTTGATGTCAATTCTAGAAGTGCTTCCTGCTCTCCAGAGGAAAAGTCAGAGTTCACAACATTGTCCATGATGAAGGTCAGTGCAACCCAATGAATTCCAGTATCACATCCTCTTGACATGAATGGAAAATACAACGCAAACTCATTGTGCAATTTTTCCAAGTGATTTTTGATGGTAATTTCAATGTCTTCAGTGTCAACAACAGAATTTAGTTCAATAAAGTCTGACACATTGAGAAATGACGCACTATTTCCTTTCTTTACTTGGCCTACCAAAAGGAAGATTTTCTTGTAGAATGCACAAACTTTGTCTTCCATGATAAACACGTTATGACCATGGCCCTGCAGCCAATTAAGTTAATTTAGCTTTTTTAATATGTCAGCCAAATAGCCAAGGCAGGACACCCAGAAGACATTTTCAAACTTTTCTGCTAGGGGTGATGAAACATTCATCAGGAACAGGTGCGTTTCATCTCATAGCTTGAACAATCTTGATAATGTTTCACCTCTCGACAACCAACATACTTCTGTATGAAAGAGAAGAGTGCTATGCTCAGAATCTAAATCCTCTCATAATTGTCGGAATAAACTTCCGTTCAATGGCCGGGTTTTGAGGAAATTTATTATTTTTGCAGCATCCTGCAAAATCTCATGTAACAATGGGCTCATCCATTTAGAAGCAAGTGCATGTGTATGCAAGATGCAATGATTTGAAACAATGGAACTGTTTCATGTCTTTCTTGTGCTATCGTGCTCAAAGATGCTGCACCATTGGAACAAATTGCTACACACCAAGTCCATAATATTCCATGTTCACTGAAAAAGTTATTGATTATTGTGAATGTTTCTTCCCCAGTCATTCTGCTAGGTAGTGGGTGGCAAAATAATACGTGTTCCAGTATATTATTCGAATCAGGAACATGCACAAAGACAATTGCGCTTCACCAGCAATGTCAGTTCTTTAGTCCAATTGAAATGCAAATTTTTCTGCTGCTGTGATCTTTTCCACCACTTGTTGAGTAACATCTGCAGCCATATTTTGTACTACTACTACTACTACTACTACTACTACTACTACTACTACTACTACTACTAAAGTTGGAAGGGACCTTGGAGGTCATCTAGTCCAACCCCCTGCTCAGGCAGAAAACCCTATATCATTTCAGATAAATGGCTGTGATCTTTGGACGGTGTTGTCAAAGCATGGAATAGCACCAGCCATTTTTTTCATCAAAGAAAATTAAAGCAATTGCAATGGCAGAGGAAACCACAACTTCTTCACCAGTTGTTTATTGCTAAAAAGATATTTAAAAACAATAAAAACAACTATTTACAATGTTAAAAGAAACAACTTAGCTTTTGCTGGTCCCCTGCCAGCATCCTCAAAGTGGGGCTCAGGCGGTGGGGAGATGCTTTTTATACACCCTGCTGGTCTAACTGCTTACTCATTGCCCGTGTGATAGGGCCATTCCTCCTAATTACTGTAATTGCCTTGGTTTCCACACTTTTCCCCTCTCTCATCCTTGTCAATCTCCTCCCTCCCAGCACCGTTGCTGCTGGTGTGCTCTCTAACCGCTCCCTCCTACTCATTCCATTCAGATCCAGTGTTCCAAAAGGCTTGCCATCAGAGCTCCCTTCCTTTCTGGCCCGTTGGTCTGCACGCTGTTCCTGCCTGTTGTCATCCATTCCTGTCAGTCTTTTTTTCTCCGATTTCCCTCCACCCCTGGGTGTGCGAACGCTCCATCGTGCCTCATCCTTCTGCTCTGTCTGCCCACAACCGGTGGGGATGCCTATCGGTTTGCTCTTAGGCTCAGCCCTTCTCATCCTCGTTAGCCTTATCTCTCCCAATTTCCTTTCATACCTGGCTGTGCGTGCGCACAATTGTGTCTTGTCTCTCTGCCCCGTTTGCCTAAGGTCAGCTGGACTATCCACTGGCTCCTCTTTAAGTCCAACCTCCCCCCTTTTTTATCCCTTTCCCCCTCTTGCCTAACCCTGTCTTGTTTGGTATCCCTGTCCTACGTATTTTGGGTCGTACAGTCAGGTCTGGCATTCCCAATGCCCCCTCATTGTCACCTCCCCCCTGCGACCCTTTGCCATGCTCACTTCCTCCCTCCTTTTCACCCCATCCATGTATCCATGATTCCAATATTTCACCATCCATCCCTATCATCCCTATTCCCTCCAAATCCTTTCTTTGCCTAGCCATGAGATGACTGCCTTCCCTGGTTCTCGTTCTGCCTCTGATAAGCACCATCCACATCCTGACTTGCTCCTCGTGTATTTTTAATGTCTGGTATGCCGGGGGGCAATTCCATGCATCGATTGATTGAATCCATGTTGGAGAGCCAGGCCTCCTTCAGCAGGCATCCTCCTTTGGAGGCATCCTGGGCGATGGCTTCTGCTTCCAGAATAATGAACAGAAATTGGCCGTCAGAAGGCAGGAGCAGTATTCCCAAATATGGAATATCCGTTGGCCGTCTCCCCAGTTAGACCAGCAAGGTGTATAAAAAGAATCTCCCCACCCCCTGAGCCCCACTCTGAGGACGCTGGAAGGGGACCAGCAAAAGCTAAGTTGTTTCTTTTAACATTGTAAATCACTCATCTCCAGAACAAAATGCTTAGCTGATGAACAACACCTAAAAACCGAACTACACACTCTCACTAATGTACTAACATCCAACGGATTCCAAAGAAATAAGATTATCAACCTAATCCAAAAAGAAACCCCCACTAAAATCCAAGACAGAGAACAAGAAAACGGCAAAGCCCTCCTCCCATACATAAAAGGCACCACAGACAGAATCAGCAAGATCCTCCACAAACACAACATCAAGACAGCATTCTGCACAAACAGAAAAATATCCACTATCCTAAGAAACCCCAAAGACAAAATTGAATTAGAAAATCAAGGAGTATATGAAATCCCATGCACTGCTTGTCCCACCACATACATCGGACAAACCAACAGAAGAATAAGTGCACGCATTGAAGAACACAAGAACTCAGTCAAAAGAGAGGAATCAACTTCTTCCCTGGTCCAACACCTTAAAACCACAGGACATGAAATTGACTTTAAAAAGACCAGAACTATCGCCAAAACTGAACACTTTAATAACAGAATAATCAGAGAAGCCATTGAGATAGAAAAACGCCCACACAGCATGAATATACGAGATGATACCTCTCACCTACCAGTCATTTGGAAACCCGCCCTTATTGACAAATGAATCCCTAACACAAAGAATGACACCAGACCCACACTCACGAAAACCACACAGGATGTCACCACCACACATCCACGCAAAAAGCAAACCCAAACCCACACCGATGATGAGGCATGACCACAAACCAGAAGTCAGACCACAGCTGCATCATTAGCCACTTTAAACCCCTCCAATCCATGCCTGAAGCAAACTGACACCCACCATGAAGATGAGGCACAATCACGAATGCGAAGCCAAACAATAGCAATGTAGCTCACCATCTCACATCCCCCTGCAACTCAGACTAACCTGAGCACAACAAAGCCCCCACCCAAACAGAACATTCTCCCATCCAGTCAGAGCACAGCCAACCCCCCCCCATCCAATCAGAGCACAGCCAAGTCCCTAACCAATCAGAACACACCTCCACCCAATCAGAACACAGCCAAGCTCCCACACAATCAGTTCATACCCCCACTGGCAGTTAAAAGGAAGAAACAGCTACGATCACACATTGCTCCTAGAACAGTGGTTCTCAACCTTCCTATTGCCATGACTCTTTAATACAGTTCCTCATGTTGTGGTGACCCCCAACCATAAAATTATTCCAGGGTCATGTGATCACCTTTTGCAACCTTGTGACAAGCAAAGTTAGTGGGGAAACCAGATTCACTGAACAACCATGTTACTAATTTAATCTCTCTCCCTCTTTTTTTCTCTCTCTCTCCCTCTCTCTCTCTCCCTTTCTCTTTCCCTCTCTCCTTTTCTTTCTCCCTCCCTGTCTATTTCTCTCTCCCTTTCTCTCCCTCTTTCTCCCTTTCTTTCTTTCTCTCTCTCTCCCTGTCTCCCTTTCTCTCTCTTTCTCTCTCCCTCTCTCTTCTTCTCTTTCTCTCTCTCTCTCCATCTCCCTCTCTTCTCTCTCCCTCTTTCTCCCTCTCATCTTTCTCTCCCTCTCTCATTTCTCTTTCCCTCTTTCTCTCCCTCTCTCTATTTCTCTCTCCCTCTCAAAGATACTTAAAATCCTTAAAAGTTATGCTTGGGTGGAAGACTTTTTCTTTTACAGATGGGGCGGGTGGGCCCAACATTCGCGACAGGCAGGACCCTGCCTGCTGAGCCGCCGCCTCCCCATTGCCCTCCACACCAGCCGACTCCCTTGCCAGACCTCACAGCTGACAAGCACAAGTTTGGGGGTCGTCAGCTGACGGCGCAGAGTTCGGCGCTGCAGCAGCCTCCCCTTCACCTTCCTCACTGGCCAAAGCATTCCTGGATGTTCCAGCTGACAGGCGCAGGTCCGGGGGTCACCAGCTGACAGGCGCAGGAGGTCGGCGTCACGGCAGCCTCCCAGCCGCCTGCTTCTTAGGCTGGAGCAGTTGCCAGGGCTTGCATGGTTGCCGGCAGCTGGGAGCAAGTCAGCGGTCCTGTGCCATTGAGGCTTGAGGCGCGGGACATGGAGCAGTGCCATGGGAGGCAGCAGGGCAGGGGGGAGGGGTTACCTGCATCCTGCCAGCCGAACTCTGGAAGCCTGCCTGAATGAAGAATTTTAGAAGGTGTTGAAAGGGAGACAGATTGAGGGCTGTATTAAGACCATAGATGTGTCTGTAAGGAGAGTGGAAGGGAGGCGAATTTGGGGTGGAGCAGAAAACATGGGGGGAAGGCGTTAGGAAATAAGCACCAAAGTACATGGTGCTTTGCAAGGGATTCCCGATTGTTCCGTAATTGTTTTTCCTTTCTCCTCTGCACAAGAAAAACTTTTGCGGTGTAAATCTGAAACCAGGTGTTCCTGTGAGGTAGCGCAAGAGGTCCTTGGGAAAGACGAATACAAACTTGGTGTTTCCTCTCTCCCAATCCCCTTCCTCTTCTTCACCCCCTTCCCCAGCCTGCCTGCGACCTTAGCTCGCAGCTCCGTGGCTTTTCTTTGCTTAGCCTAGCCAAGCTTTCTTCTGCCTGCCCCATTCCCGGGAGCGCCGAGAAGGTACGGCAGAAACACATGAATTGGGATTGTGGCGCCCTTGGGAAGCTGATCATGCTTTGAACCTTAGGAGAGGAGGAGGAGTCCCTTCCTCCTTCCCTCCCTCTCTCCCTGTCAAGCCCCCATGGGCTCGACATGAATGGGCAGGGGAGGGGTCGAGGACAACGTGCAGGGCAGCAAAGGAGACCAGCGGCCAGCGCTGTTCTACCTGGCAGCGTGGGTGTCGGCTCCGTGGACATCCCGACCAACAGCTGAGCGGCTCCAAGTTCTGGCTGAGTCCTCCGGGAAGCAACATGAGGCCCTGAGGGGTATCGCAAGCTCGCGGGGAGGTGGGAAGGAAAAGAAGATGGAAGAGAGTGAGGCTGAAACAGAGAGAGTGGTGTCTCGGTTCCTAAGACCATCGGAAATATGCGTTTTCCGATGGTCTTAGGCGACCCCTGTGAAAGTGTCGTTCGACCCCCAAAAGGGTTGTGACCCATAGGTTAAGAACTGCTCTCCTAGAAGCATGAAGCTGAAAACACCAGCCTGAAGATGACGAATGGGACTTCGTCGAAACGTCGCCAAGAAACTTCCAATTTTACGCGGGAGAGAACCCGAATAACCAAAGACTTACATACAAACACCTGCAAAAACCTCAGAATATATATATAAAACGAATGGGACTTCGTCGAAATGTCACCAAGACACTTCCAATTTGACGCAGGAGAAAACCCACACACACGCACGCACGCACGCACACACACACACACACACACGGATACATTCAGTGTTACCTTCATTTTAGATGTCAAAAGGGTCTCTCTTTCTCTCCCTCCCTCTCTCTCTTCCTTTTTCTTTCTTTCCTCTACCTCTCTCTCTCTTTCTTCTCCCTCCCTCTTTCTCTCTCTTTTCTCTCTCCTTCCCTTTCTCTCTCTTTCCTCTCCCCCTCTTTCTCTCTCTCTTTTTCTTTTTCTCTCTCTCTCCCTCTCCTCTCCCTCTCTCTCTCTCTCTCTCCCCCCCTCTCTCTTCCTCTCTCTGATCTTCTGCTCACCTGGCAAGCTGGCTTCAAGCTGTTGTCCAACCAGCTGACACACATTCTTATTGGGCTAGCTCAGGGGTAGGCAACCTGGCTCTTTTATGAATCATGGACTTCAACTCCCAGAATTCCTGAGTCAGCATAGCTGGGCTAGCTAGCTCTCTCCTGCCCTTCCTGCTTCCTGCAGAGACGCAGCAAAGGGAGGAGCCCCAGCCAAAAAGCTTTTCAGCTCATGGGAGAACACCATGAGTCCACTCTCTTTCACACACACACACATACACAAACACACACACACACACACACACACACACACAGAGAGAGAGAGAGAGAGAGAGAGAGAGAGAGAGAGAGAGAGAGAGAGAGAGAGAAGCTCTGTCTCTGTCTCTCTCTGCAAATGGCAGAGGAGACTGGGAGCCACAGGGAAAGGTTGAAAGAGCTGCTTGCGGCTCCAGAGCCGCAGGTTGCTGACCTGTGGTTTAGCTGCTATCAAGGACAATTTATAAGATGCTTCCAGACATTTTTTCGAGATGGTTGTGGACTTCACAACAGCAGTGTGGCATTTATAAATTCATCTCTCCTCTTCACAAAAAATGCTACTGGCTTTTTGGTGTACTCTTTATGTTTTGTTGTTAAATGTTTTTGAAGCAAAGAAGGCTTCATGGAATACTTGGATAGTACTTCATTGCAGATAACACAAACAGGAAAC
This sequence comes from Crotalus tigris, assembly GCF_016545835.1. Classification (NCBI taxonomy): domain Eukaryota; kingdom Metazoa; phylum Chordata; class Lepidosauria; order Squamata; family Viperidae; genus Crotalus; species Crotalus tigris. Next base: position 183,111 of record NW_024098451.1, on the reverse strand, counting down.
GGCTGATCATTTTCTTCTGTGAAATAAAATCTAAACTTCAAATAATCTTCACTGTATTTTCTATTCAATGCCGGTTTTAATTTCTTGGGTGGCGGTTCCTTTGCTGAATCACTTTCCCTTTGTACTGACAAACGTATGATGAATTTATCCATATTTATTAATATGCACAACTATCTTGGTCTCATACCATCACACACAGCAGTAGCAAAACTGAATAACTGGAAAGGAGAAAAATGACAATCCAGACAAGGAGGAGGAACCCGGCGACATGTTGTGTTTGGTAAAGCATAGGTGGGTAGGGGTGGAGCTGACATATCAGCCCAGAATAGACACTTTGATCTTGAAGTTTCTTGCCTTTTCTTATATGTTCTCCAGCTATTTTGAGTGCAACAGGGAATGATGAGTCATAGGTCGAAAGCCTTTCAGCTCCTCTACAGAAAATGCAGAAATAAATATTTAAATGATTGTTTACTGGGATTCTAAGATCCCTCTCACTCTTACTGGTATTGAGCCAGGTTCCACCTATTCTATACCTGTACTTTTGGTTTTTCTTGCCTAAGTGCAAAACTATACTTTTCTCTCAATTGAATTTCATTTTGTTATATAGGATCCAGTGTTCAAGTTTGTCAAGATTCTTCGGGATCTTGAGCCTTTCTTCTATGTGTTGGCTATTCCTGTCATCTTGGTATCATTTGATGAATTCCCTTTTATTCTCTCATCTAAATTATTTAAGATAAGATGGATAAGATAACCTTTATTGTCATTTTTTTACTGTGGACACAACAGCACACATCAAAAATGAAATTTAGTTGCCCACTCTCAAAGTGAAAGACATACATGACACATACCTAAACATACTATATAAAATATGAAGAATAGTGGGCATAAGACAGAACCTTGGGATATTGCTTCCATGTAGTTGTAATTCCATTAAGAACTACATGTTGAGTGCATTTTTTCAGCCAGTTACAAATCCATCTGGTGGTGATGCTATCTATCCCACATTTTTCTAATCTGCCTTACTGAAATCCAAATATACTATTTCCACAGCATTTTGCTGGTCCACCAATTTAATCACTTTTTCAAAGAATGAAATAAGATTTGTTTGGCATGATCTGTTTTTGATAAAGTCATATGGCTTCTGGTTATAACTTGGCTTGCTTTGTAGGTGTTTGCAGATCTGTTGCTTATGTCAGGCTGATTGGTCCATAATTTCATGAATCCCTTTTTTGAAAATGGCAACCATATCATTTCTTTTCCAGTCCTCTGGTAGTTCCCCAGTGCTCCAGGATCATTGAAAGATATCGTTCAATAGTTCCAAGCTCACATGTCAGCTCCTTCAGAATTCTGGGATACAATCCATCTGGTCTTGGTGATTTGAACAACTAGAGTGGACAGGTGTTCTCTTACCATTTTCTTACCTATTTTAATTTATATTCTTAGTCTGTCTTGTATGGTTCTGTTTCTGATAGGTTGGGCTATTTTTTCTTTTTGTGTGAAGACATATGCAAATAGTTAATTAAGTAGTTCTGCTTCCTCCCTGCTCCCCTTCACTTCCTTGCCATCTTCTTCCATTAATGGAAAGATTGTTTCCTTGATATTTTTCTTATTTTTTACTTGATGAAAGAATCATTTTATAATTTTGACATTTGTTGCAAGCCTTAGTTCATTCTGAGACTTAGCTTTCCTGACTTCATCTTTGCAGATTCAGGCTACATGCTGGTATTCTGTCTTAGTTATATGTCCCTCTTTCCATTTTTTATACCTATCCTTTTTGTCTTTCAGTTTATCATAAAGTTATATTGTGCAACCATGCTGGTTTCTTTTGGGAATCCTTATTTTTCTTTTTCAGTAGTATTGTCCTGGACTGGGTTTTTATAATCAAATATTTCAGAGTCTCCCAAGCTTCTTGAGTTGTTTTCCTTTTTAAAATTTTCATCTATGGAATCCTTCCTAAAGCTCTCTCTAAGTTTGTTGAAATCAGCCCTTTTAAAGTCTAAGACACTGGTGTGATTGTGTTCTACAGCTTGGGTCAGTTGAATTCCAATGTGATATGGTCACTTTCCCCCAGAGTTCCTGCAACTTCAACTCTATCATTTCTTCTTGGTTAGTAAGAACTAAGACCAGTATAGTGATCCTCTAGTTCCCCCCTCTACCTTTTGGATGACAAGGGTGTCAGCTAAGTTGGTCAGTAACCTGTTCAATTTCCTACTTGATACAGAGTTTGAGAAAACAAAACTACATGAGACCAGCATGTTGCACAAAGAGCTCTCTGACAAATTAAGGGACAAAAAGGTCAAATATAAAAAATAGAAAGAGGGGCACATAACTAAAAGAGAATATCAACAAAAAACTCAAACCTGCAAGGAAAGAGTAAGGAAAGCTAAGGTGCAGAATGAGCTAAGATCGCAACTCATGCAAAAAATAACAAAAAAAGTTTTTTTCATTATATAAAGGCAAGAAGAAAGTCAAGGGAACAATAGGTCCATTAATGGGAGCAGATGGCAAGAAGGTAACTGGCAGCAGAGAGAAAGCAGGACTGCATAATTCCTTCTTTGCACCTGTTTTTATGCAAAAGGAAGAAATAGCCCAACCTATCAAAAAGCAGCACTAAGGGAGGCAGAACAGGTGCACTAGTCAAAATAGGCAAGGACATGGTGAGAGAATGCCTATCCACCCTGGATGAGTACAAATCACCTGGACCAGAGGGTTTGCATCCCAGGGTTCTAAAGGAGTTGACAGACATCATCTTGGAGCCACTGAAAGTTTTTTCAGAGCTCCTGTAGCACAAGGGAATTACCAGAGGACTGGAAAATAGATGATGTGGCACAAATCTTCAAAAAGGGAAAAATGGATCCAGGGAATTATAGGCTAATCAGATTGACATCAATAGCTGACAAAATTCTGAAAAAGATAATCAAGCAGAGGATTTGTGAACACCTAGAAATGAACAAGATGATTACTAACCAAGAGGGTTTTGTTAAAAACAGATAATGCCAGAGAAGCCATATACCCTTTTTTGATAAAGAGATTAAATTAGTGGACAAGTGAAATGCTGTGGGCATACTATATTTGGACTTCAGTAAAGCATTTGACCCATAGCCTACTTCTTGATAAGATAGAAAAAAATGTGAGATGGACATACCATCACTGGAAGGATTCATAATTGGCTGACCAACTTCACCCAGTGTGTAGTTTTTAATGGAGTTACATCTACATGGAGGGAGGTATGCAGAGGGTACCCCAATGTTCTGTCTTGGACCAAATAGTCTTCAGCATAATAGGAGTGGAACTCATCAAATTTGCACATGACAGAAACTGGAGGGAATTGGAAAACAGACTCAAGATTCTGATGAATTTTGACAAACTTGAACATCCAGTACTTTTTTTGTGAAAAACAAAAAAAGGTGCCGGAACTCAGACATGTCATACAACCTGCCTTGCCTACCCTACAAGATTCCATCCAAAAAAGGTGCCGGAACTCTGTTCTGGGCATTCTATGACCAAAAAAAAAAAAAAAAAAAGCTCTGTAAACATCCAACAAGATGCAGTTTGGTGGTGAGAAAAGTAAGGTTCTGCACTTAGTTTGGAAAAATCAAATGTGTTGTTACAGAATAGGTGGTATCTGGCTCTACAGTAGTAACTGTGAGAGAGATCTAGTGTCCTCGTGCAGTGGTTCCCAACCTTTCAAGCTTGGTGGCCTGGCTTGGTGGGCGTGTGAGTGGCAGGTGCATGCGCATGCATACTTCCATTCATGTGAGTGGCCGGCACACATGTCCTCCACTTGCACAAATGCAGCTTCACAGTGAGTGGAGGGTGCTTGAACAGAGGGCACTTTTGCTCAGGCATAAAGCTCCACCCACACTAATGGAACTTCATGCACCAGCGCAAACCCCCTCTGCTTATGTGACTGGAGTTTCGCATGTGAGCACAAGTGCCCTCCATTGGTGTGAGTGGAGTTTCACATGTGTGGGCTTGCCCAGTTCTCCTTGACCTAGTTTCGAACAAGCCACAGCCCAGTAGTGGGCTGTAGCCCAGGGGTTGGGGACCCCTGTCTTAGTGGAGCACCACTTAAGTATGAGCCAGCAATGTGCTGCAGCTGCCAAAAAAAGTCAAATGTAGTACTGTAGAGAACCAAAGATAAGAGTTTGGAGGCTAAATTGTATGATGAACAGTTGAGGGATCTAGCCTATCGAAGAGAAAGATTGGAAGGACATGATAACTGTCTTTCAGTACTGGAGTGATTGTCAGAGAGAAAAGGTGAATGACTTATTCTCCAAAGCACCTGGGGGCAGGATAAGCGGTAATGGGTGGAAGCTTGTTAAAGAGAGATCCAACCTAGAAATAAGGATAAATTTTCTAATTAACCAATGGAACAACTTATGTCCTGGAATTGTGGGTGCTCCATCACTGGAGATTTTCAAAAATAGTCTGGATAGCCATTTGACCAGGATGGTATAAAGTCTCCTGCCTTGACGAGAGGGTTAGACTAGAGTATTTCTGAAGTCCTTTTCCTTCTCTATGCTTATTAAAAATAAAGTTTCAGCCATGCTTGAAGTATCACCTTTATTGGAAAGGGTATAGATTGAAACAGAATCTCCAGTATGAACGCGTTCTGCTAACAATTCTCTCTGCTGATGACAGAGCAGAAATTGTAGCAGATTGTAGCAGAAAGCTTAGCTGGAGCCCCAAGTTATTGTTTTTAGGAGCAGGAGAGTTTCAGAAAAGGAATCAAATTGATAGCAAGGGCAGGAGAATGGTTAGGCAGATACAACCTGGAGAAAAATGATTGGCAAAGGGTGGTGCAGATGTGCCTGGAGAAGAAAAGAAGTAACATAAAGATTAAGTTCCAAGATTCCTGGAACTGGAATGATTATCCTTAAATTAATATACCCTCCACAATTCCACACACTTTCACTTTTACCTCTGTTGTTTCCCTTCCCACCTTCCACGGGCTAGTTAACACTAATGGGAAACATACAGCTATCCTGACCATCTTACCAGAAGGGTAGCATACAAAACCAGAATGAACAACTTCAGAAAAATGTACACCACCCCATATCACCAGAAATCTTTTGTTCTTCCCTAATATCCAGTATCTGGCTCCTATTCTATTCCTCTCAAGCAGAGGCATGCGTGGTCTTACTTGTAAGAACAATAAATCCTTCGGGAAGGCCACCTCGGAGTCCCAGACCAAGGCTATTCAGATCAGATTGCTTCTGCTTCTGGATCCACTCTCGTACAAGTGGGATATTTTGATTATCCCTCAAGCTATTTAGGTTTGTGCCCAGCAGGCCTTTCACATTTTCAAGGGTTAATTCCTACGGAATAAATAGAACAAAACCAATTAAGAGCAATATTCATTTTGCTGCTTTCACAAAACCTCCACCCTGTAGATAAGACTTGCTTCAGAGGAGGAGTGAAGTTAACATTGCCCTTGATTGAAGTAATAATAATAATAATAAACTTTATTGTCATTTTATGTGTATACACAGTATACACATACAACGAAATTTATGTGACACCCAAAGACCAGGTCCCACACACATAATCCCCAAACACACTCCCACCCACCACAATTTCCCACCCCTAAAACCTCCCAAACATCCACCCAACAGACCAAGTAATACTGTCCAACAGTTCACTGATGGTGGCCCTTTAGTTCATTATTAAGTGCAATTATAGCTCTGGGATAAAAACTATTCAGAAAACGTGTGGTCCGAGTTTTAAATGTTCTGTATCTTCTGCCAGAAGGCAACAGTCCAAAGAGATTGTAAGCAGGATAGGAAGAGTCTCTGAGAATGTTATGCAACTTCCTCAAACAGCGAGATTCAAAGATGTTGTCCAGAGCTGGTAGCTGGAGTCCAATAATATTCTGGGCAGTTTTAATAATTCTCTATAGAGCTTTTTTGTCCGCTACAGAGCTGCTCCCATACCATGCAAGAATGCCGTATGTCAGGACACTCTCAATGGTGCTGTGATAGTAGGATAGAAGTAGATGCTGAGATAGATTTATCTTCCTGAGCATTCTCAGGAAGTACAGCCTCTTCTGTGCCTTCTTCACAAGCATATTCATAGTCCATGAGAGGTCCTCCGAGATATAAGTGCCCAGAAATTTAAAACTACCCATCCTCTCCACCTCCTCACCATTTATGTACAAAGGTAGATGTACATCTCTCTTCCTCCTAAAGTCAATTATAAATTCTTTAGTTTTTGTGGTGTTAAGTGTGAGATTATTTTCATTACACCACAATGTCAGCCCTTGTACCTCCTTCCTGTAAGCAGACTCATTGTTCTTATTAATGAGCCCCACCACTGTTGTGTCATCCACAAATTTAATAATTGCATTGGTGTTATATAGTGGGGTGCAGAAATAAAGGAATAATTGCATTGGTGTTATATAGTGGGGTGCAGGAATAAAGGAAATCTACATCTGTTCTGGTGTCCCTGACAAGGTTTCATGCTCTCATGATCCACAGCTGAATCAAAGCAGTTTTGTTTCTCTATCTACCCACTTGAAAATAGCATCTCCCCCTCCTTCATCTAAAGACAAGATGAAACTCAGAGGCACATAGCAGACTTTCCCGGGTCATTATTTGGCTGCACCCAGCTAGCTAGTTGTGTCCTATCTTTGCCTTTTCAGCCAACATCCATAGGCAGACAAGGCAGCAAGAAATTCATTTAACAAATGTCTCACTTAACAACAGAAATGCTGGTCAATTGTGGTCATAGTTTGTATGTAGTCCTGTATGTAAACATTGACTAAAATGTTGACTTGGTTGACTAGAGCTAACAAGGTGATATTTAAAATACTAAAATATTAAAATCTGAAATATTTTAAAATTCAAAATATTCCATATGGAAGCTTTGAAATCTAAACAAAACTTCAAAGCCTGAGAAATGTGGCATTGATCTGGTTCCCCCCCCACCATACGTTCTTTTAACTTTCATCAGCATTTCCCCTCCACCCAAATCGTTTGTCTTTGGGATTCTTGGAGAAGCTCCCCTAATTACCCTCCCAGAATGGCTGGGGAAAACTGACTTCAGCCCCCCTTTTACTTTAGAATCCACTCACCTTTACAGAGCTGCTTTTCAGGCCCAAAAAAGTTTTCATATCCATGTTGACATCATTTTTGCTAAGTGCCCTGAGATCTTCAATCGGAGCACCTCCTGCAAGCAAAGAAGAAAATTTAGCTGATATTCTTTATCTTCTCAAATGAAAGAGCAGTGGGAATTTTTTTCTTGAAATAGTTTCAACATGTTTTATTAATAGCTGCACATTTTCTAAATTATTTCAAACCAATACACATGGTGAGCCTCCAGGGTTTTACAGCTTATTTTGCAGGGTACTTCATATGACATTATAAGTGACAGAAACACTCCTTTAAGTAGTGTTGGTCATAAAATGTAAATTATTTCCAATCCACATGAAATGACAGTGCTGGGAATAAAGAGACAACAGCCCTTAAAACTACCCATCAAAACAGATTTTGCAATATTTCGATCTTTGCCATCTTAACAGATGTTTTGCCATTAGGAAAAAGATGAAAGGAATGATGGGACAAGAGGAAAACATAACTTTAATAATAAAATAGTAGTAGTAGCAGCAGCAGCAGCAGCAGCAGCAGCAGCAGCAGCAGCAGCAGCAATGTTGGAAGGGACCTTGGAGGTCATCTAGTCCAACCTCCTGCTCAGGCAGGAAACCCTATACCATTTCAGACAAATGGCTGTCCAGTCTCTTCTTAAAACCTTCCAGTGTTGGAGCATTCACCATTTCTGGAGGCAGATTGTTCCACTGTTTAATTGTTCTAACTGCCAGGAAATTTCTCCTTAGTTCCAGGTTGCTTCTCTCTTTGGTTAGTTTCCATCTAATGCTTCTTGTCCTGCCTTCAGGTGCTTTGGAGAATAGTTTGACTCCCTCTTCTTTGGGGCAGCCCCTGAGATATAGGAAGACTGCTATCATGTCCCCCTTCATCCTTCTCTTCATTAAACTAGACATACCCAATTCCAGCAACTGTTCCTTATATGTTTTAGCCTCCAGTCCCCTAATCATCTTTGTTGCTCTTCTCTGTACTCTTTCTAGAGTTTCAACATCTTTTTTATATCGTGGTGACCAAAACTGGAGGCAATATTCCAAGTGTGGCCTTACCAAGGCATTGAAGAGTAGTGTTAATACTTCACGTGATCTTGATTCTATCCCTCTGTTAATGCAGCCAGCACTGAGTTGGCTTTTTTGGCAGCTGCAGCACACTGCTGGCTCATATTCAAGAGATTGTCCACTGGGACTCTGAGGTCCCTGTCACAGTTACTACTATTGAGCAAGGTACCACCTATACTATACCTGTGCATTTGTTTTTTCTTGCCTAAATGTAGAACCTTACTTTTTTCACCATTGAATTTCATTTTGTTATTCAACTTATAAAATATAACAATATAGATTAAAAACGGAGAAGAAATTAGTCTGATTTATATTCTATATGGAAATTAGACCTACAGAACTTTATCTTTTCCAACCAAATAAACAAATTCAATTAAATAAATTCCAAACCATGTGAAAAGATGGTGGTGGGAATAGAATTGTGGCAACACAATTCATGTTTGCATTCCAAATTTAGCATGGTTTTTCCCTGTACCTCAGGATACTGAAGAAAAGTCTCTATCAAATGCATGCACTCATAAAATTATTATTAATAATAATAATAATAATAATAATAATATTGATGATGATGATGATGTTGGAAGGGACCTTGGAGATCATCAAGTCCAACCCCCTGCTCAGGCAGGAAACCCTACACCATTTTGGACAGATGACTGTCCAGTCTCTTCTTAAAAACTTAGGCAAAAAAGTGCATGTTTCTCTTCAGTTCATATGTTGTATTAAGAGGAATATATATAATACATAAAAACACTGAACTGACATTACATACTGCAATAGACATTGAAATTGACATATTTGTTTGGACCATAAAATTGAGTTGGAGACAAAATAATTATGCTTATTGACAGTAGTTATGTCAAAACTACTATCTGATTTTCAAAGGTACACTTCTCTTGTGCAAACATGTTTGTCAGAACTGCCATCATACGTTTGAGTTTCACATTCGCCAGCTGTCAGTCTGCCATAAACTAGGGGAAAAGGAGTGGGATGAGAAGGGGGAGGCTATCAACTCATTGTACCTTCCAGAGACACCATCTCAAGGTCAGAGCCTGGGAATGGAATGCAACGGTTCACCTGTAATTGGACAATAGGGGACCAGGGAAGGAGAGGAACTTGTCTGAAATGGTATAGGGATTCCTACCTGAGCAGGGGGTTGGACTAGATGACCTCCAAGGTCCTTTCCATTATTATTGTTGTTGTTGTTTTGTTATTGTTGTTGTTATTAACCAGATAGAGAAAGTTAACCAGGAAATTTTGGCGCACAAACTTCAGTTCTGGCTTTGCTATATGTACAGTAATGCACTTGATTTTTAGTAAAAGTATACCTTTCACTACAAATGGAGTCAAGGGCCTTGTTAGACCCTCAATGTATTTCTTTCTATATGCATTTCATTTCATTTTGGGTCCTGCCATTTTGTTGGAAGGGGGGAGGCTTGTGTTAAAGGGAGGGGGAGATTTGGGGAGCCTACAATGTATTTCCTTTGCTTTGTTTTATCCTCTTTGAAATACTTTTCTTGTGGTATGAAAGGAGGGAAGAATGTGCCTACAGCCATCTGCCTTATCTTCAATCAGACGGGATGGAACTTGTATCACCTGTTTCCCATAACAACTTTATACCTGCAAATTGGCTAAATCAAACTAACTGGTTTGACATTGGGGAGGGGTTTTGAAAGAGCACTTTTAATGTAATGTTTCACATGGGAAAACTTTAGATCTTGCCTTACTCTCCTGCTGTCATTACCTCTCAATAAAAGTTCCCGTTGAGACAATGCAAGTTTCAAGAGTTGTGCTTTCTTGGGAGAATTAATTGAGGCAGGTCTTTCTTGGCTAAGGGACCAAGTCAGAGCAGATCTGACATTAAGCCAGCTGACCCAAAAGAATATTAGGGTCACTGAAAGCTGCTGATAGGTCAAGGAGAGTGAGGATTGTTACATTACTCTCATCTTGCTCTCACTAGAGATCAATCAATCAGAATACAGCTGGAAGGGATCTTGGAGGTCTTCTAGACCAACTCCCTATTCAGACAAGTGACTGTCCAATCTCTTCTTAAAAACCTGCAGTGATGAAGCATCCATAACTTCTGAAGGCCAGCTGTTCTACTGCCTCTGTTGCTTTGGAAAATAATTTGACCCCCTCCTGTTTGTGGCAGCCTCTCAAAAACTGGAATATTGCTATCATGTCCCATAGTCCCTTTTCTCTAGGCTAGCTAAACCCAAATCCTGCAATTAGTCTTCATATGTTTTAGTCTCCAGGCCTTTAAACATCTTAGTTGTTCTTCTTTGCACTTTTTCCAAAGTGTCAATATCTTTTTTGTAATATGGTGACCCAAACTGGATGGAGTATTCCAGGTGTGGTCTTACTGAGGCTTTATAAAATGATACTAATATTTCACATGATTTTGATTCTATGATTCTATGATTTTATACAACCAAAAATTGTATTAGGGTGTTTTTGGCTGCTGTTGCAAACCGCTGGCTCATATTTAACTGATCGTCCACTAGGACTCCAAGGTCCCTCTCACAGTTACTGTTTTTGAGCCAGGTCTTGCCTAATCTGTACTTGTACCTTTGGTTTTTCCTGCCTAGGTGTAAAACTTTACTTTTCTCCACATTAACATTCTTTTTGTTGAATAGGGCCCATTGTTCCAGTTTGTCAAGATCTTTTTGGATCCTGAGCTTGTCTTCTGGGGTATTGGCTATTCCTGACAGCTTTCGTGTCATTTGCAAATTTGATGAGTTCCCCTTCTATTCCCTCATTTAAGTCTTTTATGAAGATATTGAAGAGTACTGGGCCTAAGACGGAATCTTGCTTACTTCCCTCCATATAGATATATGCCATTAACACTATACATGTTGAGTATAGTTTGTCAGCCAGTTACAAATCCATGTAGTGGTGATGCTGTCTATCCCACCTTTTTCTAGCTTATCAGAAAGTAGGTTGTGTTCTTGCTGAAGTCTAAGTCCCCAAGTCCTGTCTAATGTAAGGACCCACCCCACTTTGCATCTTAAGAAGACAGAACTCTTGGAATAATTCTTCCAACAGGCATCCTTTATTAAGAGAAAATGGTTGCAGGCGTGCTAGACAGGACTTGGGGTCCAAGCTCTCCCATTCAAGGTTTTAAGGGGTTCCCCAGCAGTCCCACCCAATCACCCCCCCTTCCAGTGATAGTTTCAGGCATCACAATTCCACCCCTTTGATCCTTTCTTCTGTCTGGATGGAGGCTTCAGATAAACTACATGAAAGGTAAATAGCCCCTTTGTCATGGTAAGGTTCTTTGGTGCTATTTACATTCAAACTCTTTGAGGTTGCAATAAACACATTCAAATCCTTAGAAGTATACTGAAGGAAGTGAGGGCCATAAAGCCCCTTTGTTCTCCCCCTTCTCTCCCTCTTATGGCAGAATCCAGGCAGAATTGGGGTTTTCTATATTTGATGATTAAAGATGAAATATAATTGGATTCTGACAGGTCTACTAATTTAGTCACTTTGTCAATGATTTTTATAATGTTTATATGGAAAAAATAAAAAACTTTCATTGAAAAAAAATGGTTTTTAATAAACCCGTGCTGGCTACTAGTTATAACTTTATTTGTTTCTACATATTCACAGATCTTTTTTTAAAAAAAATCTTTTCCAGGATCTTTCCATGTATTAACATCAGGCTGATTGGTCTGTAGTTTCCTGGGTGTGTTCCCCCCCCCTTTTTTTGAACAAGCTCTAAACCTCAACTGGTATTTCCTCAATCAATGTTTCTGCTTACCCAGAAATGGCTTGATCCGTTTATAATATTCACTGTAATTGTAGTGACGATCAGAAAAAGCCCGCTTGGCTTGAGCATACAGATGATCCTTGATGGCTGATGAGCAATTGGATGGGTCAAGGAGAATGGCCGTCCTGCCAAGAAAAGACAAGATAAGAAAAAGGAAGGGATCCAGCTCTCGCAATACTTCTTTCTTTCCTCAATTTCACTTCCCTATACGATTTTAGTGCTTTTAGTAGCAACTTAAGCTATTGGCCCGAAGAACTAGCTGAAAGGAGCTATATCAGATATTCAGCTTATTTTTGACTCTCTTTGGGATGGGCTTTTCCTCATCCATATAGCTCTGGTCTCATCAATCAGATACAGCAACAACAATAGCACTTAGACTTACATAGATTAGACTAGACTAGACTAGACTAGAACAGAATAGAATAGAATAGAGCTGGAAGGGACCTTGGAGGTCTTCTAGTCCAGCCCCCTGCTCAAGCAGGAGGACCTCTGACAGGTGATTGTCCAGTCTCTTCTTAAGAACTTCCAGTGATGGAGTGCCCATGATTTCTGGGGGTAAGCTGTTCCACTGGTTGATTGTCCTCACTGTCAGGAAGTTTTTCCTTAATTCCAGGTTGCTTCTCTCTTTTATCAGCTTCCAACCATTGTTTCTTGTCCTGCCCTCTGGTGCTCTGGTGAACAATGTGACCCCCTCTTCTTTGTGACAGCTCCTCAGATACTGCAATCATGTCTCCCCTATTTCTTCTTTTCTTTAGTCTGGCCAAACTCAAGTCCCGCAGCCATTCTTTGTACATTTTGGTCTCCAGGCCTTTGATCTACTTGCTCTTCTCTGATTTTTTTCCAGACTCTCAACATCTTTTTTGTGATATGATGACCAAAATTGGCTGCAGTATTTGAGATGTGGTTTTTATAAAGTAGTACTAATACTTCGTGTGATCTTGATTCTATGCCTGTAAGGACCCACCCCACTTTGCGTCTTAAGATGACAGAACTCTTGGAATAGTTCTTCCAACAGGCATCCTGTATTAAGAGAAAATGGTTGCAGGTGTTCTAGACAGGACTTGGGGTCCAAGCTCTCCCATTCAAGGTTTTAAGGGGTTCCCCGGTAGCCTCACCCAATCACCCCCTTCTTCAAGGATTTCCTTTATTTCGAAGTGTTGTTCACCCTCCACCATGATTGGAGGTGGTGGTGGGGGGATGTTTGGCCGTAAATATGACTGACGCTCTCTTTTCAACAAGCTGCAATGAAAAATTGGGTTTATTTGCCTGAGATTTTTGGGTAATTCTAATTCTACTGTTACTGGGTTTATGATTTTTTTAATTGGAAAAGGTCCTATATATTTTGGTCCAAGTTTTTACAGGGCTGTAGGGACTTTAGGTATTTTGTAGATAAGTACACCATTTCTCCTATAATGAATGGTGTAGGCTCAACCCTTTTTTTATCGGCTTGTGCTTTGTATGCCTGCCTAGCTTCATCTAGTGCTTTTCTAACTATTGGCCAGATGTTTTGTAATTGTTCCATCCATTCTTTCAGTGATGGGATCGCCGGTTCCTGTGGGGTTAATTCTGGCATGGGGTTGAAACTTTGATTGGTGGCTATTTGAAAAGGAGTGTAACCTGTGCTGGAGTGGACTGCATTATTGTAGGCAACTTCTGCGAAAGGGAGTAAGTCTGCCCAATTGGTCTGTTGGAAATTAAGAAAACATCTTAAATATTGCTCAAGTACTGAGTTCATTTTTTCAGCGGCCCCATTCCCTTGTGGATGATGGCTAGATGTCAGTCCCTGAGTGGTTCCTAAAAGGGATAAAAATTCCTTCCAAAATGCAGACATAAATTGCACTCCCCTATCAGAGATGATGCGTTGGGGTGCCCCATGCAATCTGTAAATGTGCTGGATGAAAAGTTTTGCTAAGGCTTTTACGGTGGGAATCTTTTGGCAAGGGATAAAGTGCACCTGTTTGGAAAACAAGTCCGTGACCGTCCAGACAACAGTATACCCATTGCTTTCTGGCAATTCCACTATAAAATCCATGGCTATTTCTCTCCAGGGGGCTGAGGGATTTACCACTATTTGTAATAGTCCTGGCGATTTCCCTTGCAACCTCTTTGCAGTTGCACATTTTGGGCAGCTGGCCACATAGCTTTCTATGTCCTTTTTTATGGATGGCCACCAAAATTGCCGTTTAATTAAATGTAAAGTTTTTACAAATCCAAAATGCCCTGCTGATTTTGTGTCATGGCAAAGCTGCATGAATGTGACTCTTTGGGTTGTTGGTATATATAACTTTTCTCCTACCCAAGGCAACCCGTCTCTCATTGTGCACACATTTCATCTGTTTCCAAACTTTTCTGGAATTCAATTCCAGTTTGGCTGTCCAGTTGTGGTTTTAATTTAGCTTGGGTTCTTGTGGTTACTGGTGCTGCCAGTTGTGACTCTGCCATTATTGGTTTAGAGTCTGTGGTTCGTGCGCTGTTATATTGAGGCATGCGAGATAGTACATCTGCCAGGAAGTTCTTTCTCCCTGGTAAATGCTTGAGCTTAAATTGGAACTGGTGAAAATGCTGGGACCAGCGGGCTTGTTTGGGATTGAGCTTCCTGGGTACTTTCAGGGCTTCCAAATTTTTTTGATCAGTCCATACCTGGAAGGGGATTTTGTTGCCTTCCAGGAACTGTCGCCACGTGAGTAATGATCAACGTATCCTGTATGCCTCTTTCTCCTGTACGAGCCAGCACTGTTCTGTTTCCATGAGTTTCTTGGATGTATATGCACAGGGTTGCAATACCCCTTCATTATTTTCTTCTAATAGAACAGCCCCCACTGCCACATCACTTGTATCTGCCTGTATTATGAAGGGCTTATCCATGTCTGGGTGCCTCAGTTCTCGTTTGGCAGAAAAAAGTCTCTTTAATCTCTCAAACGCTGCTTGGCACTCCATTGTTCATGTTAGTGGCTGGCTAGGTTTTACTGAGGATGCTCCCTTCATTTTTAGTAAGTTAGTGAGGGGCAGGGCTATCTGGGCAAATGAGGGGATGAATTGGAAGTCAAAGTTTGCAAAGCCCAGGAAACTTTGTAGTTGCTTTCTTGTGCGGGGTGGTGCCCAATCTAATACTGCTCTGACCTTCTCTGGGTCCATTTCAATGCCCTGGGGGGATATGCGATAACCTAGGCAGTCTATCCTTTCCTGGTGGAATTCGCATTTTGAGAGTTTGGCATATAGGTGGGTGGCTCGCAGTTTCTTTAAAACTGCTCTGACTAGGTTGACATGTTCCTCTTTTGTTTCAGTGAAGATAAGAATGTCGTCTAAGTAAACAGGGACCCCCTTAAACAGGTGCTCCCTTAGAACATCATTGATTAATTGCATAAATACTGCGGGGGCCCCTTGTAATCCAAATGGCAAGACTTTAAATTGATAGCACCCCATGGGGCAGTTAAATGCCGTCTTCCATTCATCCCCTTCCTTAATTCTCACACTATAGTAAGCTTCCCTTAGGTCTAGTTTAGAAAAAAAAATTCCCTTTCGAGAGGTGTGACAGCATATCTTTCATGAGGGGCAGAGGGTATAGGTTGCTTTCACTGATTGTATTCAGGGCCCTATAATCCACACATAAGCATAAAGAGCCATCCTTCTTCTCTCTAAAGAGGACCGGGGCAGCCACTTTAGGCTCAATGAACCCTATCTCTAGGTTTTTTTAATGAATCTTTCCATTTCCTCCTTCTCCTTTGGGCTCATGGATTATAATCTGGGCTTTGGGAGTAGCTGCCGCTCCACCCCTATTTATACACTCAGCAACTAGGCGGAGGCCAATAGGATTCAAGTATTAGTTTCTGCTTTTAACACAAGTAATTAGCATGTAGACAGAAAGTCTGGCACTTAACTGACAGAGTCTTATGGCCGTTTTTTCAACATTTCCAAGTACTTCACATTAATACATTACAGAAGGTATGTTGGATCTATTTGCCCCCTTGGGTTAGTTGTAAAAAATAATAAGGTAGAAATAGATAGATGTCGAAAGAATTCACTCACTCAATGTTCTTTTCAGTTATCATGCTGAGTTGGTCCTCATTCAGGAGACAGATGTGTTGCCCAAGCACATTCAGAAAATCGCTGTCAATTTCCTTTCTCAATTCAATGTAACGCTGAAGAACTGCACTCCTCTAAAACAAATAATTCCAGAGTCAAAAGCAAGCCACCTCTAATCTTATGTTGCTTTAACCTTCCCAAACATATGCCTTCCAAATGTGCTAAAACAGCCACTTCTAGAATTTGGGAATACACTGGAATGCCGGAAATTACAGTCCCAACAGACCTGAAGAGTGGCAAGTTGGCCCCATACATCTGGAAGGATTGCTCTCTTTCAACTGTACATGTAAGTTGAAATAGCAAATGCAAATGTTGATGTAGGATTTAACCACAATTTGTTGAATAAATCTCTGTGGTATGGTTTCCATGTAAAGCTAAGCCATGAATTACGGTTTCAATGCTACTATGGCCCACTTCAGGCATCATACCATTCTAAAACCAAATAGATCCCATTATGGAATCCAATGTGTAAACCTGGCCCAGTGTCCACCAAACAAGCATAGAATTCTGAGTTCCAAAGCTATCTTTAGAAATACTGCAAGGCTACTGGTTGTTGGTATCATTTTGAGACAGCAGTTCAAAAACATTTGGTACATGATAAAAGACACCATTGTGCTTTTTCCATTGGTTTTGTAAATTGCTCAATGACCTATTTCTAAATGATGATTTAATTTAATTTAATGGGCACTGTAGCACTTCCAGGAGTGTCTCTACTATCCTTGAGCAAGAGAACCTGAAGAGGCACCCAAAATGATGACCTTGGGATAGACTGCAAATGGCCTTTCTGAAGCCATCATTGTGACATGAGGAAAACAATGACTATGACATCATAGAGACAAGTGACAAGTGGAACCCTCCATAAGAATTTGAGTTAAAGCATCCCCAGTAGAGAGCTACCCAGCCTCTTTCTGATTACATCCAGTAAAGGGAGCTCTCTCCCTCTCCTCATAATTGGTTCTACTCTCAAACTACTCATACTATTAGGATGGTTACATATTTTTCATTTAAATATCCAGAGCTGGAAAACCTACCACCTCTACAGGTGGACTATACCATTACTGAACATATCTTACTTCTGGAACTTTGTCTCTCTATATAGTATATAACAGCTCTGGATGTTTTTAAGAACACCCTGGACATCCACCTCTCAATGCTGATTTAATTGGCTTTTCTGTACTTTGGAGAAGTACTTCTGTACCTTGACCCCTTCCACCCTACAGTTCTATGAATTACAATGCCCAGAATTCTTAGCCAGTGCTTCTGGAACTCAGCATGATAAAAGAATTTTTTAGTTGCCTAAAAAATTCTAAGAGACCTAAAGTAAAATGACAAGAATATAGCACACTCACAATGTGTGTTAATGTGGAGAGAAACATGGCCAGGAACTTATAATCTGCTTCTCTTTAAAGCACAAGGTTTAGAAGCAAGGAAAATAAAACCCCAGGATAGATTGGGTGCATAATGATTTTTATATTAAAAGCCCCATATTATCTTCATAATTACCATCTCATCATTGGATACAATATCCAATAAAGCTTGAACTGTGCTTGATGAATTGATAGTCCATTGCTTGATGTTGTTTTTATCTATTAGTTTTTCAAGGAGTCCAAGGTTACTGATTACAGCAGGAGGATATCCCTCAGGAAATATCTGCAAGGAGCAAATAATTATGTAAAAATGTATGTTAACTTGGTATCACTTCTTTGATGCATGCATTTGTCCAGGAGCTGGTTCTGATATGGCCTCATGATTTCTGTAGAAGGATTTCTAGTAGTCATCTGGACATTCATGGGATGGACATAAAAGAAGTCAAGTTGGTAACTATGATTGCTTAGTGGAAGCCCTGCTCCTTTTAGAATGTCCTGTGATGCATATAAAAAAGTTGGAATTTCAATCACACTTGTGACTGCTATTGACATTTTTTTTGACCTGATAAGCACCACAGGTCTCCTGGCAATCATAAGGTGTTGCAAGAATGAAAGGCACAGCTGCCTCTGAGAGAGAGAGCAGCTTATCCCTTCCTCACAAGGCCATCCTTTGATCCAGCTGATCTGGACAATTTTAGGAAAGGTTGTTCAGAAGGTGATTGGCCTCCTGCTTTAGAGATCCTGGAGGATTATTATTAATCCATCCAGGATTAAGACCTGGATACAGTATGAAGAAATTTTGATGGCAAGTTAGGGATGGGAGTGGTGTGTTAATCCTAGCTGTCCTTGAACTCTTGCTGGCGTTCAGTACTATTGATCATGGTAGCTTTCGGAATTAGCTAAGAGGATTGGAAGAAGAGGACAGTGTTTTGTGTTGTGTCTCCTCCTTCCTCTAAATCTGGTTATGGGATTCTCAGGACTCTTCTTCTCTCCCCCCCTCACCTTTTAAATATTTGCATAAAGCCACTGGGGGAAGTCATCTGTCAGTTTCGGGTGAAGTAAAATCAATATGCAGATGATAGTTATAGATCTCTGTCCCCAGCCATCCAAGAGAAGCTGTTGAGATTCTTTCTCAGTGTTTGAGGACTATGAGGGTCTGGATGGGGAAGACAGATAACAGCTCAACTCTGCCAAGGCTGAGTGGCTATGGATTCTGGATCCTCCTGATTCAGGAGCTTCAGAGTTTCCATTTTGTTTCTGGATGAGGTGGCACTATTCTATTAAGACTTAGTATGCAATCTGAGGGTTCTCCTGGACTCATATCTCCTGCTTGAAGAGCAGATGGCAGCTGTGGCCAAGGGGGCCTTTGCACAACTGCACTTTGGATGCCAGTTGCATCCATCCCTGGATGGTGAGGCTTTACTCATAGTTACCCATGCCTTAGTCACCTCCCAATTGGACTATGTGAGCAGCCCATGAAAACTATCTGGAAGCTTCTATTGGTTCAGAATATGGCAGCACAAATAATGCTGATTACTGGTATCACTTTTAAAGTCCTCCAGTTTCTTTCTTTTAATCTTGTCATCTTATGGGACCTTTTCTTTGATCACCCTGGCCTCCAGGACAATCATCCCCACCCCCTGATATATGGCAGGTCCAAACTCTCCTTGTTTTAGGCAAACCTTGGAGATCTGGCTTTATGAGGGGCCAGTTGGACCCTTTTAGTTGTTTGGCCATGTTGCTTGGTCACTGTTTTATATTTATATTTTGTATTTACATATGGATTTTTTTTACTTCTATAATTTTTCCTTTGAGACATTGTCTAAGTTGGACAGCTTTTTAAATCTTAACAATAAATAAATGAAGAATAGTTAAAAGTGCTAAAAAAATTTGGTATGTTTATTACCTCATCCAGTTTTTCCTTGACTGCTATCAGCTGTTCATCTGTGAAAGGATAGTCTGAGAATGCACTAATATTGTTCACTAGGTTTTCCTTAGTCAAGCACAATTTTAGCTCCACAGGAATATAATATACAAGCTTTTCAATCAGGTCATCATTTAGAATTTTCTCTGTGATGATTTTCTTCTCTGGGCACTTTGCTAAGAGAAAAGTCATGAGTTAATCAAGGTTGTAGAATTTTCAGATCTATCAAATTGTGTGAATAAAAGCAGGAAAACCTACATGTTTTTCTAAACATCTTGGCAAATGTTTCTATTGATCATTTATATTTATTAAGAAAGAATCAGTGGAAAAGAAAACCCAAATTAGAAATCTTCTCAAAAATGGAATTAAAAAGAGAGTGCTAATAGCACCTTGAGAAGTCCATTAATTCTGAATCTGGATTGAAGTATGCTTAAAAAAAATCAGGCCGGCAGCCTTATTTAATTTTGAAAGTTACCCCATATACCATTTCTCTCACCAAACATATTACAATATGCTATTCTGGATTTCAGATGGAGGGCAGGTGTGTGCAGTCTGTCCATGGAACTATAATCTAGTATTTAAAGCATCAGGCTCAAAGCCAGAGCCATGAAAAAGAAGTTAGGTGATCTTGGATCAGTCCCTCTCCTTCAATCCAACCCACCTCACAGACTTGTTGTGGGAAAAATAGAAGGAGGAAGCTGTGTTTGCCACCTTGAGTTATTTGTAAAAATAATAAAGGTGGGATACAAATAAAAACCTCTCTTTTTAGGACCTTAATTTGGAATAGAGTCAGGGCGACTGGGTGGAGCTGAGCATTTACTGGTGAGATACAAATAACCAAACAAGCACCTATAATCCCTTGCATTGGGGTGGAGCATTTATTGGCTGGATGCCCTTCCTGATGCCTCCAAAGTTTTACAGCAGATATTTTCTTTGTAGCAGAAATATCTGCCACTACCTAGGATCGAACTCATTGTGAGGCAAGAGCTCCATCTCTAGGCCACCGCACCATTCAAAACAAATAAAAGAATATTTCCTCACAATATGAAAATCAGTGCATTTCAGGAGATCCACAGGAAAGTTAAAAATGTCAAGGTGGTGGTCAGGATCACATGACTGAAGCACCACCCCTCACAGAAAAAGGGATGTGGTTTCATGCACACAGCTATGGCCACCATCTTGTTTTTTTTATCTCATCTGCCACCCCCCCCCCATGCAATCTTAAATCTGCCTTCTGCCTACAATCTGCTGTTGCTGTATGAGAACCAGCTCTAACACCCTATCAGGAAGCAACTCCACATTTTACATACCAATGTCACGCTTTGGCCTGGAGGATTTAAGGCTTTCTCTAATACGGACCAGCTGATCTTGTGACGAATCAGAATTGAGAATGGAGTTTTGTAACCACGGCCTTAAAACATTCTGCAGAAAGAAAGGCGAGCATCAGGTGAGGGAAAGTGCAAGGTTTGAGAAATCCCATACTAATTATGGTAAATAGAGGCCGGATTTTGTTCCCATTGTCAGGTACACTTTGGGTGATGTTTGAAACTGAACTTCTGGAATAAAGGAACTGATGTATTTTGTTTTCCATCAGCCAAGGTACCTGAGTTTCAACAACTGGTATTTCTATGCCCTAAAATAGAATGCATCAAATGCATCAAAATCCAAGGAGATCACAATTTGTGAGTCTGAAGATTTTTTTCCCACTTAATATAAGATTATAATTGGATACAAAACAATATGATGCCAAGAACATTTTCATTTTTCTTTCTTTGGACCATGATCTAGAAATTTCTAGCTTAACTGTCCTACTGGATGAAATGCTTTGAAAGTTTATCATTAATATGAAGTCTATATTTTACTTTGCTATTATTTTTTCTGTTTAAGCAGCCAGGAGAAATCATAAATGGGCAAAAAAAGCTACAGGAGACTTGACATCTTACAGCAATTACTGATGGAAATTTGGAGAAATCTTTCTCAGAATTGGAAAGGACATTAGAGGGTATCTAGTCCAACCCCTAGCTCAAGCAGGAGAACCTATACCATTTCAGACAAATGAGAGGGAATTCTTTGTGCAATTATTCTTGGATTTCTTGCTTTTCTTTTTGAGTGGTATTATGCTGAACTGAGCTTTTATAATCATAATTTTCAGAGTTTCTCAAGCTTCCTGAGTAGTTTTTTCCTTTAGGATTGTCACCCATGGTATCCTTCCCAAATTCTCTCTACATTTGATTATGTTCTGTTGCTTGTGTCTGCATTATATTGAATTCTAATATGACATGGTCACTCTCCCCCAAACTGCAGCTTTAACCGCCTCTATCATTTATTCTCTGATAATTTTAATTCTAATTTTATGCTATTAATTCTGAGATTGCTGGTTTACCATTTGCCATCCTGTGACAAAAGAGGAAAAACAACAGCTCTCAAAAGAAACCAGCATGGCTGCATAAAGAACTCTCTGACAAATTGAAAGATAAAAAGGACAAGTATAGAAAGTGGAAAGAGGGGAACATAACTAAGTCAGAATATCAGCAAATAGCCCGAGCCTGCAAAGATGAAGTGAAGAAAGCCAAGGCTCAAAATGAACTAAGGCTTGCGACCAAAGTCAAAAATAACAAAAAAAGCTTCTTTCAACATGTAAAAAACAAGAAAAAAGTGAAGGAAATGATTGGTCCATTAGTGGGTGGAAGTGGCAAGAAGGTGACAAGCAACAGGGAGAAAGCAAACTATTTAACTCGTTTTTTGCATCTGTCTTTACACAAAGGGAAAAAACAGACCAACCTATCAAAAATAGTGCCATAAAAAACAAAATAGAAACACAAGTTAAGATAGGAAAGAAAATGGTAAGTGGGCACCTGTCCAGCCTAGATGAGTTCAAATCGCCAGGACCAGATGGATTACACCCCAGAGTTCTCAAGGAACTGGCAGATGTGATATCAGAGCCACTGAACTATATTTTTCAAAGATCCTGGAACACAGGGGAACTACCAGAGGACTGGAAAAGAGCTGATGTAGTTCCCATCCTCAAAAAAGGAAAAAAAATGGATCCAGGAAATTACAGACCTATCAGCCTGACCTCAATACCTGGGAAGATCCTGGAAAAGATAATCAAACAACCAATCAACAAACACCTAGGGGCAAACAAAGTCATTACTAAAAGCCAACATGGGTTTGTCAAAAATAGATCATGCCAGACAAATCTTATTGCATTCTTTGACCAAGTGACAAAATTAGTGGATCAGAGGAATACTGTGGACATAATTTACTTGGACTTCAGTAAGGCATTTGATAAAGTAGATCACAACCTACTACTTGATAAGATAGAAAAATGTGGGGTAGACAGAATCACCACCAAATGGATCCGTAGCTGGCTGACCGGCCATACTCAGTGAGTGGTCCTCAATGGAACTGCATCTATATGGAGGGAAGTGTGTAGTGGGGTGCCCCAGGGCTCTGTTCTGGGCCCAGTACTCTTCAACATCTTCATCAACCATTTGGATGAAGGGATAGATGGGGAACTCATCAAATTTGCAGACGACACCAAGCTGGCAGGAATAGCCAACACTCCAGAAGACAGGCTTCAGATACAGAAGGATCTGGACAGACTTGAACACTGGGCACTAACTAACAAAATGAAATTCAATGGTGAAAAAAGCAAGGTTCTACATTTAGGCAAGAAAAACCAAATGCACAAGTACAGCATAGGTGGCACCATGCTCAATAGTAGTAACTGTGAGAGGGACCTCGGAGTCCTAGTAGACAATCACTTAAATATGAGCCAGCAGTGTGCTGCAGCTGCCAAAAAGGCCAACACAGTGCTAGGCTGCATTAACAGAGGGATAGAATCAAGATCACGTGAAGTATTAATACCACTCTTCAATGCCTTGGTAAGGCCACACTTGGAATACTGCATCCAGTTTTGGTCACCACGATGTAAAAAAGATGTTGAGACTCTAGAAAGAGTACAGAGAAGAGCAACAAAGATGATTAGGGGACTGGAGGCTAAAACATATAAGGAACGGTTGCTAGAATTGGGTATGTCTAGTTTAACGAAGAGAAGGACAAGGGGGGACATGATAGCAGTATTCCAATATCTCAGGGGCTGCCATAAAGAAGAGGGAATTAAGCTATTTTCCAAAGCACCTGAAGGCAGGACAAGAAGCAACGGGTGGAAACTAATCAAGGAGAGAAGCAACCTAGAACTAAGGAGAAACTTCCTGACAGTGAGAACAATTAATCAGTGGAACAGCCTGCCTCCAGAAACAGTAAATGCTCCAACACTGGAAGTTTTTAAGAAGAGACTGGATAGCCATTTGTCCGAAATGGTGTAGGGTTTCCTGCCTGAGCAGGGGGTTGGACTCCAAGGTCCCTTCCAACTTTACTACTATTATTATTACTATTACCTTCCCTTGAAGTTGATATTCATAGATTACTATTGAAAATGGTGCAATTGGAAATAATCATATTCAAAAGCTGATGTCACAACCCAGTCCTTTCTACCTATCCCCTCTGACCTAAAAACAAATCTCACCTTCCCCTGGGTTCTGCCATACTCCCAAGGGGTAGGGTGGATGTGCCTGTGGGGTTATTGCTTTCCCTTCCTCTATTCGCTATAATGTTACCTTTTGCTTCATGTATTGCTTCTGTGTCTGCTGCCCGCTACAATGTAACAATTTGCTTCCTGCACTGTATCTCTAAACTTTCTTCTCCCTAACCTGTCAGCTAGGAAACGTGGGGGGGGGGGGGGGAGAAAGAAATACAACCTCCGGAGCCTGACTTATTTCTCCGTTCTCAAAAGGAGGAGCGAAGACCTGCTTGAACAGCGTGCTATGACTGGAGCCAGACCGATGTTATCTCCCCTTTCCCACGATGGATTTAACACCTGGGGATTGGCCGATTTGAACCGTCTGGATGAACTGTGGGGTGGGGTTTGCTTGGGGACACTTTAAATATCAATCTGCAAAGGAATCCCTCAGATCCTATCTATTATGCCTGCTATCAACTACTTTTAATAAAAGTTCCTGTTGGAGGAAACCAACAGGACCAAGAGTTCTGCTTTCTTAAGATGTGGGATTGAAGTGGGTCCTTACAGCTGATCAGAGTTGTGACTCAGTCATGGGTACCTGAAACATACTGATTCTGCCTCTAAGCTCATTTTGTTTTTTTGACTTTCTTTGTCCTGATGGAAAATCAATAATTCTCCTGTTTGGTTTTTTTCTATTGTACCTTAGGAATACTTTCCAGAATACTGGGATCCAGGATTAGGATCAGTGGACTCAGTTGATTCAGAACAGAAGACGACCATGTAGAAGGGGGCCTAGGAGAAAAGTAACATCAGCAAGCCACTTCTGAATGAAATAGCAAGTTCATTTGGTAGTATTCCCCAAATACATCTAACAAGATTATAAAATGCACCCAGATTGGGCTTGCTGAGGACATTGAACCATATTCTGACTAAGCAGGCTGAATTTGTGCAATACCAAAACAAAAACAGTCAGTCTGATGTATAGTAGTAGTAAAAGCATCAAGCTAAAAAGTGGAGTATGGGAGTTTTAGTACTGCCCAAAGCCAGTCACTTTCTCTCAGTCCTAGGTAGGAGGCAATCAGACGTAGAATACTCATTGCCTAACTGCATCTTGTTAGACAGGACCCAAGTTTGTCAGAATTCTTCTGAATCTTGTGTCTATCTTTCAAAAGCGTTAGCAATTTTTTCCAGCTTGGTGTTTTCTGCAAATTTAATGAATCCCTTTCTATCTCCTCATCATTTCTGAAGTTATTGAAGATTACTGGGCCCAAGAGAGAACCTTGAAATACCCCCTGCCTACTTCCCTCCATGTAGCTGTAGCTCCATTAAAGACTACAGAGTGCAGCTGGTCAGCCAATTATGAATCCATCTGGTGATGGTACTATCTATCCCACATTTTTCTTTTTTACCTAGAAATAAGTTGTGGTCTACTTTGTCAAATTATCTAGTCCAGGTGATTTGTAATCATCCAGGGTGAGTACCACGTCCTTGCCTATTTTGACTTGTGTACCTGTATACCTCTCTTGGTGCT
The DNA here is from genome assembly GCF_016545835.1 of Crotalus tigris. Lineage (NCBI taxonomy): Eukaryota > Metazoa > Chordata > Lepidosauria > Squamata > Viperidae > Crotalus > Crotalus tigris. The sequence goes on along the minus strand of NW_024098451.1, from coordinate 157,754 downwards.
GCATTTGATAGGCTGGGCTATTTCTTCCTTTTTGGTTAAAAACCAATGCAAAAAAGAAATTAAGCAGTTCTGCTTTCTCACCCTCCCTTCTTGCCATCTGCTTCCATTAGTGGACCTATTGTTTCCTTGACTTTCTTTTCATTCCTTACACATTGAAATAATGTTTTTGTTATTTTTGGCATTAATTGCCAGTCTTAGCTCATTCTGGGCCTTGGCTTTCATGATTCTCTCCTGCAGATTCTAAAGATTCAATGACAAATTGCTTCTGAATAAACTAGTGTAGAAAATTTAGGGACTTGTCCAGGTAGTCTCCAAGAATCGGATACAATTGAAAGGAAGTTTTTAAAAATTGCTAAACAGGTTAGCATTAACTAACTTAAGTAGATTTTACTTATTTATTAGATTTATATCTCATCTTTCTTTTTTGATTTCAATATGCTTTGCATAATGATTCCCTTTATTTTGTGCAGATGTAACCACAAGGTTTTTATCTCACCTGATCAAGAATGATTGGCATTTTCAGGAGAGTTTCTATTGATAGGTGTTTAAAAGTAGTAAGATACAGTGGAAGAATAATTGTGCAGAATATTTATGCAGGATGATTTGATGTTAAATGAAACATTTACTATATAAATTATTATACAATATGCCACACAGTTTACATTTGAAAATCTGCAATTTCCATCATGCCACAAAAGATGGCAGCACCTATTCAATCTTAGCTAAGACTTTTAAAAGGTGTTCTGTTAGGCCTGGGTGTCCTTGAATAGAAAGCCAAATGAAACCTAAGGGATTGAAGCCAACTGAAAGTTGAGAAAATGTTGCATAGTAGGACAATGCAGAATAGCAACACAGCAACAATAATTTGTTCACCAAGCCACCCAAATGTCTTGTGGACCTGAGCATCTTTTTTTAAAAAAATACTAAATACTGAAACTTCAAGATTCATCATTTTGTGCAGAGCATTTATCTAGTTAGAGTTGAAGGGCAATCTCTGGCATTTCCAGGCAGTGCCAAGCAAAGACTTGGGCAAAACACGTAAACATTTTCCAAGCAATACTATGTTCTTAGTATTAAGTCTTAAAACAGATAGTCTGGGGCCAGTCCTCTTAATCAGAGAGAGTCAAAAGCCAAGTGGTGATTAAGACCACCAAAAAAGGAAGCTTTTGGTGTGCAAATTTATAGTTTTTAAAACTTTGGACCACACTGATAAGGCAACTCTGTAATTTACATTCACATACACACACAAAAAGGAGGCTTAATTCCAAGGCCATCCCAACTATGTTACAAATAATCTCTTTTCAAAAAACTGCCCCAAACTAAAAAACTGGTCCTACCCAAATGAAGTATTTCCACTGCTGAAGATTTCTTGAATTGCTTTAACTTGATCTGGGGTCAGGTGCTGGCACTGACTTAATTGTTTTAGCAATTTTTCACCAGATGCTGCAATAGAATCTCCAGACATCTCACAGACCAAGTGGTTTGACATTCTGGCCTCTTCCTTGCTGATCGCTGGGCCAGATGTATTCTAAAAAAAGTTTTCAAAAATTTAAGTAGAAAACAAACAAGGACAACAATTAAATAAAACAATTTCAGTTTAATTAATTCACTTAATTCAATTTCTTATAAGAATAGTGTAGGTATTATTTTGAGATGGTGAAAAACAAATTAATTTAATAGTTAATGTATCTGAGTAACTGTTTGAAGTAAGACCAAGTTTTAAAGTAATTATAAACACACAACTGTTTAAAAATATTCTTCCACTTTCTATTTCATCAATTAAATTGTTCCTCATTAGTAGTAGTTGGCTAATACCAAATACATTTTAGTTGTTTAATCTGTCAATTAATTTTTTTGGTTTCAGAAATGTGCAGTCATGGGTGTAAGGCAAGATCAACCAACCTCTTTGAGCCAGTTTCTAGACTATTGAGAGCATGTGTGGCAGCTGCTCTCCTGGAATGGCTGTCATTTTGAGTATGGCCAATTTAAGCACTGGAAATAAAACATTTGGATTATTCCCAGCCAGTCTTACCTTCCCCTCTCCCTTTCAACATCCTTCACTTTTGCTTTTCTTTAGAAGAAGGGGACTGGGGAAGCTTCTAAATCCCTGTGCCTCTGTACCCATCTCTCTTTGATTTTACCAGTGAGGAGGAGCCAGTTTGGACACTTAGAATCAGGGCTTTTTTTTGTCATAGAACACCCAGAACAGAGTTCTGGCACCTTTTTAAGGCAAGGCAGGTTGTATGACGTATGTGAGTTCCGGCACTTTTTTTTTTTTTTTTTTTTTACAAAAAAAGCACTGCTTAGAATGCCACAGAAATCCCTGGGTTGCCTCTCCTCACTTACAAATAAAACGTGCAGGGCACTCAGAAGATGTAGGAAAAAAAATGCCAGAACCTGGGTTGGAGTTAAAAGAGAGATCAGCCTGGAATCCCTACATAGCCACCTACCCCCCCACTCCCTTGAATTTCTGTTGACCCTTCTCTAGCTCCTAACAGATACTAACTCTTAGTTGAGAATATCCCTGTACCTAGGCATGAGTAATAATAAATCAGTTTAATTGGACTTTCATGTGTGGACCTGATACTTTGCTCCTGATGGAAGAAATGGACTTCTAAGGAAGACCAGAATTAGAACAGCTGTTCTTTGAGCGGGTGACTACCAAGAATTCTAGTACTAAGAATAAAGTGGGAAGTTGAAAACACATCCCTAAAGAAAACAGTGACAATGGCAAGCCAATTCTGGAATGTTGTCGAAAAAATGTGCGGAATAGGAACCCATCAGGTAGCTGCCCTGGCCCTCCTTGGCTAATCTAGAAGGCTAAGCAACGTCAGATCCTCAGTAATATTTAGGAGACTAATGTAATAGTCTAGACAAGGAAACTTAAAAATATCCCAGAAGAAAGCAAAAGCAGCTACTTCCATATCATTGTATCAAAACATGGAGAAGTCTAATTCTGTTTAATCAGAGGGAGATTTTCCAGGGATTATTATTATTTAATAATCTTTGAAGAACCCCAACTGTCTTTTTATTCCAAAAATAATGAATAGTGGTGTGGAATTGTGGAATCCATGTATAGTTGACTTTGCTTGAAGTTGGACTATGCCTGGCTGATCCTTTGGAAATGACTGAGACATATCTGAGCCCGGTTATCTGTGAGAAGTTTGAGCTGGTTGATCCTGAGGAGGTGAGCAGAATCTTTGTGACTGTGAGCTTGGCCACCTCTATTATAGACCTGGTCCAGAAGGCAGCAGGGTAGTCATATATTTGCCAATGTTATACCTCTATTGCAGGGGTGTCAAACTCAATTTCATTGAGGGTGTGGCCAGGATGGGTGTGGCCTACTGGGTGGGTGTGGCCTACTGGGTGGGCATGGCCATCTCAACATCATTCGCTTCAGGGGTGCCTGGACAGGACTGGGACAGATATGAGGGTCTCTGGCGGAGGAGGGACATGGTACCTTCCCACCACCCTTCCTTCCTTCCTCCCTCCCTCCCTCCCACCTTCCCTTCCTCCCTCTGTTCTTTCTTTCCTCCCTCCCTTCCTCTGTTCCTTCCTTCCTCCCTCACTGTTTTTTCCTTCCTTCCTTCCTCCCTCCCTTTCTCCCTTCCTTTCTTCCTCCCTCCCATCCACCATTCCTTCCTCCCTATTCTACTTCCCTTCCTTCCTCTGTTCCTTCCTCCCTCCCTCCCACCCTCCATTCTTTCCTCCCTGTTCCTTCCTTCCTCTGTTCCTTCCTCCTCTCCCTTTTTTCCCTCCATTCCTCCCACCCTTTGTTGCTCCATTTCTTCCTTCCTCCCTCCATTCCTTCCTCCCTCCCTCCTTTCTTTCCTTTGCCTTCTCATCTCTTTCCTTCCTCCATGCTCAGGAAGGGGTGATGGGAAGGGAAAGATTGCCACTGGTCTTGCTATCCCACGTGTGGGGGGGTCTGTCCCGGTGAAAGGAAAGCCTTGTGGCTGCGAGGCTGGTGGTGCTGGTGGGGGTGACACAATCTGGTTGTGTCCATCAAAGCCAGAACGCGCTCAGACTAAGATTCACTGGAACCAGCAAGGAGCTGCCTTGCTACCTCTGCCCCGCTCCCCAGGTATGGGCACAGGAGACAGCCAGCGCCAATGTCCTGGGTGAAGTCAGCCTACGGGACAACACAGCCAGCAGGGATGCCGGACTCCACTTACGTGCGCACCCAGAAAACAGGGTGGGGCTTCCCCATGGATTTAAGGCTGAGCGTGTTCTGGCTTTGACGGATGCAACCAGGTTGTAGATCAGGGCCTGGTCGGCCTGGGCCGGGCCGAGGTGCGGCGGGCCGGTCCTTTGCTCTTTCCAGAGCAGGTCCCCGGGCCGGACGGAACCACATATCGGGCCAGATCCAGCCCATAGGCCTTGTGTTTGATATGTCTGCTCTATTGTGTGAGCTGCACAGTCTTCTAGTTTCCTTCTATGTTCAATTCAAGTCCTAGATGGCAGAGGTCCTGGTTATTTGTGGGACCACCTCTCCCTAAGAGTATCCACTTGTCTAATAGATCAGAAAGTGTAGGCACATTCCAGATCCCTTCCCTAAAATTCTGCCAACTAAGAGGGACCTTGGAAGTGTACCTTTTCTGTGGATGCCCCACCCTTTCAGAAGACCATCAAGACCTCTCCCAAAGGTGCTTTACCAAAAGGCAATTGGACTTTCTTTGTTTTTTCTTTGAAAATATTTTGCTTCTTTTCCAAGAAGCAAAAACAAAATCCAGTTGCCTTTTGGAAAACCACCTTTGGGACAACCATGATCTGGATGATTGGAAATCCCCATAGACATCAAAACCTGCCTTTTCCTAAGGGGATAAGATGGGAAAAATGGAATGAGGATAATCCTGTGAGGCATTCTAATGGAATGAGTAAGGATATTTTTTTTTATTGTTTCTCTATATAGTCACTGGTTTTATTGTTGTTCTGAGCTGCTCAGAGCTGTTTAGGATGGGTGGCCATATACATCTTTTGAATAGGTAAATAAGCACAGTCAAATACCTCACACTGTTTGGCTCTCTGCCTCTCATTTGAGAGGAATATAGATGTCTGTAGGCAATATAAGTATATACAGAAATGCAATACTTACCAGGAATTTCAGTGCACCACTGGGAGTGAGCATTATTGCACAACCTAAAATACAAGACATTGGTTTTGTCTTAAAGACATTTTATTGAAAAGCTATAGTAAGGTTGCCTTTCTCTGCAAAGCCAAATAAGTGGAATATTCTCTGCTATACCATTTTTAAAGAATAATAAACAAAACCTCTTGCTTAAATATGTATTTCTTCTGTTTTCTGATCACACAGTGTTCATTGATTTATTTGGAACACACAAAGAAGAACAAAAACTTCCTTTCCTCTAGAGCAGGTTTCCCAAATGGCAAGGAGGATCTTTTTTAGGGAGCTGTAGACAAAGTCTGGCGAGGTTTGAAGAATCTTTGAACTGTACAGTTTTACAATAAATCCATTTCCCCCAAATTTCCATTGTTCATTTGTGTTCATTTTGTGTTTTTAGGCAAGGTGTGTCCATTAAGATTACATTAAAGGGAGGTGTAATGGGAAAAAGTTTATGCGTTTCTAGAACGCATAATCAACTTTAGCATGCACATATCTCAGAGGAGAAGATGAAGATTCTAACTCATAAAACAGAATCTGGATTAGAATTTCACAGAGCAGCTATAGAAGCGTTTAATGAGAATTTTATAGCAACCATGCACAATTATACTCACCAACCATAAAAAGGCAGCAGAGCATCCTGAGTGATTCTGGCATTATTCCAAACAGAACTTTCTTCGTGGGTAAATATATGCATTCACTCTAGAAAGACAAACAAAGAAATAAATTTATCATCAGTAATAATTATCTCTTAGTTTCCCTGCTTCGTTTAAATCTGGCAAGATGCCACTGATAGTAAGAATTATATTTTACTCTCTCATACAAAACTATCTCACTCATTGCTCAAATGGTATTTTCTCTCTTTGCAACTTTGTTACTGATTTTTAAATTTCAATAAGGATTATATTAATATTAACCAGATCCAGTCAATGATTCTACCAGATCTGAAGAAGCATTTGATTGGATAAATTAAACTTTATTAACTATCTGGCTCAATCTTGGCAAGGTTGAGAAACACTGAACTAACTGATCTTGAAAATCAGAGCAGGAGTTAGATATCATTTTCACTCTGATGGGAAACTGCCAGGAAAGCCAGTTCCCTGGATCAGAACCCCAAACAAACATACTTGGATGAAAGCAATAGTAAACCATTTCTGTTTTGTTGTCCAGAAAACTACTTGAATATATATATAGTTGACCTGGAATCAAACTCAAATCGAAGCAGACTTTGCTGAATGAAAATAAACATCACCACCAGATGGATCTGCAGCTGGCTGGCAAACCGTACTGAATTAGTAGTCCTCAATGGCACTACATCCACATGGAGAGAAGTAAGCAGTGGGGTACGACAAGGTTCTGTCTTAAGCCCAGTACTCTTCAATATCTTCATCAATAACTTAAATGAGGGAATTGAAGGGGAACTCATCAAATTTGCAGATGACACCAAACTAACAGGAGCAGCCAACACCCCAGATGACAAACTCAGGATCCAAAAAGATCTTGACCAACTTGAATAATGGGCCCTATCCAACAAAATGAGTTTCAATGTGGGGAAAAGCAAAGTTGTAAAGACCCACCCCACTTTGCATCTTAAGAAGACAGAACTCTTGGAATAATTCTTCCAACAGGCATCCTTTATTAAGAGAAAATGGTTGCAGGCGTTCTAGACAGGACTTGGGGTCCAAGCTCTCCCATTCGGTTTTAAAGGGTTCCCCAGTAGCCCCACACAATCACCTCCTTCTTCCAGCGACAGTCTCAGGCATTACACTCCCACCCCCTTTTCCTTATTGCTGACTGGACGGAGACTTCAGAGAGGAGTACATGAAAGGTAATAGCCCCATTGTTATGGTTAGTCCTTTTGGTGATATCCACATCCAGTCCTTTTGAAGTGTACTGAAGGAAGTGAGGGCCATAAAGCCCCTTTGTTCACCCCCTTCCCTTCATCATATGACAGAATCCAGAGAAGGCAGAAATGGGGTTTTCTATAGTTGATAACTAGAGATGAAATATAATTGGATTCTGACACCCCAGAAGACAAACTCAGAATCTAAAAATATCTTGACCAACTTGAACAATGGGCCCTATCCAACAAAATGAGTTCCAATGTGGAGAAAAGCAAAGTATTACATTTAGGCAGGAAAAACCAAAGGCACTGGTACAGATTGGGCAAGACCTGGCTCAAAAACAGTAACTGTGAGAGGGACCTTGGAATCCTAGTAGATGATCGCTTGACTATGAGCCAGCAGTGTGCAGCAGCAACCAAAAAAGCTAACAAAATCCTGGGTTGTATAAACAGAGGCATAGAATCAAGATCACGAGAAGTACTATTACTGCTTTATAAAGCCCAAGTAAGACCACACCTAGACTATTGCAGCCAATTTTGGTCACCATATCACAAAAAAGATGTTGAGAGTTTGGAAAAAATTCAAAGAAGAGCAACTAAGATGATCAGGGGCCTGGAGTCTAAAACATATGAAGAATGGCTACGGGATTTGGGTCTGGCTAGTCCAAAGAAAAGAATAAATAGGGGAGACATGATAGCAGTGTTCCAGTATCTGAGGGGCTGCCACAAGGCAGAGGGGCCAGGTTGTTCACCAAAGCACCAGATGGAAGGACGAGAAACAACGGTTGAAAACTGACCAAACAGAGAAGCAACCTAAAATTAAGGAGAAATTTCCTGACAGTGAGGATAATCAACCAGTGGAACAGCTTACCCCCAGAAATCGTGGGCGCTCCATCACTGGAGATTTTTAAGAAGAGACTGGACATCCATCTGTCTGAGACGATATAGGTCAGTGGTGGCGAACCTATGGCACATGTACCAGAGGTAGCACTCGGAACCCTCTCTGTGGGCACACGCACCATGCCCCGGAGACGGCAACCATCTTCTTCAACCAGCCCCTCACCTAGCCCTGCGACATGGCACCCCCACCCTGCCTCGCCTCACCCCAGAGAACCAGCCTCCTACCCACCGCCCCACCCGCCAGAGACACCTGATCTCCCCCAACCCTGCCCGGCCCCCAAAGGTGTCCCTCCCCAGGAGCAACATTGAGTTGGCCATGCCCACTCTGGCTACGCCCACCAGTCTGCCATGACCACCGTAGCCACGCCCACCCGGTGGGCCACATCCCGGCACCTGACAATACATAAGTGGGTTTTAGGTTGAGGTTTAGGCACTCATTCTCTAAAAGGTTCGCCATTACTGATACAGGTTCTCCAGCTCAAGCAGGGGGCTGGACTAGAAGACCTCCAAGATCCCTTCCAGCTTCTATTCTATTCTATTCTATTCTATTCTATTCTATTCTATTCTATTCTATTCTATTCTATTCTATTCTATTCTATTCTATTCTATTCTATTAATTTTACAAGAATATCAAAATAAAATTATTTTTCCACAACACCAATAGCACTTTGTATAGTTCACAAGTTTATCTACTTTTTTATCTCCTTTCTGAAATTAGTAGAAAATTTATTTATTTATTTATTTATTTATGAGACTTATATACCGCTTTAAGTGCAAGCACTCTCTAAGCGGTGTACACCAGTAAGCAATGTGTATATATATATATATATATTTACATTGCCCCCAACAATCTGGGTCCTCATTTTACCTACCCCGGAAGGATGGAAGGCTGAGTCAACCTTGAGCCGGTGAGATTTGAACTGCTGACCTGCTGAACACAGTCAGCTAAAGTGGCCTGCAGTACTGCACTCTAACTGCTGCGCCACCTCGGCTCCTTTAAATATTTTTAAAGTAATATAAATGATGTTGCTATAATGCATAAATTAATTAGATTTTTTTCCCCTGCATATGTGGAATTTCCCATTTACATTGTTTGCATTTTGCTGGTGTTTATTGTGTGCTGTCTAGTATCAGTGTAGAATTGGGCAGCCTTATAAACTTAAATAAACTTTAGAATATGTATTATCTATTCTTTAATTTCCTCGCCCTCCTCCTCTCCTTCCTCCTGTTGCCCCCCCAGGCAGCTCGGGCGGGTGCTGCCTCCCATCCTGCTCCCCCTCCCTGCCCGTTTGGCAGGGCCGTGCCATGCTGGAGCCTCCCCCGCGCCGCCCGGCCTGCATCCCTCGCTGTCAGAGGGTATTTGTGTATGTCTCCAGACCTTACTGGACTACCACCCCCAGCAGCCCTAAAAAGCAGGTGTACACTCTGTGGAAGAGTGGGGAATGCTGGGAGTTGCAGTTCATCACCATCTGGAAAAACATGACTCTCCAAAGATTGATCAATCCTTCCTTCCTTCCATCTATCCATCTCCTTCCCTTCCCCTTCAATCTCTCCTTCCTTCCTTCCTTCCTTCCTTCCTTTCTTCCTTCCTTCCTTCCTTCTTCCTTTTCCCCTCAATCTCCTTCCTTCTCCATCTCCTTCCTTTCCCCTTCAATCTTCCTTCCTTCCTTCCATCTTCATCCCTTCCCCTTCAATCTCTCTCTCTCTCTCCTTCCTTCCTTCCTTCCTTCCTTCCTTCCTTCCTTCCTTCCTTCCTTCCTTCCTTCCTTCCTTCCTTCCTTTCCCCTTCAATCTTCCTTCCTTCCATCTCCATCCCTTTCCCTTCAATCTCTCCTTCCTTTCTTCCTTCCTTCCTTCCCCTTCAATCTCCTTCCTTCCTTCCTCTTCAATCTCTCTCTCCTTCCATCTCCATCTCCATCCCTTCCCCTTCAATCTCTCTCCTTCCTTCCCCTTCAATCTCCTTCCTTTGCCATCTCCATCCCTTTCCCTTCAATCTCTCTCTCTTTCCTTTCTTCTTTTCTTCCTTCCCCTTCAATCTCCTTCCTTCCTTCCATCTCCATCTCCATCCCTTCCCTTTCAATCTCTCTTTCCTTCCCCTTCAATCTTCATTCCTTCCTTCCATCTCCATCCCTTTCCCTTCAATCTCTCTCTCCTTCCTTCCTTCCTTCCTTCCTTCCTTCCTTCCTTCCTTCCTTCCTTCCTTCCTTCCTTCCTTCCTTCCCCCTTCAATCTTCCTTCCTTCCTTCCCCTTCCCTCCCTCCCAACATTTTTGAGCAAGGAAGAGTAAGCTTCTCCAGCAAGCATTGCTATATTGTTTTTGTGATTAATCACTATGCTTTAATTATGTTCACTTCGTAACAATGAAAATACACCCTGCATATCAGATATTTACATTAATATTCATAACAGTAGCAAAATTACAGTTATGAAGTAGCAACAAAAATAATTTTATGGTTGGGGGTCACCACATGAGGAACATGAGGAATACATGAGGAACTGTATTAAGGAGTCGCGGCATTAGAAAGGTTGAGAACCACTGTCCTAGAAGTTAGATAATTCACAGTGGGCTGGACTTAGTAAGTTTGTGGCTACATAGGGATTCTAGGCTGATCCCACTTTTGACCTCACCCCAGGCTTTGTTATGCCTTCTGCTATAATCAATGTGTCATGGTTGACACAATGAACTTTATGTCTTCCATACAGACCTGCGTGTTTTGATAATATATACGAGTTTGGATGATGCCTGTAAGAATAATTTAACAAATTAATTAGCAATCTGTCCCTGAAGATGTGAAAAGGTCTAAATGACTGATCAGGAAAAATATTTTTCTTGGCTTGTGCTTATAACTCTTATTCAGATGAATGTTTGACCATGCTTCTGTTTTGTCCCAATTTATCTTTCCATAAGATGAAAAATTAAAAATATTTTGTTTGCAGATAAGAAATTTTAAAGGTCAAAACATACAGGTGGACAAATAATCTCAAATGTCAACCCTTCCGTGCAAATTTTTGGACTCAAGTAAAGTTGCAAAAAAAAACCACTGGAAACTGAGAGCAACCCTGACCTCTGGAATGAGGTTCCACCCAAGATCGGGATGGCTTCCAACCTGCTGTTCTTTTGAAGGGACTTGAAGAAGACCTGATTCTTTGTACAGGCCCCTTGGATTGTGTGGTTTTTTTTTCTTTTTTCATTTCTGACCAATTCTTGTCATCTTTGCCATCTTTGATCTTTTATTTATATTTGTTATTGCATTTATTTTACTTATGAGACATCCAGAGTTGTTAGGAGTCAAGCAGCATACAAATTTAATAAATGTGTATTTCGTTTAATTACATCTATTTTACATTAAACAGCTCTTCTACCAAATCCATAGTTGTAACTGCAATATTTCTGCAAAAGATCTGACATCCAGGATAAATTTTGAGACATCAGATAACATTCAAGCAATTATCTATGTCTCTGAGCCAGAATATCTCACTCATATGTCCAGTGTCAAATGGAGGAAATGCATGTATTTCTTGTAACTGACATGAGAAAGTTTAAACTATCATTTACTCTAATAAACTTCTTCTTCAATCCCTATGGAATATAACATTTTGTGCATTAATTCAACTCCAGACAATTTTTTTTAAAATTCTCCTTTTAGAGGTTGTTCTGAAAACTTCAAATATATATGTACTCATTATTCATAAATAAACCACAGGAAATTAGTTAGAACTATCATGCAACTGAAAACTTGGCCAAAAATAAAATTACAGGTAACCACAACTTGCAAAGCAGTATTAGTTTTAGAAAGTGTGAATGTCTTTTGCTTCTTTTAAAGAAATCATGATTCTATGTGCAAATCCATCCAAATTTTAATTAATATTTGTTTGTTATTTAAACCTTCTAATTCCCAGGTTACAATGAAAGAGAGAAGCTCTCAATAGGCTGGAAACGAAATGAGAACTGAGACTTGCTTACTCCCAAACAATGAAGCTAAATATTCTCTCAAGCAAAAGGCATCCCTTCCATTCTCAGAGCACAGTGAAAAAAAAGCAAAAAACAAATATTTCAAGCATGGGACATACCTCTGCTGCCTCTTCACACGTTTGGCTGACAGAAATAAAATCTAGGCATTCCGCTTTGCACAAATGAAATCTGGATGAAATCTCTGCCTCTTGAAAAGGTAGGGCATCAAGAGGCAGCCACGCCCAATACTTATGAAATGTGAAACGATTTGGCAATTGGATGGGAGGTTTTAGGCCTGTGTCCTCAATCACCTGTACCCCTGGATACCAAGGGAAAGGCAGAGAAGAGAACAAATGGCAGAGCCCAGACTGTGCCTACAGCATAGTATCTCTAGCTATTGTGGTTTCCAAGCTACTATGGTTTATTTAACAAACCAGGATGAAAGTAAAGCTTGGCTTAACACACAATGTCAACATAATAAACTTCTTCTTCTTGGGGATGCAGCTTAATTTCTCCCAGATGCCTTCCCAGAATAATGTGATTGAGTCATGAAGAATACGAGTTACCATGTTCTAAGAAGAGATTTGGCAAGTGTTAAGTTGGAGTCTCTTGACCACTTGCAGATTCTCTGCAAAAAACGATAAAATGAGGCGTGACAGAAGAAAAACATATCCTGTTCCCAGGATAGAATGCAGAACAGGGACTTTGAGGCCAGGGGAGAGAGGTGAAAGGAAGAGGCTGGCAGAGCTTTTATCATATGGTTTTGCCTTTTGTGCTTTGCTACCTGTGGAAATCTTGGTAGACAGTTTAGAGGCTGTTATGTCCCGAGCCTTGCAAATGGGCTCGGGGCATTTGCAGGCAGTCCCGGGCAGGTGCAAGCTGCCCGGGACCAGACAGGCTGTCGCCAGCGCCTGTGCGCATGCGCGGGTGCTGGCGCGGGAAAAGTAACACATTGACCCGGGAACTGTCTATATAAGAGGCTGGGAGCTTTTGGGCGTTGCCGAAGCCTTCACCTGTAAGCTGAACACAGAATAAAAGAAACTTGAGAACTACAACCGCTTCTCGCGTCTGCTTTTCGCCAAGGACTCAACACTGGCGATGAAGGTGGGATGCCTTACATCGCCTGGAAAGGAAGAGGTGTAAGCTTACCCAAGTGAGTCCTGAGCGGCGGAACGGCATTGACTCAGCAGCTACCCGCCAATCCAGTGCGCATTCGGGGGTAGGCTGGCTGATAGACCCGTCTCCTGAAAATGGCAAAAGTCGGAAGGCTTTCGGAATTCGACGTCTCACATCCAGAGCGGTGGGAGTCCTACGTAGCCAGGGTGGAAAATTACCTCAAGGTAAACCAAGTGAGGGAAGATAGCTTGAAGGCTGCCACCCTGCTCTGCGTCTGCGGTCAAGACGCCTTCGAAATCGCAGAGAACCTTGCAGCACCTGTCCCATTAGAGTCTGTCAGCTACGCAGATCTAAAGAAGCTATTGAAGGAGCACTTCCAGCCCAAGATGTCCGTCATCGCATGGCGCCACACCTTCGAGCAGAGGGATCAACGATCCGGAGAGTCGGCCAAAGAATACATCGCCGCATTGAGGAAGACCACCAAGCACTGCGAGTTCAAGGACCTCGAAGAACGACTGAGGGACCGATTCGTGTGCGGCTTAAGGCATCGAGAGCTACAACAGAGGCTTTTCGCCAAAGAAGAATTGTCCTTCCAAGATGCCTTAAGAGAGGTCACCGCAGAAGAAGCAGCAGGCGGCGCCATCAAAAACATGCGGCCGATCAGGAACAGCCCAGATGTTGCATCCGTGCACCAAGAGGATGTCCAAGGGAACTCCGAGGAGGATCCGGACGGGGAAGTCGACTGTCTCCACCCCACGAAGGAAGGGAATCAGAAAGGAAGCTCTGCAGCTCCCCTCAAGTGCATCGGCTGTGGAGGTCGCCACAGGAGAACCGACTGCAAGTTCCGCTCCGCTATCTGCCGGGCGTGCGGGAAACAAGGACATATTGCAGCTGTGTGTCTGGGCCGACGAAAGGTACAACCTCAGGAAGAACTGCGCCTGAAAGGTACCAGGGTCCCCAGCCAGAATAGGGTAGGTTTTTGCGCTTCGCGAAGAAGCATCTTCAGGACAGGCACACACAAGCCCATCAAGAAAAAGCTGTCACTCAAGGTGAAGCTACAAGGGGTTCCATTAACTATGGAACTAGACACGGGGTCTGCCCTTTCAATCATATCCTTACATACATTTAGGAAGATTTGTTCCGGCAGTGGAACTCAGGCTAAATTAAGGCCTTCTGACATTGTGTTAACAGACTTTCAAAATTCGAGAGTGTGTGTTAAGGGGGAGGCCACCCTTAACGTACAGTATAAGAATTTTGAAGGTCCACTAGACATATTAGTAGTAGGGGGTGAACGAACGAATCTCATAGGACTCGACTGGTTTGAAGCCTTGGGGATACACGTCACGGGGCTCAACAGCTTGCAAACACTCGACCTACAGGAAGTCTGCAAAGAATTTGCAGATGTCTTCAGCCCCCAGCTGGGCACATTCAAGGGACCTCCTGTGTCCTTAAAACTAGACCCCACTGTCACACCCATTAGAATTAAAGCAAGAAGGGTCCCTTTTGCTTTAAAGAGTAAAATTGACACTGAGTTAGACAAACTGATCCAACAGGGAATCCTAGAACCTGTTGATTCCAGCCCTTGGGAGACCCCCATTGTCACGCCTCTAAAGGCAAATGGAGACATTCGCATTTGTGCTGACTACAAATGCACTCTTAATAAGGCATTGCAGCAACATGCCTATCCTGTTCCTGTGGTCAGTCATATTCTGGCCTCCCTCAAGGGGGGGCGCGTTTTTGCAACGCTTGACCTAGCTCAAGCGTATCAACAGCTGCCTGTTGATGATGATGCTGCTATAGCTCAGACTATTGTGACCCACAGGGGAGCCTTTAAGGTAAAAAGGCTACAGTTTGGAGTGAATGTCACTCCTGGGATTTTCCAAAGCGTAATGGAAAACACACTACGGGGCATACCGGGGGTTTGCCCCTACTTTGATGATGTCTTAATTGCAGGAGACTCCACACACATTCTAGCTGAAAGGCTAAGGGCTGTTCTGTTAAGATTCAGGAAAACAGGCCTCAAGCTCAAAAAAGACAAATGCAAAATTGGGGTGCCTTCTACTGAATTTCTGGGATTCAAAATTGATGCTGCTGGGATTCACCCTGCTGAATCCAAACTAACTGCCATTTTAGAAGCACCTAGGCCAAAGTCTAAGGCCGAACTTCAGGCCTTTCTGGGCCTCCTGAATTTCTACAATTCCTTTCTTCCACATAAAGCTAGTGTAGCTGAGCCTCTTCACAGGCTATTAGACAAACAAGCAGTGTGGCAATGGTCACAAACACATGAGGCTAGTTTCAATGAGGTCAAGGCTTTACTCACTTCTAACAGTGTACTTGCACACTTCAATGAGTCCCTTCCTGTGTGCATCGCTTGTGATGCTTCCCCTTACGGGGTAGGAGCCGTCCTGAGCCACCTCAGGTCTGATGGAACTCAGGTTCCTGTTGCATATTACTCCAGAACACTGTCTTCTGCTGAGCGCAACTACGCTCAGATAGACAGGGAGGCTCTGGCTGTTGTTGCTGGAATTAAAAAATTCCATGATTTTTGTATGGCAGGCATTTCACGGTCTTCACTGACCATAAGCCTCTGCTGGGACTGTTTACCACACGTAAACAAACTCCCCAAATCATTTCCCCTAGAATGCTTAGGTGGTCTATTTTTCTGTCTGCATATGATTTTTCCTTACTCCACAAGCCTGGGAAAGAAATGGGCCATGCTGATGGCCTCAGTAGATTGCCCCTGCCAGTAGTAGAAGCTGACCCTGCGCCAGCTGCCAACATTCTATCCATCCAAGCCTTGCCCGAGTCCCCTCTGAATGCCAGGGATGTCGCCGCTGAAACAGGCACAGATCACACACTTTCACGTGTCCTTTCTTGGGTTTTGTCTGGATGGCCTGAGCACTGCCCTAGTCCTGAGTTTCAGAGTTTCTGGTCCAAAAGGAACGAGTTGTCCACTTCTCAGGGTTGTCTGCTTTGGGGAAACAGAGTTGTCATTCCCACCTCAATGAGGACTAGGATCTTAGAGTCCCTCCACGAGGGTCATCCTGGCATTGTTCGCATGAAGGCCCTTGCGCGCAGCCACTTGTGGTGGCCTGGTTTAGATAAGGACATTGAGGCTAAGGTGCATGCATGCCACCTGTGCCAGCGCTCTCGCCCAGAGATGCCCCAAGCTCCTGTGCATAGATGGGAGGAAACACAGTCCCCATGGTCTAGGGTGCACATTGACTACGCTGGGCCCTTTCAGGGCCAGTTCTTCTTGGTCCTGTTGACAGTCATTCAAAATGGCTTGAGGTTGTACCTGTCTCATCCACCACCACTGCAAAGACTATTCAGGTACTGAGGGGGATTTTTGCTGCACACGGGCTCCCAGATGTCATCGTGTCTGACAACGGCCCTCAATTTACTTCCTCCGAATTCCAAGCTTTCTTACAGGCTAACATGATTCGTCATGCCACGTCTGCACCCTTCCACCCGTCCACCAACGGTATGGCTGAACGCATGGTCTGCATCACAAAGGACGCCTTGAAAAGACTCACCTATGGGGACTGGCATCACAGGTTGGCTGACTTTCTCCTTTCTTACCGCACCACACTGTCCACTTCTACAGGGAGAAGCCCAGCTGAACTTCGCTGGGGGCGCAAACTTACTACGAAGCTTGACCGGTTGCATCCGGACAGACTGCCTTCATCTACCTCACATCCTAGGGCACCTAGACAACTACTTGTGGGTGCCCCGGTTTGGACTCGCAATTACGGGCCTGGTCATACATGGGTCCCTGCTTCTATTTCCAGGGTCACAGGTCCTCTATCCTACGAGGTAGCCCTGGACAACAGGCGGGATCTTTCAGATGAGACTCCTGGGTCTTCTCCAGGGGGGAGGGGGACCCTTTAGAGAAAAGGGAGGGGCACGAGCTGCTGCCCACCTCCAACAATGGAGCCACAAACGGCCCATTACAGGATTCCGCGAGTGCGCCAAACAGGAATTCTAAGAGCCTATCCAACTACCAGGCATTCACGCCTACTCCAGCCAGGGAGTCACCCCGGGGGTACAATCACTATTCACCTGCACAGCACAGTACTCCAGTCAGGGAGGATACCCGGGAGCATCCCAATAAATCATACCACGCAAAAGAGCTGGCACATAATCCCCAGAGTTGGCCTGACCTTACCCCAAGTCCTACAGGGGGTCAAACATACAGGGAGGTAGTTGAGGAACCAAATCCCGACCGCAACACCTCTAGCCCAAATCAGGGAGTAACTGAGTTTTGGGAAGGTACAGAAACCCACACAAGCCCGGACACAGAACAGGGTTTAGAGAATGGACAGCCTCCTGACAGGTCTTTGACGGACCTGGGAGGTTCTACAGAGACGCCCAGCAGTGGCTATCACTTCAAGGGGCCCGAGGGCCTACAGCTAGGCAGGTCAACCAGGTCACAAAGTGACAGAAGCCCTGGCCTGACGAGCCCGGTGGGCGAGCAAGCAGGCCAGGCATTGGGGCACAGTCCTTGGAAGGCACCAAGGCATGATAAGGAGAACAGGCTCACGTCTCCCCTCAGTCAGGGAACACCTGTCAGAAACCCAGAGCTGAGAAGGTCACAGAGAGCAAGGAAATCTCCTAAATACTTAGAGGATTACATAACATTGCTGGCCAAACAAAAGCCAGTAAACAGTAGGAGCACTGGGGAGTAGAACACTGCATCAAGAAATAATTGTATGTTGGTAGTAGTCTTAGCCCGGGGGAAAGGGGTGTTATGTCCCGAGCCTTGCAAACGGGCTCGGGGCGTTTGCAGGCAGTCCCGGGCAGGTGCAAGCTGCCCGGGACCAGACAGGCTGTCGCCAGCGCCTGTGCGCATGCGTGGGTGCTGGCGCGGGAAAAGTAACACATTGACCCGGGAACTGTCTATATAAGAGGCTGGGAGCTTTTGGGCGTTGCTGAAGCCTTCACCTGTAAGCTGAACACAGAATAAAAGAAACTTGAGAACTACAACCGCTTCTCGCATCTGCTTTTCGCCAAGGACTCAACAGAGGCAATAGAATATGCACAATGAACTTTTAGTATCGAATGAACTTGTTCTCTCACAGCTTGTATCCTAAAATGATGGAGGAAAAAGAAGTGTGAAAGGAGTCCTGGAATCTATTTCTATAAGCCATTTGTTCAAGTCTGTAGAAAATTGTAGATGATACCCATTTTTAATCCCTTATTTTATTGATGCCTAGTGGTTCTATTGAAGCCTGCATTAATGGCATAACATATTTAATATTTCCATAAAATATTTGGAACTGTCAAGAATGAAATGCATAATTTTCCATTTCCTGTAGAAAAATATAATTGTTTGAATCTTCATCTCACAAAAAGCTACATTTCATCATTCATTATAAGTCTTTAAACATTATTTGTTAATGTGTATTAAATAACAACAGATCAGATGATAGTCTAACACAGGATATATATGAAAAGGCTTTCCTTGAAGTCCTAATATGGTAGAAATAGGACCTTGTGTTATTGTGAAAAAGCTAAATTATCGATCAAAAGCATTAGCAGAGAGAGTTCATTTTATATAGATTAGGATTTATTTCCTTGAAAAGTCCAACTGTAAGATTTCTGCTATAGAAACAGTTTAAGATGTTTGAGGGAAAATGAGATATAATGAAAAATTATAACTTTGAAAACACACCACACTCAAGTGGGTAGGGCTCTGATGGCATAGTCACATCCCTCTTCTTAACTTTTTGACCCCACTTCTCCCCTGTGTGGAATGCAGAAAGTTTGATCTTGAGAACATTCCAAAAATTCTATGAAAACAAGGCAGGCCTCTAAGGTATTGTTCTGAGATGACTTATTGATAAAACTGAATCACCCATCCCTGCCTTTTAAATTTTGACATTAATCCTCTGTGGTACATGCTGGCATATTTCACACTGTTTGTGACAGAAGTGTTTCTAGCACTTTGAATGACTCAGCAATGGCTCATAAATCATTTCCAGTGTATTCTTAACAGGTACTTTCCTCTAGGCCTGAGCAATATAGGTAGGATCTTCCCATGCTTGCCCCTGGAAATTTCTTTTGTACCATGTTCCCATGGTATTGTCTTCGACTCATCCCTGACCCATAACTGGGATAGTCATGCTTAGTTCTCCAAAGTTAGCAGCATTTTCCCCTGCAGCCAACAGTGGACTTCAAATCTGATGCTGTGTGAGCAATCGAACATATGGAAATGGGATCAGCTTGGCACCTCTTGCTCATCTCAGGGCCTTCTCCTCTGGCCCTTGGGCAGGGATACTGTCTTATGGGAACTAAAAAGCTGGCAGTTTCTGTTGTGTCCTGGGTCTGATGAGGGAACTCAGCAGGCCCAGAAATGTTGCAAATGGTCCCGGGCAACCTAAAAGCTGCCCGGGACCAGACTGGCTGGTGCCGGATTACTGTGCATGCTGTGCGCAGTAATCTGGCCCTTGGGCAGGGATACTGTCTTATGGGAACTAAAAAGCTGGCAGTTTCTGTTGTGTCCTGGGTCTGATGAGGGAACTCAGCAGGCCCAGAAATGTTGCAAATGGTCTCAGGCAACCTAAAAGCTGCCCGGGACCAGACTGGCTGCTGCCGGATTACTGTGCTTTACTGTGCACGAAGAAAGAGGGATTCTTATTGGCTGGACTGCCTGAGGGTTAGAAAATATAAAAGGCCTGCATACCTGTTTTGCAGTTGCTTGCAGTGGAGTTAAGAAGAAATAAAGGAGTTTGGTTTACGATGTGTCGTGCTTCAATGCCTCGAATCCCGAAACACAAAAGTGGCGACAAAGGTGGGATCGCTGCAAGGAAAAAGGCAGTAAGAAGAGGATAAGCCTCATCTGAAAAGCCTGAAGCCTGGGAATCGGTGTTCAGCTCTGCACTCACCTGCCAGAACAGCATTGCTGGAGGTGAGTTTGGCAAACGGGCCCGTCCCCTCAACAAAGGCTTGCAGCTAGGCATTTGAAGCAGAAGATGTCAAAGATTGGATGTCTGTCCATGTTCGATGTCTCTCACCCGGAGCGCTGGAACTCCTACGTGGTCCGGGTGGAAAATTACCTAAAGGTTAACCAGGTTCGGGAAGACGGCTTGAAAGCAGCAACCCTGCTGTGCGTCTGTGGTCAGGACACTTTCGATGTAGCTGAGAACCTGGTAGCCCTGTCACCACTGGAGTCTGTCACCTATACAGACCTAAAAAACATGCTGAAGGATCACTTCCACCCCAAGCTTTTTGTGATCACGTGGAGGCATGCTTTTGAGCAGAGAGATCAGAAGCTGGGCGAGTCCGTTGCTGAGTTCATTGCTGCTTTGAGACAAGCTGCCAGGCCTTGTGAATTCAAGGACCTGGAAGAACGCTTATGAGACCGTTTCATCTGCGGACTGAGAAGCAGGGAGTTGCAACAAAAAATCTTTGCTAAAGCTA
Organism: Crotalus tigris; assembly: GCF_016545835.1. Classification (NCBI taxonomy): domain Eukaryota; kingdom Metazoa; phylum Chordata; class Lepidosauria; order Squamata; family Viperidae; genus Crotalus; species Crotalus tigris. The sequence goes on along the minus strand of NW_024098451.1, from coordinate 137,399 downwards.
AAATCACCTTCCAAGATGTCTTACGTGAAGTTGTAGTTGAAGAAGCAGCAGGCGGCACTGAAAAGGCTCTGCGGCTTGCCAGAAATGCTCCAGCCATCACAACCATCCATCAAGAGGTCGCTCAGGAAGTTCAAGACTAGGATCCTGAAGAGGAGGTGGACAGACTTCACCAGCCGGCGGTGAGAAGACCGCGAGAGAAACCAAACAAGGCCCCAGCAGCCCTTCAGTTTCTCGGTTGCGGAGGATGCCACAAGCGCACAGACTGCCGGTTCCACTCCGCCATTTGCCGGGCATGTGGTAAGCAAGGCCACATTGCCACTGTTTGTTTGGGTCGCCAGCAGGTGCAACCTTGGGAAGAATCCCTTCGGAAAGGTACCAGGATCCCCAGCCAACACTGTTTCTGTGTGTCGTGTAGAAGTATCTTGCGAACGGGGACACAGAAGCCCCTTAAAAAGAAGCTTCACATTGATGTACAGTTTACAAGGGGTTCCCTTATTGATGGAGCTGGACACCGGGTCCGCTCTATCAATCATTTCACACAATACTTTTAAAAGGATTTGCTGCAATAGAGGCCGTCGAGTCAAACTCAGGCCATCGAACCTAATTCTTACTGACTTTCAAAATTCAAAGGTTAAAGGAGAAGCCACACTCAAGGTGCAGCGTAAGGCTTTCCAAGGCCTCTTAGATGTGGTGATTGTTGGGGGTGATCGTACAAGTCTAACTGGACTCGACTGGTTTGAGGCCCTGGGAATTCAGGTAACTGGTCTGAATAGTTTGCAAACTCCAGGACTTGCAGAAGTCTGCAAAGAGTTTGCGGATGTGTTTAGTTCAGAGCTTGGTTCATACAAAGGGCCTCCCATTGCACTGCGATTAAACCCAAACATCGCACCAATTAGGATTAAGCCTAGGAGGGTGCCATTTGCCCTCAAAGGCAAGATTGATGCCCAGCAGGGCATCTTGAAACCTGTGGACTCAAGTCCATGGGTAACCCCAATTGTGACGTCTTTAAATGCTAACAGGGAAGTCCAAATTTGCGCAGACTATAAGTGTACTCTGAACACAGCTTTGCAATAGCATGCATATCCTGTACCAGTAGTGAGTCATATTCTGGGCACTTTTAAAGTAAAAATGTTACAATTTGGGGTGAATGTTGCTCCTGGCATATTCCAGAGCATCATGGAGTGCACACTCAGGGGTATCCCAGGGGTTTGCCCCTACTTTGATGACGTCCTCATTGCAGGGGAGTCATCAGAGGATTTGGTTGAAAGATTAAGGGCTGTGTTGATGAGGTTCCATCAAGTGGGCCTCAAATTAAAAAAGGACAAATGTAAAATTGGTGTTACTTCTACAGAATTTTTAGGCTTTAAAATAGATGCTCAAGGCATCCACCCTGCAGAGTCTAAATTGAAGGCCATTCAGGAGGCCCCAAGTCCCAAGTCCAAGAGCGAACTTCAGGCTTTCTTGGGACTTCTTAACTTTCATCATGCTTTCCTTCCCCATAAGGCTGCTGTGACTGAGCTGTTACACCGGCTCTTGGAGAAACAAGTTCCATGGCATGGACTGAATTCCATGACAGGAGTTTTAAGGAGGTCAAGGCCTTGCTCTCATCAAATGCGGTATTAGTCCATTTTAATGAGCAACTGCCTGTATGCATCGCTTGTGATGCATCCCCTTATGGGGTGGGTGCTGTACTCAGTAACCTGAAGGCTGATGGGACCCAAGTCCCTGTGGTCCCACCAATTCAAGGACTCTGTCATCTGCAGAGTATAATTACGCTCAGATTGACAGAGAAGCCTTGGCCATAGTGGCTGGCATAAAGAAATTTCATGATTTCTTATATGGCCACCACTTCATGGTCTACACAGACCATAAGCCTTTGCTGGGTTTGTTTACCACAAACAAACAAACACCACACATTATTTCTCCATGTATGCTGAGATGGTCTATTTTCCTGTCAGCATATGACTACACTTTAATTCACAAACCTGGAAAGGAAATGGGCCATGCAGATGGCCTCAGCAGATTACCTCTAAAACAGATAGAGGCAGATCCTGCTCCTGCTCTTAATATTCTCTCCATTCAGGAGTTGCCTGAATCTCCCCTCAATGCTAGGGATGTGGCTGCAGAAACTGCCACTGATCACACGCTTGCACGTGGCCTGACAAGTGTCCAGATGCTACATTTCAAAGTTTCTGGCAAAGGAGACACGCACTGTCAACCTTTAATGGGTGCCTTTTATGAGGGAGTAGAGTAGTTATCCCAGCCTCACTGAGGTCTAGGGTCTTGTCCTCTCTACATGAGGGACATCCGGACATAGTGCGCATGAAAGCGCTTGCGTGCAGCCATCTGGCCTGGGCTTGATAAAGCTATTGAAGCCCAGGTGCACGGATGCCAGGTGTGCCAACAATCCCGGCCTGAAATGCCTCAGGCCCCTGTACACAGGTGGGAGGAGACCCAAGGGTACATTTAGATTATGGTGGGCCCTTCCAGGGGCAATTCTTCCTTATCCTTGTGGATAGTCATTCCAAGTGGCTAGAGGTTGTACCTGTCTCCTCCACTACTACTGCTAGGACCATCCAGGTGCTAAGAGGAATCTTTGCATCCCATGACCTTCCTGATGTTCTCGTTTCTGACAATGGCCCTCAATTTACATCTTGTGAGTTCCAGGCTTTCCTTCAGGCCAACTTGATACGGCATGCAACGTCAGCTCCCTTCCACCCTTCCATCAACAGGCAAGCTGGAAGAATGGTGCACACCACCAAAGACGCACTCAAAAGACTAACGCACAACAGCTGGCATCACAGGTTAGCAGACTTTCTTCTTGCACACTGCACCACACCTTGCACTGCCACTGGGAAGAGCCCAGCTGAACTCCATCATCACGAAGTTAGACAGATTGCACCCCAACCGGGTGTCTTCCCAGGTGTCACAGCGACAGGCTCCTCGGAGACTTCAGGTGGATGATCCGGTCTGGGCTAGGAACTATGGTCCTGGACATCTCTGGGCTCCTGCTGTCATCTGTAAGATCTCTGGACCTCTATCATACGAATTGTCAGCTTTCCTACTGGACCCTTGCAGGAACAAGGAAGACACAGAAACACCTTCGTCCAACAAACTCCGGTTTACTTGAGGTAAAGTGATGACATTTTCAGAGACCTTAGAATTCAGGCTCTATGCTTTACAAAGTCTGCACTGGGAGCAATCGTCTCCCAACGCTGCTTAAATACATTTGCCAAAGCCAACTCCACCCTCCACCCAATTAATTAACAACCACACCCCTGCCCAATAAACCACAACCCCACCCATCCATAATCCTACAACCCCACCCTCCTATCACCCTACCAGCAGCCATTATCAATTAGGGGAAAAACCAATCCCATCCGTGGCTTTCATGAGACGCCTTGACCGGCAATGCAATCTTCGGGCTACTGCCCATCAGCTGTTGCCAGCTCACTGCCCAGAAGCTGTTCGGGGGCTTGAGTGTGTTCTGCACAGGCGCGGCAGCCTATTTGCACATGCGTGGCATCCCAAGCTTCCTGGAACCACCTGTCGCCCATCGGAGGATCCGCGCTCGTGATTCGTTCCCAGGATGGTGGCCTGCAGGACGGTGAGCTGCTTTGTGCTAGTTCTCCTGACGTTTCCCCCCTTTCTTTGTGTGTCAAGCCCGGGAGGGCTTGACAGGCAGCTCCCCCTACCAAGTGTCCTCCTGGAAGTAGCCAAAACATATAGTTAGTTCGGTATTGGGGTTGTGGATACATCTCCCCTCTCCCCTGGCTTTTGGGGATATTTATGGTGGAATTTGCATACTAGTCGAGGGGCATCAATGTCTGCTTCCCTCACCCATGATGCCTCTGATATTGGGTATCGCTTCCACAGTACTAGGTATTGTAACCGACCCCGTCGATACCTTGAATCTAGTAATTTTTCAATTTCATAATGACACTTTACCAAGGCTGCGGGGTAATTTTAATCTCACCGTCACTAGATTAACCCAGTCTATTTTAAAAGGTCCGATATACTTTGGCCCTAGCTTCTTACACAGCCTGGGTAACTTTAAGTATTTAGTGGACAGGTACACTTCTTCACCGTTTTGAAAGGGTTTTTGTGGACTTCTCTTCTTATCGGTTTGTTTTTTGATGCTTGTTCCACTTTTTGTAGTGCCTTCTTAACTGACTTCCATACACTTTTAATCTGGAGTATCCAATCATTCGATTGTTGTGACCCAATACCTCTTTGAGGTAATTCGGGAATAGAAACAAATTCTATTCCATGTACCACCCGAAATGGAGTAAACCCTGTGCTGCTGTGGATGGTGTTATTATATGCCACTTCAGCGAATGGTAGAAGATCAGCCCAATTTGTCTGCTGATAATTGATATAACATCTAAGATATCGTTCTACCATTGCACTGGCATGTTCAGCTGCTCCGTTTGTGCTGGGGTGGAATGCGGAACTCAGTCCCTGAGAGGAACCAATGGACGTGATGAAGTTTCTCCAGAACCTGGCGGTAAATTGTACTCCTTGATCCGCTATGATGCAACGAGGTACTCCATGTAGGCGATAGACATGTGTTACAAATAATTTTGCTAACCGCCTTGCTGATGGTAACCCTTTGCAGGGGATGAAATGTGCCTGTTTTGAAAACAGATCTATCACCCGTCCATATTACTGTGTTCCGGTGGCTGGCTGGTAGATCAACTATAAAGTCCATGCCAATCTCTTCCCAAGGATGGCAAGGATCAGATACTTGTTGTAGTAGTCCCGATGGTTTTCCCACCCATGGTTTTGTAGTTGCACACATGGAACATTCCCAGACGTATTTCTCTACATCCATTTTCATACCTGGCCACCAAAACTGTCATTTGAGCAGGTGCAGGGTTTTTAAAAACCCAAAATGACCAGCTGATTTTACATCGTGGCCTCACCTGAGAATCTCCACCCGTAGAGATTGTGGGACATATAATTTCTCACCCTTCCATGCTAATGGGGATGGCTCGTTAACCATGGATCAACTGTCAGGGCGCCTTGCAGGGTTTGCACCATGTCTTCCACAGATCATACCACCAGAATCTTATCCCTGTATGGCACAGTTGGAGGTATGAGGGCTTGAACCACCTCCTCCTGCTTACTATGATATTGGGGCTTTCTAGACAGTGCATCCGCAGGAAAACTCCTCCCTCCAGGAACGTATTTTAATCGGAATTTGAAATGTTGGAAATATAACACCCATCTCACATATCTTGGAGCGAGTCGTCTGGGCATTTGTAGAGCTTCCAAATTTTTGTGGTCAGTCCACACCTCAAAACTTTCTTTTGCTCCTTCTAAGAAATGACGCCATGTAGCTAATGCCCACCTTACCGCGTACGCCTCCTTCTCCCAAATCACCCACCCTCGCTCAGTGTTGGTTAATTTATGAGAAGTGAACGCACAAGGTTGTAATCTTCCTTGTTCATCCTTTTGTAAAAGCACTGCCCCTACCGCCACATCACTCGCATCTGTTTGTACTACAAAAGGTTCATCTGGATTGGGATGTCGTAATACTGGTTCTCTTGAAAACAAGACCTTTAAAGTCTCAAATGCTTGTTGACACTTGAGTGACCATGATGTTGTTTCTGGCCCTGGGGCCCACCGCTGCCAGGATGACGCGTCCTGGTACCCTCCTTCTCCGAATTGCTCTCGGAAGAGGTCCATGGTAGTTTGGCCAGGGGCTGTAGCATAACTCCAATCCTCCTCATCTTTGTCTGTCATGCATCATTCCCACCACTGGGAGGTTATCCGACCATCTTCCCCTGGTCCAATTCCATACCCTCTGGCATCCCAGTCACTATAGGGCTTTGCCACCATTCTCTGGTTAGGGCATTCCCACCCACTGCCGTTCCTTGGGACCCTGGGACATCAGTTGGAGGGTCTACTGGCTTGGGCTCCACCACCTTAGGGTGTACTGATGGTTGTTCAACAACCGGAGGGTCTGTTTTTACCTCCTCCTCTTGGACATCATCATGGTCAGCTCATCTGGAGCAATGTTCTGTATGCCTTCTGCCATATTTCACAGCACAACTTATGCCACCTACTTCAGGTCAACAACCACAAGGTGGACACAGACACCAGGTTAGGCACAAAACACAATGGAAGGTGAAATACAAAAAAGGAAAGCCAGGGGAACCAGAAAAATATTCAAAGTGGGGGTGAGTGCAGACTTACTGTCAGCTTTCCTACCGAACCCTTGCAGGAACAAGGAAGACGCAGAAACACCTTCGTCCAACAAACTCCGGTTTACTTGAGGTAAAGCAATGACGTTTACAGAGACCTTAGAATTCAGGCTCTATGCTTTACAAAGTCTGCGCTGGAAGCAATCACCTCCCAGTGCTGCTTAAATACATTTGCCAAAGCCAACTCCACCCTCCACCCAATTAATTAACAACCACATCCCTGTCCAATAAACCAATCTCATCTGTGGCTTTCCTGAGACGCTATGCCCGGCAATGCAATCTTCGGGCTACTGCCCATCAGCTATTGCCGGCTTGCCACCCAGCAGCTGTTCAGCAGCTCGACTGTGTTCTGCGCACGTGCAGCAGCCTATGTGCGCATGCGCGGTGTCCCAAGTTTCCTGGAACCGCCCGTCACCCGTTGGAGGATCCGCGCTTGTGATTTGTTCCCAGGATGGTGGCCTGCAGGACAATGAGCTGCTTTGTGCTGGTTCTCCTGATGTTTCCCCCCCTTTCTTTATGTGTCGACCTGGGAGGGCTTGACACGAAGTGACCTTGGGAGATGGCCGCGTCCTGCAGCGCCACATCTATCAACCGCGCTGGTGGTTGTCCCCTGTTGATTTCGCCCCTGCCTCCACTCTCGGGGGGAGGGGGTCCAGGAACTATGTCACACTTCAGGTCAACATTCAGAGACCCCACCTCATTGTTCCTGGGAATTACCACAGGTCACTAGGGACTTCCCAGGGGAGGAGCAAGGGCATCCTCACAGTTCAGTTATTGCGCCAAACAGGGAGTCATCCTCAAGAGCTCCAAACAGGAATTCTCCTGGGAGGGGTTTGCCATAGAGACAGCTCCTGACTCTGGCATCTCGGCCACAGGGGACTGGAACTATTGGGGCACTCCTGCAATGCAGGTCACATCCGAGACTGGTCACAGGCTCGAGGGACTACGTTCCCTGGAGCCATCCAGGACAGTTGGGGAGTCCTCAGCCACTCCAGAGGGTTGGGGAGTTTCGTTTTCTTCTCTTATTTTCAAATCTAATCAATTGTATTTTACAAACTTTGGAAATTATTCAGCATTACACAAAAATACAGAAGACATGCATTTACAAACTCATTTTATACATAGAAAACTACCTTACAGCTTTCTTCAATATATATATCAAACTTATAAAAATCCAGTCTAACTAATTAAGTTCTTAAATTTAAGTCACTCCCTCCAGCTTATCTTCATGAAATGAATATTTTTCTTCTCAGACTCCTGTCAAGTCTCTTTTTTTCAAGAAATTCTCAGCCTTATTTATACCCATTAAAAAAAAAATCCCAAAGTTGTTCTGTTAGATGTTCAAAAAATGAGCAGCTGTCTGCAAGGAGTATAAATCCTTCCATTTCCCCATCATCCAGTCAGAGCTGAAGAACTTCTTGGATAAGAAGCAAAACGTCTTCAAAGAAAAACAAGTGGAAAAGCATCTTTGGGATAACTATGACCAGGATGACTGAGAATCTCCATAGACAAAAAACTGGTGTCAGTTTTATGTTTCAGAGGTACAATTAAATTATTTGCTTTGTCTAGCCTTTGTAAAATTGACACAGCAATTTTGTGATTTTCTACACCTAATTGTGACTCTTGTTCTTTTTAAATATCCTCTGTATGATTAATATATATATCAGATTTATGGTATAAATCAGTGCTTTTCAACCTTGACAATTTTAAGGCATGTGGACTTCAACTCCCAGAATTCCACAGCCAGCATTGCTGGCTGTGGAATTCTGGAGTTGAAGTCCACATGCCTTAAAATTGTTAAGGTTGAGAAACACTGGTATAAATGATTTTCTGTATGGACTTTTCAAAACATTGTCATAGCTCCCTCTAATGGTCAAAGAATGTTGTTTGTTTGTTTATCCTTTTTCTAGCCAGTCAGACTGCATAAAAATCGAAAAGTTTCAGCCACCACAACAAAACAATACAGAGCTACAAATTATTTTAAAAGTAGTTAATTAAGATCACAAGTTTTATCCTTACATTTCAAAATATATATTTTGAAAGAAAAAAAATACTCCATTCTTCCTTATTTTAGCTGCCGCCAGCAACCCTCTTCCTTTAACAATAAAGAAGTCTCAAAAAGGAGACTAGCTAATAGAGATAATAGTCTCATGAATTGATTAAGAAATGAAGGGCACAGGATATTGTCCATTTGAAAAATAAATTCCAAAATAGTTGTTTTACCCAACAATGACATATTTGCAGTCCCACTCCCCAGCTTCAGCTCCCCAGCTATTTTGAAGCTCCGCTTCTAAAATTGCTTGCAGACTGTTGCTATTATCAGAGGATCTTGAGGGATGATTCTAGGACTCTCCCTAATCTAAGAGAGTCAAATAAATGAAAGGAAGCCTATTCCTTCTGTTGTTAATTTGGAAAAAACAACAGTCCAGAGAGAGAGAATTATCTGGGTATGTCTTCACTGGAAATGATTTTTCTTTTTCTTTCAAGTATGCACTGATCTTAAAATATGCACTTATTTAAAATACAGAATATATAATGATTTTATATGAATAAACTGCATGATTATATTAGCACGAGGGAGGAAATTTTTGTAGAACTACAAAACGTTCAGCAGCAAAATGGCAATTTTTACAGGATTGAATTTGGACTTATTTTATTCAATGATTTCTTTCCTCCTCATTCACTGTCCTCTTTTCTTTTATGCTGTTTTTTATTTTTATTTTTTTAAATTGTAAATCTACAGGCAGGGACTCTTAAGGACCTTATGAAGTTTACCTAGCATCCATACTTTATTTATTGAGACAGGTTAAATTGCTTAAAATAAATAGCTAAATAAATAGGTAAGGAAGCCCTTGACAAATGGATCCCAATCTCCACCCAATCTCCAAGTGCCAGAAATGGAAGAAAGAAAGACAGATGAGGTGTCTGGCTTCCAGCCTGAGAAGCTGTTCATTCAGTGTTGCCCAAAGGTGTGGCTCTGAGTGATCTTCCATCCATCAGTGCTTCTCTGAAGGACATGATTGTTTCAAAGGCTTTGCTTTCTTCAATGTGTTACACATCCTTATTACCACACAGAGGAACTGGTACAAACATGCACCTCAATAGATGCTTCCTTTGTTTTCAGTTCCACTTGGTGACCACACTCTTTTAAATATGGAAGACCCCAGATGAACCCGGTTTTAATACCATTGTAGATCTCCTTTTCAAAGGTATACTGATAAAATTGTACAGAAAGGTGAATTAATAATATGATTGCACTAAGCTTCTGGTTGATTTAATGTACTGGTAGATTTAGTGTATAATTTCTTTCACTGTAGTAATAGTTATTATTTTTAATTTGATTTATATTTCATTATTCTGTGCTAAAAACATTTCCTGCATTTCCTCTTCAATTTGGATTTTAGTTAGCTTTAATAATTCTTCACGTATTTAGTGTGTTGTGTAAAACCAAGGCATTTGGTTAGTTTATTGATCAATATGTGTATTGTACAAAGCCAGAATATTCAATGGGTTCTGTAAACAATCATTCCATTTTCGTAAAATGGTCTCCCTCTTGATCTGAAGATTTGTAAACCAATGATGATTAACTTTCTTTTTCCAGACCACACATAATAATTACTAAGATGTTGACAAAAATAGTCCAAGGCAGCATAAACTTTTCTCTTTTCTTTGTTGCAGTTGCATGATGAGAATGGTTTCTGATGTTGTCACCCTAGAAGCAGCATCAATATGGCTTTAAAAAAATCCAGAATTTACACATCATTGCCAATCTTTCTCTTATGCTCTAGACATAATACAAATGGAAGGTGAACCAGCGAAGCAAGGAATTCTTCTTGTTGAGTTAGATGTAGGAATAATTAGCTTCACTTAGACATACACAGTAAGACCAGGACAAAATGGATTAACAAGACAGATTGCTTCAGATGTCCTCCCATTCCACTCGAATGCAAGCATGTCAAATTCGTGATATCACGTGATGTCATGCGATGTATCGTGACTTTTTCCCCATTGCCGGCAATGGGGTGGGCACAGTTTCAGCATGACACATCTGGCCCACAGGCCAGCAGTTTGACATGCCTGCTCTAATACATTAAAATACAAAAATAATGGTTTTCTTTCCCCACTTGGAGCTAACCTTGGCATAAACATGGCTTAGCATCTTCTTGTTTTCTCTGAGTTGGCTTCATCTTTTCCACAGTCCATGAGACAGATTCAAATATCCTCAGGTGTGTTTACATTGGTTGTTCTGTCCAGATTTTCACATTGTCCAAGGATGGCTTGGACAAAGCATGTAAAATCTGTCATCATTGCAAAGAACTACAGTGGTTGGCTAGGAAGATGGAAGAGGAATGGGCAACAGAGACAATCCCTTTCAGGCTTGTATTCCTTTTGACCAACTCAAGGATGAGCATTGAGCACCTGTTTGATCAGGGACAAGATAACCTTTATTAAAGACTGGAATCTCTTAAGGACTTTTGCTGTGAATGGAAAACAGTGTATTGGTGATTTATGGATTTGCTCATTAAAATGGGCTGAATATGGGAAAAGGTGAATTATGATGTAGCTTTAATGAGTTTGCTTGTAACTGCTGCAAAAAAGACCGGAAGTCATTTTTTATCTATAGGCATGATGAGATGCCTATGTTTGGGAAGTGAGGTTTTCAGCAAGAGAGTGCATTCTGATTTGGGAACAGGCATTACTGCATAATCAAAGATGCACTTGCCCACATGTTAATAGTTTTAAAACTGGGATGAAGAAGCTATTTGCATCCAGGGCTCTTTTTTTGTCATAAAATGCATGGAATGGCATTTTCAACTTCTGCTGCCCCCAACGGGAACGGCACGTGGTTAGTCCCAGGGCACAACTTGCACACTTGCACCTGCCAGACTCGGCTGCTGACTCCTGCATGGGCTGTGCTACTTCCTCTGTTGACTTTCGAAAGCCAATAGGAATTGCCCAGACAGTTAACGACTGTCTCTGCACTGCTGAGTACATCTGGCAAACATTGCACATTCAAGTTGTCTGCAGCAGAGGCAAGTTGGTGGGAACTTTGCACCTCCTCCCTGCTGCCCAACCACACCGTCTCCTTGTGAGTAAGAGAGGACCAGAGGTAGGAGGTGGGGAGCAGCACTTAATTCTGCCCCACCAAAAAAAGCGGAGTGTAAGGACCCACCTCACTTTGCATCTTAAGAAGACAGAACTCTTGGAATATTTCTTCCAACAGGCACCTTTATTAAGAGAAAATGGTTGCAGGTGTTCTAGACAGGACCTGGGGCCCAAGCCCTCCCATTCAAGGTTTTAAGGGGTCCCCAGCAGCCCCACCCACCCCACCATCCTTCCAGCGACAATCCCAGGCGCTACATTTCCACCCCCTTTTTCCTCACAGCCTGGCGGAAGGGAGACTTCAGAGAGGAGTAGGTGAAAGCTGATGGGCACTATTGTTATGGTTAGTCCTTTTGGTGATATCCACATTCAGTCCCTTTGAAGTTGTAACGAAGGAAGTGAGAGCCATAAAACCCCTTTGCTCATCCCCCTTCCCCTTCGTAGTATGACAGACTCCAGAGAGGGCAGAAATGGGGTTTTCCATAGTCGATAACTAGAGATGAAATATAATTGGAATCTGACATCCTGCCCCCTTAAAAATAAGATAGATCCACCTGAAAAGAAAACAAAATAGGTATAAAAGTTAGTCTGGCTTGTTAGGATACTCTGTGTGAAACGTCTTTAATAGCTTCAGGGCTCTGACATGACGTTTATGGACCCACTTGTTTTGTGAGGCAGAGAGGTGTTTCCATGCAACTAGGTACTGAGTCGCTCCATGATATCTCCTAGAATCTAGGATTTTCTTTATTTTGAAGTGTTGTTCGCCCTCCACCATGATTGGAGGTAGTGGTGGTGGGGATTTTTGGCCGTAACGATGACTGATGCTCTCTTTTCAGCAAGCTGCAATGAAAAATTGGGTGTATTTGCCTGAGATTTTTTGGTAATTCTAATTCTACTGTTACTGGGTTTATGATTCTTTTAATTGGAAAAGGCCCTATAGTTTTTTACAGGGTTGTAGGGACTTTAGGTATTTAGTAGATAAGTACACCATTTCTCCTATAATGAATGGTGTAGGCTCAACCCTTTTTTAATTGGCTTGTGCTTTGTATGCCTGCCTAGCTTCATCTAGTGCTTTTCTAACTATTGGCCAGGTGTTTTGTAATTGTTCCATCCATTCTTTCAGTGATGGGATCGCCGGTTCATTTGGGGTTAATTCTGGCATGGGGTTGAAACTTTGACCGGTGGCTATTTGAAAAGAAGTGTAACCTGTGCTGGAGTGGACTGCATTATTGTAGGCAACTTCTGCAAAAAGGAGTAGGTCCGTCCAATTCATTAGCTGAAAATCAATAAAGCATCTTAAGTATTGCTCAAGTACTGAGTGGCAATGTTCTGTTTGTCGATCACCTTATGGATGATGGCTAGATGTCAGTCCCTGAGTTCATTTTTTCAGCCCCCCCATTTCCCTGAGGGTGGTGGCTGGATGTCAGTCCCTGGCCATAGAGGTGACTGATGCTCTCTTTTCAGCAAGCTGCAATGAAAAATTGGGTATATTCGCCTGAGATTTTGGGGTAATTCTAATTCTACTGTTACTGGATTTATGATTCTTTTAATTGGAGAAGGTCCTATATATTTTGGCCCAAGTTTTTTACAGGGCTGTAGGGACTTTAGGTATTTTGTAGATAAGTACACCATTTCTCCTATAATGAATGGTGTAGGATCAACCCTTTTTTTATTGGCTTGTGCTTTGTATGCCTGCCTAGCTTCATCTAGTGATTTTCTAACTATTGGCCAGGTGTTTTGTAGGTTTTCCATCCATTCTTTCAGTGAAGGGATCGTTGGTTCGTTTGGGGTTAACTCTGGCATAGGGTTGAAACTTTGACTGTTGGCTATTTGAAAAGGAGTGTAGCCTGTGCTGGAGTGGACTGCATTATTGTAGGCAACTTCTGCAAAAGGAAGTAAGTCCGTCCAATCACTCTGTTGGAAAATTAAAAAACATCTCAAATATTGCTCAAGTACCGAATGGCACCGTTCCGTTTGTCCATCCCCTTGTGGATGATGGCTAGATGTCAGTCTCTGAGTGGTCCCTAAGAGGGATGAAAATTTCTTCCAAAATGCAGACGTAAATTGCACTCCCCTATCAGAGATGATGCGTTGGGATGCCCCATGCAATCTGTAAATATGCTGGATGAAAAGTTTTGCTAAGGCTTTTGCGGTGGGAATCTTTTGGCAAGGGATAAAGTGCACCTGTTTGGAAAATAGGTCCGTGACTGTCCAGACAACAGTATTCCCATTGCTTTCTGGCAATTCCACTATAAAATCCATGGCTATTTCCCTCCAGGGGGCTGAGGGATTTGCCACTGTTTGTAACAGTCCGGACGATTTCCCTTGCAACCTCTTTGCATTTGCACACTTTGGACAGATGGCCACGTAACTTTCTATGTCCTTTTTTATGGATGGCCACCAAAATTACCGTTTAATTAAGTGTAATGTTTTTACAAATCCAAAATGCCCTGCTGATTTTGTGTCATGCCAAAGCTGCATGAATGTGACTCTTTGGGTTTTTGGTATATATAACTTTTCCCCCACCCAAGGCAGTCCATCTCTCATTGTGCACACGTGTTTATTTTTTTGGAACCATTCATCTGTGTCCAAACCTTTCCAGAATTCAATTCCTGTTTGGCTGCCCAGCTGTGGTTTTAATTTAGCTTGGGTTCTAGTGGTTACTGGCGCTGCCAGTTGTGATTCTACCATCATTGGTTTAGGGTCAGTGGCTCGCGTGCTGTTATATTGGGGCATGCAAGGAAGTTCTTTCCCCCAAGGAAATGCTTGAGCATAAATTGGAATTGGTGAAAATGCTGGGACCAGCGGACTTGCTTGGGGTTGAGCTTCCTGGGTGTTTTCAGGGCTTCCAAATTTTTGTGGTCTGTCCACACCTGGAAAGGGATTTTATTGCCTTTAAGGAACTGGCACCATGTGAGTAATGACCAACGTATCCCGTATGCCTCTTTCTCCCACACAGGTCAACGCTGGTCCGTTTTCATGAGTTTTTTGGATGTATACGCACAGGGTTGCAATACCCCTTCATAGTTTTCTTCTAATAGCACAGCCCCCATTGCCACATCACGTGCATCTGCCTGTATTATGAAGGGCTTATCCATGTCTGAGTGCTTCAGTACTGGTTCGGCAGAAAAAAGTCTCTTTAATCTCTCAAACGCTGCTTGGCACTCCATTGTCTGTGTTAGTGGCTGGCTAGGTTTTACTGAGGATGCTCCCTTCATTTTTAGTAAGTTCGTGAGGGGCAGGGCTATCTGGGCAAATGAGGGGATGAATTGGCGGTAAAAGTTTGCAAAGCCCAGGAAACTTTGCAGTTGCTTTCTTGTGTGCGGTGGTGCCCATTCTAATACTGCTCTGACCTTCTCTGGGTCCATTTCAATGCCCTGGGGGGATATGCGATAGCCTAGGTAGTCTATCCTTTCCTGGTGGAATTCGCATTTCGAGAGTTTGGCATATAGGTGGGTGGCTCGCAGTTTCTTTAAAACCGCTCTGACTAGGTTGACATGTTCCTCTTTTGATTCGGTGAAGATAAGAATGTCGTCCAAGTAAACAAGGACCCCCTTGAACAGGTGCACCCTTAGAACGTCATTGATTAATTGCATAAATATTGAGGGGGGCCCTTGTAATCAAAATGGCAAGACTTTGAATTGGTAGTACCCCATTGGGCAGTTAAATGCGGTCTTCCATTCATCCCCTTCCTTAATTCTCACGTGATACTAAGCTTCCCTTAGGTCTAGTTTAGAAAAAAAATTTCCCTTTCGAGAGGTATGACAACATGTCTTTCATGGGGGGCAGAGAGTATAGGTTGCTTTCACTGATTGTATTCAGGGACCTATAATCCATGCATAAGCGTAAAGAGCCATCCTTCTTCTCTCTAAAGAGGACCGGGGCAGCCACTTTAGGCTTGGCTGGCTCAATGAACCCCCTTCCTAGGTTTTTCTTTATGAATCTCTCCATTTCCTCCTTCTCCTTTGGGCTCATGGAGTATAATCTGGGCTTCGAGAGATTTGCCCCAGGCTTGAATTCAATGGCACAGTCTGTGGGCCGGTGGGGGGGAGCTCATCCGCCCTCTCCTCACTGAAAACCTCAGCAAGATCTCTGTATTCCTCTGGTATTTCTGGTAGTCCCTTTTCCTCTCCCATGGATGCTTTTTCTGATCTTAATTTTGGTAGCTTCCCTTGGGATTTTAAGTCCATTTGATTTCTGCTGTCCTCCAATTCACCCAGGGGTTCCATTTTTTTAACCATTCCATCCCTAGGATCATCAGGCAGTCTATGCCTGGGGTCACTACAAACGTTATGTCTTCCTCATGTTTGTCCAGGGAGAGGTGTATTGGTAAAGTGGCTAAAGTAGCTGCCACCCCCCCCCCCCGCTATGGATCCATCTAACTGGCCAAATGAGATTGGTTGTTCCAGTCTCCTCAACAGAATGCCCAGATTCCCCACTAGTGTTGGGCTAATGAGGCAGCGGGTGCAGCCAGAGTCTATTATGGCTTTCACCTTCACAGCTTCAGGCATGGGGGGAATTAATATAGTCACTGTCTTAAGGATGGGTGCGATGCGTCCACTTACCAGGGGTTCGCCCTCCGAGCTTCCGTCTGAGGCGTCCACTGGCCCTGCGGTGTAGGCTGGAGTTCTTTCCCCCTGATGAGCAGAGGTGGGGAATTCCACAGCTCCATCATTCTCATGGCAGGTTCTTTTGGCTTAGCTGGAGACTTTCCGGATTTGCTTTTGAGCGGCATTCTACAGCCCAATGCCCTTCTCTCCTGCAATTGAAACACCCCATTTGCTTTTTGGCCATTGCCAATGGTTTCACTGCTTCATGTGTCAACACAGGTGGTGAGTGACTTCATTGTTTTCCTTGGTGGTGCCTCTTCAGTATGTCGATTTCTGCTTCCTCTGGCAAGACGTACCATTCGTCAAGTTGGTTTGGGTCCCCATGGGGCAGGCAAGCATCATATAGGTCATAATTTAGTCCGTCTTTGAAATGGCTAAGGAGGATGTCTTCCGGCCAGTTCAGTTTGCTGGCAATGGCCCAGAATTCTTGCGTACATTCGGCTACCGGGCGTTTGCCTTGTCTCATCATTTTGATCCTTTCGCGGGCTTTGTGATCAGCCAGGGGGTCCTCAAATTACCATCTCAGAGAGGACATGAAACAGTTGAAATTGTTGAGCTCTGGGGCATTGGAGTCATGCAAGTTCACCACCCAATCTGCGGCCGGCTCGTCAAGGGCAGATTGCACGATCTGGATACGAACTTTGTCACTGGGGATGTGCTGCCCGTATTCCTCCATGTAGCTGAGGACCTCAGTTAGGAAAAACCTCAAGTGTGTCGGCTCCCTCTTGAATCTCATGTCCAACGGTGGGAGTCTTTGAATGGATCGGTACCTTTGTTGTCGGTGGTAGTGTCTTCCATCCAGATTGCTGTCTACGGGTCGGCGGAAAGTGGGGACTACTGGATCAGCAGATGTCCCCGGGGCTGCAGGTTCCACTTCCCCCAAGGTGTCTCTCTCTTTGCGGCTCCAGGAGCTGGGGCGGCAGTAGGGCTCAGAATTCTCCTCTCTTAGGGAGCTGAGGGTTCTCTTCATCAGGTTAATAGCTTTCTCTAGGACCCAGCCCGAGTACGGTGCCCAGCTCTCTTCCTTTTCACTTGCATACGGGGATTTCCCCATCTCCTGCTTCCATTCTGGTTGGTTGGCCCTCTGTCTCAGGGTCACCTTTCTTGATTTCTTTTCCCACTCACCTTTCTTTCCAATGCCCATTGACCACCGAGGTTTGTGATCCCGTGTCTCCACCACCTCTTCTCCTGAGGAATCTGACCTCTCAGATCCCATCTGGCAGGGTTTCAGTCGGGACAGTGGCTCCCTTTCCGGTGAGTTTTCTCCCTTCCCTGCTCTGTCGTCTGACATGGTAATTTTTTGCAAAGTCCCCCGGCAAGGTTCTCCCTTCCATGTGGACTAATTCTGCAGGTCCTGTCTAATGTAAGGACCCACCTCACTTTGCATCTTAAGAAGACAGAACTCTTGGAATATTTCTTCCAACAGGCACCTTTATTAAGAGAAAATGATTGCAGGCATTCTAGACAGGACCTGGGGCCCAAACCCTCCCATTCAAGGTTTTAAGGGGTCCCCAGCAGCCTCACCCCACCCCACCATCCTTCCAGCAACAATCCCAGGCATTACATTTCCACCCCCTTTTTTTCACGGCCCGGCAGAAGGGAGACGTCAGAGAGGAGTAGATGAAAGCTGATGGGCCCTATTGTTATGGTTAGTCCTTTTGATGATATCCACATTCAGTCTCTTTGAAGTTGTAACAAGTGAGAGCCATAAAACCCCTTTGCTCATCCCCCTTCCCTTTCGTAGTATGACAGAATCCAGAGAGGGCAGAAATGGGGTTTTCCATAGTCGATAACTAGAGATGAAATATAATTGGATTCTGACACGGAGTCCATGTGCACGCCTGCCTCGTGCTCACCCTGTGTGAGCGAGGCTCTCCATGGCACAGTGCAGTTGATTGGAGGTGGCTAGCCAGGCACAGAAGCATCTAAAACAGCGGAGTCCATGTGTGCGCCTGCCTCACGCTCACCCCCTGTCAGCCAGGTTCTCCATGGCGCACTACAGCTGAAAACAGCAGAGTCTGTGTGCATGCCTACCTAGCCTGCATCAGCCTTGCTCTCCACGGTGTTCTGCAGCTAATCTGAGGCGTGGAGAGCAAGTCTGACAGGTGAGTGCATAGCAGACATGCACATGGACTCCGCTGTTTTCAACGCTTTGGTGCCTGGCCGGCCACCTCCAATCAGCTGCAGCGCACCATGGAGAGCTTGGCTGACATCTACTTTTTTCAATCCATTTTCTTTCTGTCATTAATTTCCCAAGAATAAGAAATGTAAATTGTAAGCTCCTCATAGCACAGTTCTATATCATTGTTAAAATACACTAGGCAATTATGGACATATTCATTCATATTCATAAATAGATTGAATTGTAACACTTTCCCCCCTCACCTAAGCCTGTTCTCTTGTGTGTATAATTTGAACATAGCCAGGCCACTTTTTATCAACTGTTGTAAAGAAATAGAAACAAAATGTTTAACTTATGTATTAATAACACAATTTCTTTGCAATTCATTATCTTGTCAGTAACATAACTCCATCAATTAAACATATAGATGTTGAAGGCAACATATGCACTTGTATTAGACATCTATTATCTCCTAGTGCTGATCCTTCCCAAAGGAACTCAGTATATGTCAAACTATATATGCAAAAGTTGTCTCCTCCTCTATTAAAGTGCAACACATCATTTTCAAAGTAAACGAAAAAATAATATTCCATCTTTCCTATACCCACCTGCAGTACAAACATGGGAGAATTATCCCACAATTTTTCACCCCTATGGCAGCCTACTATGCTGTCTTCATGATTAACTTGATAAAACAGAACTTAGTGTTCTAAGTTCATCATGAACTAAGTCTAATGAAAATAACCAACTATTTTGGCAGGGATGAATTAATAGCATGCATTTTGGGTTATAGGAGCATCTCATTCACTTGAACCAATGTGATCATATCTTTATTATTTTATTATTTTATTTTTCCTTTTTTTCTTACAAACAAACATAATATACAATACATTTTCCCTTTTCCCTTAACAATACTATGTCCTATATCTCTTAAGTTTATTTACATTTATTTACATTACTTCTTGTACATTTTTATTTCGCAATTCTAGACAATACATGTTCCATACCTCGTAAAATTCTTTAGCTTCTTGTCTTTTATTTCTAAGGAAAGTTTGTTCATCTCACACAGTCTAATATCTTACATACAATCATTGCACTTGTTGTTATGTTCTCCCTTTTCCAATATTGTGCGTATGCAATGCGTACTGCAGTTATAATATGTATAATGATGTATTGGAGTCGTTTCTCTATTTTTGGGTTAATTATGCCTAATAAAAATATTTCAGGTTTTACTTCAATTTGTTGTTTTGTTATTTCCTGTAACCATCTTCTTATCTGCTCCCAATAGGTCTTTGCTTTGGGGCATTGCCATCACATATGATAAAATGTTCCTAATCAAGTCTTGCTGAAAAACCTCAGTACCTTTATACTTTACTTTTTCTATAATTCTAGCTTTCTGTTTCTTTTGTAACTGATAAGCCAACCACCTCCCAGGCTTATTCGCATTACAAAAAGTATTATGTCTCATATACGACAGATTGGTAGTCACCTGATCTGCCATCAACATGTTAAATTGTTCCTTAAGCATCTTTATGGATACCTTTAAATTATTATCAGTTGGGTTAAGAACCAACTCTTGTTCTTTTAATTTAATCTCTTCTTCTATTTCTCTACGTCTTTGTAACCCTTTTTCCCTAAAAACTTTATTCAATTGAATCAAAATTCCTCTCATATATGCCTTACTGGCATCCCAAACCATAGACATCGATGTCCCCTTATTCATGTTTATAGCAAAAAAATCCTTTAAATGTTCTTTACACTTTTGTACAAACTCCTCCCGATTAAACAAGTTCTCATTCAGTCTCCAAGATCTTCTACTGCCATCTTCCGAATATAACTCCATCCACACAGGACTATGATCTGACAATGTTCTAGGAAAAATTTTCACCTTCCTCACTCTAGAGAGGAAGTCACTAGTAATCAGAAAAAAAATCAATCCTTGAGAATGACTGATGTCTATCAGAATAAAAAGTAAAGTCTCTATCACTTATGTTCCTTTCTCGCCAAATATCAATAAGCTCCAATTCTTCTTTCAAATCAAAAAAAGTCATAGGTAGTTTAGTTTGAATAAAAGTTTTAGAGGAACTTCTTTTGTCTATAGTTGAGTCTAACACCCCATTCCAGTCATCAATCAAAATTGCCGATTTATAATCCAACTGAGATATCTTGCCATGCAGCAACTTATAAAATTGTTTCTGTTGTTGATTGGGAGCATATAATCCAACAATAAGAACTTTTCGGCCTTGTAATAATAATTCCACAAAAAGATATCTTCCTTCAGAATCAGCCTCAATTAGTTTAGCTGAAAAAGTTTTCTTCACATAAATTACCACTCCCCCTTTTTTCCCTGGAGCTGGAGCAATAAAATGTGAGCCCAGATGGGAATTCATCAAAAATTTAGAATCCTTTAAAGTTATATGAGTCTCCTGCAAACATATCAAATCATTATTATGTTGTTTCAAGTAATGGAATATCTTTCTTCATTTCTGTGGCACATTTAAGCCATTAACATTCCAGGTCAGGAACCTGACCATCTCCACCGGCCTGAAGCCTCTGGAGCATGGCCTGCAGATCAGCTGTCGAAGATCTTTTTGGTCTTGCCCCTCCCACAGGCTCTGTAGCAACCATACTTTCAACTTTATCACCACTCTTCTGCAACTGCTCTTTTTCTTTACGTTTATGGGCGGCTCGTGTCATCCTTTGCTCTTTTATATCAAAATTCTGTGCAGCTTGTTCCATTGATGAAGCTCCTGCCATAAGAGACTCTTCCGTTATCCTTATTTGTGGGGGTGATGACAATCTTGCTTTTAAGATAGACTGATAAAAATCTCTTGCCTTAGAAACAGTAGTTAATCTGTGACGTATCCCTTCATAATTTACTATTATTCCTCTTGGAATCTCCCATCTGAACTGAATTTGACGATGTTTTAACTCATCAGACAAAAAAGTAAAATCTTTTCTGGCTCTTAAAATTTTTGGAGGTATCTCTTTTAAAATTATCACATCTTGATCAGCAATTTGAAACTTTTGTTTGTAAAAAGCCTGTATAATTTCATTACGAATAGATCTTCTGGAAAAATAAATAACCACATCTCTTGGTAAATTTCTCTGTCTGGCAACCCGTGAATTAACTCTAAAATTTTTTTCTATCTCATTCTCAATTATTTCAGGCCTCCAGCCAATATTAGGAGCAATATCTTTCACAATAAGTATCTTTAAGTCCTCCTGAGAGTTCTCTCTCAGGCCCCTGATACGCAATGCATATTCCATCTCTCTATATTGTGAAATGATTTGTTCATCCTGTGTAATTTCTATCTTGTTCTCTACCTCCTGCATCCTAGATTCCATTCTTGCTGCATTTTCAGTAATCTCTTCCATCTTGTCATCAATCCTCTCTATATGCAGGGCAAGGCCCTGAAAAGCAAGAAGTATATGGTCCCTTGCCTGTTCTTTTTCTCCAATAATTCTTCTGTATTAGCCCTCTCTGCAATTATAAGATCTTTTACTTCCTCCTTAATATCCAGGGCATGCTGTTTTAAAGCATCTTGTAAATCATTAAGAGAAATTGCAGGAGGAGGAGGAGAAGGTGGAGGTGATTTTGGTTTCTGAGAAGCAGACTGAGGCATTGGAGAAGAAATAGGAACTTTAGGGGTGGGAGGCAGGCATTTTGAAGCCATTTTCTTAAGTTCCAAGAAGAAAGATTCTTATTGAAAAAAAAAGGCACAGTTCTTTTAAATATTCTTAAAAAAAAAAAAAGAAAAAAGAGGAAAGAATAAAAGCCAAATTCTTACTTCTGTATTTAAAGAGTTAATCTGTATCCAGGTTTTACTTTGTAATGCAAATCAGGCAAGAAAGACAATCGCCATTTTACTTTTCACTTTCCCTTTCTTCTAAAGGGAAAGTGAACAAAAGAAGAAGAAGAAGAGGAAACTTGCTGAAGTTAAAGGCACCATCAAACTTGAGCACAGTCTCTCCTGGTCTGCTCCGTCTGCTTTCAAATACTCACAAGCAGCTGAAAAAAGCAGATGTGAAAGCGGCAGCTTGCTTCATCCCAAAGCTTCAGGATGAAGGCTCCCTGGAATGCGGAGATTACTCAGGCTCTGAGGGAGCTCTACCCTCCGATCCCCAAAATAACAGGGATCCAGGGGAGCTCTTACCTCTACCTGAGAGCTCTCCTCCTCCCTTTTTCCCAGGGAGGAGATTCAAGCCGCGGGACAGCTGATTGTCAAAGTCCCGCGGCTTTTACACGGACCAGGAACAGGCGGCTTTGTAAAATGCCGCCATTCGTCGTTGCTTTGTTTTTACATTTCCAACAATCCGGATTCATATTTTTATATATTTTAGCCAATCTTGCTGGTGCTAAATGCCATCTGTAGAACATTTTGTATTGGTTTTCCTATGCAGTTGACAATGTTAATTTGTAATTTATGTTCCATGTTCTTTCCCATTTCTCTAATCCTATATTTCTACCTATGTTTTTCGGCCCATGCTATCATCAGGCCCTTTACTATTTTTTCTTCAATTCAATTTCTAATAGGAGTTTATAAGTTTTTGTTAAGAATTTTTCTCCCTTATTTGTCAATATTTTATCCAATTGTTGTAATGTCCGACATATCCCATACTCCTCTGTATTATATTTTGATTTTATCTGTGTATATGGCCACCAATCAATAGTTATTTCCTGTTCTTTTAATTCATCTCTTGATCTTAGCTTCCCTTGGTTGTCTAATAATTCTTTGTACCTTATCATCTTTGTTTTATCTAATGTGTTTGGATGCTTCATCGCCTCCATTGGTGAGATCCTAATTGGAATTTTCGTATAATATTTTTTTTTTAACTTTTTCCCATATCCAAATTAATGCATGCCTTATCTGATGTCAGAGGAAATATGTATGAGTTTTCTTATCTTTTCCCCATAGAAAAGCATGCCATCCAGCCTGTAAATCATGACCTTCAATTGTTAAGACACTTTTGTTTTCTAGGTTTATCCAGTCACTGATCCAAAGCAATCCTGCTGCTTGATAGTAAATTTCCCATTTTGGGAGTCCAAGGCCACCTCTACTTCTCTTCTCTGTTCCCTCACTTTCCTTGGAATTTGTTTTAGTGTTTGAATTTCTATGCCTTTGTAAATTATTGGATCTTCCATTGTAATCCTGTATATTAGGTCTCTATGTCAGAATCCAATTATACTTCATCTCCAGTTATCAATTATAGAAAACCCCATTTCTGCCCTCTCTGGATTCTGTCATACAAGGAAGGGAAGGGGGTGAACAAAGGGGCTTTATGGCCCTCACTTCCTTCGGTACAACTTCAAAGGGATTGAATGTGGATAGCACCAAAAGGCCTTATCATAACAAAGGAGGCTATTACCTTTCATGTAGTTTTCTCTGAAGTCTCCATCCAGCTGGCAGAAATGAAAAGGGGTGGGAAATGTAATGCTGGAAGTAGGGGGGGGATTGGGTGGGGCTACTGGGAAACCCCTTAAAACCTTGAATGGGAGAGCTTGGACCCCAAGTCCTGTCTAGAATGCCTGCAACCATTTTCTCTTAATAAAGGATTCCTGTTGGAAGAATTATTCCAAGAGTTCTGTCTTCTTAAGATGCAAAGTGGGGTGGGTCCTTACACTCTAATTTTTTTCTGGTGAATCTTATGTGTATCTCACATGGTAGTTTATTCCTTTGAGCATAATTTGTGTGGTTTTGGTACACCTCACCTATTTCTGGCAACATTTCTTGTTTATCTCGTTGTAGAGCCTCTGCTAACAGCTCTACCATAATGGTGCCCAAATCCTCTTCCTTATCCTCCACCACATTTTGAAACCTTAAATAAAACGCCGCCCTGTCCATTTCCAGATGTGTAATCAATTCTTCCAATTTTTTATTAGTTTCCATCATTTTTTATCTATTGTGTCAACTTTTTTCCCTATTTTATCCAATCCTTCTTCTACTATCAATATTCTCTCTTCATTTTTCTCAATTGTTTGCTGTATTGTTTCAATCTTATTATCTAATTTATTCATGTCCCCTCTCATTTCAATATGATTTTTTGACATTGTCTCCTGTATCTTTAACATTGTTTCTTGGATAGTTAATAGTGTTGTTTGCATGCTTTGCATATTTAGTAGTACATTTTGCTTCTCTGTCCCCAACATTCCCTCTATTGTTCTCTGTCCAGGGGGAGATGAAGATGTCAATACTAAACTTGACATTGTTTTTTCCCCCATTCTCAGTGCTGCCATCTTAATATCTTATTTATCAAATATATTATTATTATTATTTATTCCTTATACTTATTTATTTATTTATTTATGAGACTTATATACCGCTTTAAGTGCAAGCACTCTCTAAACGGTGTACACCAGTAAGCAATGTATATATATATTTACATTGCCCCCAACAATCTGGGTCCTCATTTTACCTACCTCGGAAGGATGGAAGGCTGAGTCAACCTTGAGCTGGTGAGATTTGAACCGCTGACCTGCTGAACACAGTCAGCTAAAGTGGCCTGCAGTACTGCACTCTAACTGCTGCGCCACCCCTTTGTTTAATCAGCAAATCTTCTAACTTTAGTCTTCTTTTCTTCTTCCCTGGTCCTCCTTGTTTCCTTCTTATTAACACCCACTCTCTCTAAAACTCCAAACTTTTTCACCCAACTTATATCATCAACTTTTAGTCCATTAGTCCATGCATCCGTTCCTATCCCTCACCGCCCAATCGAGTCCTCTCACTGTCTCCTTCACTTTCCAAACTCTCCACACTTCCTGGTTCACCTCCTCCATTCTCTTCCAACCTTGCTTTCTTTTTCACTTCTGGACCTTCTCCACTTTCCTGTCACCTTCAACGTTGTGCCCCGTCCTCTCACCATCTCCTTCACTTCCTCTCACACTCGTTGCCCTCCTCAACCAAAGGCACAATCTCTCTAGGGCTCCGTATTTCCCCTCCGATCCTGTATCTCCCACTGTCAATCCGTTCCTTTCACTTTCGCATGTCCTCTCACCATCTTCTTTGCCTTCTGGATCCTCCCTGTGCTCCACTCACTTTCGTTACTTAATTGCGTCCTCTCATCATCTCTTGGCTTTCCGGATCTTCTCCATGACCAGGTCTGTCTCCAACTTTCTCCTCCAACCACTTTCTCCAATCTTCCACAGCGTGTTCACTCTTTCTCTGTTTCTCCTAAATCACCATTTTCTCTTCCCAGCCTCACTTTCTCCGACCTTCTGTAACGTGCTGTTTCTCCGATTTCTCTAAAGTTCCAAATTTCAATCTCTTCCTGTTGCCTTCACCTCCATATTACATCCTCTCACCAATTCCTTCACTTTTCAAACTTTCTCCTCCTTTCTGCTCCGGCCTATATCCTCTCCAATATACTGCTTCTCCGTGTTTGGTACGCAGCCTCTTCTTCTCTCCTTCTGACCGTTCTTCTCACTTTCAATTTTGCAACCGCAGCATGTCCTCTCACCGTTCCTTCCCTCCTTTCTCCTCCACCCTCACTTTCTCACCATTTTCGTTCTGTGCTAGAACACCACAAAACTTCCCTTTCTTTTATCTCACTTCTGTTAATCCTCTGACTATTTTAATGCTAAATCACAGCTCTTCTCCGCTGGTTCACCGCTTATGTTGAGGATTCCCTCTTCTATTGAGCTTCCTTACAACATCAGAACCAACAGATAGGTAAATCTTTTAGACCTTTCTAGTACTTTGGAATATTTTTATAAACTTTTAATTCACTCTTTGACATAGTCCATTAAGTATATCTTGCTTCCGTATCCTTTGTGGTAGTTGAGGCCTCGCATCCACCATCTGTTGAAGGCAGAAGAGTTCAAGTTGGATTTAAGGGTTTTCCTCCATCGTAGTGGGTGCCTACCTCACACCTCACTACTCCCCAAGGTTTCACCTTGGTAATGTAAATAAATGTAAATAAACTTAAGAGATATAGGACATAGTATTGTTAAGGGAAAAGGAAAAATGTATTGTATATTATGTTTGTTTGTAAAGAAAAAAAGGAAAAAAATAAATAAAAAATAAAGATACCATCCCACATTGGATTATTTTGTGTGTCTGTTGCTTTATTTAAGAAAAGCAACTACTGTCTTTACTGCACAAAGGTTCTGGGAATATTTCTCAAAAACAGAAGCTTTGCCTCAAGTAAAACAAAAACAAAAACAAAAAACAAATCCCTAGAAATGAGGGAGAGCAAACAAACCCAAGAGAGAGAAAGAGAAAGGAAAAAGTCCTACATGCAAGTAAAACAAAAGTAGAATTACAGTAGAGTAGAGTAGAGTAGAGTAGAGTGGAGTGGAATAGAATAGAATAGAATAGAATAGAATAGAATAGAATAGAATAGAATAGAATAGAATAGAATAGAATAGAATAGAATCCTAGGGCTGGAAGGGACCTTGGAGGTCTTCTAGTCCAGTGGCCATGCCAGTGTTTTTTCGAGGCTTGCTTGCTATCAACTGCCATGGAAAGAGGGGAGGGAGGGCTTAGATATTTGGCATGGGAAGTGTACTGGTGTGTAAGTGTCTTCTGGGAATTGGAAGGGAGATTTTTACTCATGAGCTATGGCATTTCTGAATGAGTTAGTTTACACTTCTCCAAGGCCAACTGTCCTGAGACTGTGGAGGTAAGAAACACCTGCAGAAGAGCAGTTTCTATAACATCTTACTAGATGCTGATTGGACTCTGTGACGGATCCTGGTGTGAGGGATTTGGGATGATTTGCTATGTGTAACTTGCACATGGTTTTGCTTCAGATCTTGCTTGCTTTCACTGCTATCAGTTCTTTCTTAGTAAAAAGTATCTCTTCTCTAAATCAATGGAATTGGGGGTTTTCTTTCTTAGGATTTGAATGGAGGCAGTTCTGACAGGCTATACCAAACTCTCCCTCATTGCTACTTCTGTTGTTTTGCCTTTGCACAGGATGACAAAAAAGATGGCATCTGATTTCTAATTTCTCTTGGTGAGAAATAGGAGGTGAGTTTGTACAGTCTCCAGGCTTGATTCTTGGCCTGTCTCCAAAAGTGCCCCTGAGTTTTAGAGAGAGGGATAGTGGTGGTGGTAGGGAAAAAATGTTGGCTCAGAAGACCCACAAAATATTTGCCAGAGGGAATGCACATTCATCAATCATCCCTTGACCCTACAGAAAAGATTTGCTCCCTGCTCAGGATATACAGTGCTTTGGATCCACAGCAGAAATCCTGCCTGGAGGATGTCTGGTGTACAGGCCACCTCTATGGGCAAGTCATTCAAGAGACTTTATCTTTTCCTATGCCCCACTGTTCCAATACAAGATGCACATATGTGACGGATGCATCAATTCCACAACCTTTCCAAATACCTTGTGTCAGATCTGCTTCATCTTGAGCCTTTCTAAGCAAGAATGATCCTTAACGCCATTTGTTGAGAAAAGTACAGTTTACTAGAGGTCAAGAGCAAAACCAAAACTGAAAAGCACATGCCAAAATCTCCAAGTGTAACTTTCCCTCCCTCCCTTGCTGGCCCCTGTTGTCCAATCAAATTCAAATAAATTGTTTTTGAAACGATTGCTTCATGTGTGTTTTGGTATGCAACTGTGGTCAGTTCTCAGCTGTCTGACCTTGAAGTCACATTCCCACAAGATACAGTGAACTGTCAGTTACTCCTGAGTCTCCCCAGAGTTCATGGCACCAAGCAATAGTAGAGCGTAAGCTTGAGGTGGTGATGGACCACCTATTGAGAATCAATACATCTCCATCCTAGGAAAAAATAAATACTTAGAGAAATGCAACTGTACTATGTGTCAGTTCGAAATGAAAGAAATGTAACAACTCGACTGGGAATTAAGTTACAACTAGAAAGGTGCAATAGTAACAGCAAAGAGGGACAAAGAACACATAGAGTTTTTGTGCAAGATAATTCTATGGGGAAAATGACATGTGTATTCAGGTGAGACACAACTCCACAGACAAACAGACACATATGCTAAAAGCAAGGTAGAACTCCAAAAAAGTTCCGTGAAATTTTACTTCCCCATGTCTTGAAAACTACTGTATAAAAAGTCATGCTTTAGCGGTTGGGACCCTTTTGCTGGAGTGCTTCAGTAAAGATTTTGTGAAAGTCCATACTTGTGACTGGCTCTGATGGGCCTCTGCACCAGGCTGAGCCATTTTGGGGACAACAGTGGCAATTCTGACACTTTGCTGCACCTCACAGATGTTTCAATTCCAACAAGCAACACCTTTTCTAGATATGAAATTCAATATGGCTGCCATTACAATGTCCTTTTTTCTTTTATAGTAGTTATCAATTTATTTCAGATGGATATTTTATTTGAAGATTTTTTAACCTGGTAGTGCATGCTAATATATATATAGTCTATGGATGTTATGATATTTCTATCCTGAAGTTGATGATCAAAGACCATAAGATTTTGATTCTACACATCTCGTATGTATAGAATCTTAATTCTCTAGAATTGTGCAGCTAGAACCTTTTTGAAGAATGGGCTATCCAGGGTGTGCAAGGGAGCGTTGTGTGTCAAAAATGCCAATGGTGACCATGTCCTCGCAATCAAAGCCATTCCCTGGACCCTCCACCATGTGGGGTGTTTTCTCTACATCTTACTTTCTGAGCAAGAGGGCTGCAGCCAGTTGCCACTTTAAAAAGAGCCCCTAGGAGTTGGGCAGCATATAAATTTAATTTTTTATTATTGTTACTTTTCTATGTACAGTCCACAGGCAACCCACAGATGTTCTGGTACATAAAGAAGAGGCAAGAGGCCCATGCTTTGCTTTGAGCAGGCCAGCTTCTTACTGACTTGCTTTAATTAAAAGGAAAATTCAAATATGGCAAGGAGCATGGCTATGCCAAACCAGGGGTTGATGGACATCCAAGGGGTCCCAGGACACTCTCACTTAATTTACATAATTATGTTACATGTCAGAGAGCTCAGTTTAGATCAAGGTCACATATACAATCGGGGTGATATTTTCTTTTTATTCTTGTTATCAAATCATTGTGTGGCCTTAGGGAAATGTTGGTTTCCATCATCCACAGCAGCCCCTCTTGTGTCAGTTATACCATCCCACATAATGATTCATGCCATGCTTGGAATAATTTAAGAACCCATCAAAGCTTTTTCAGGGTGTGGCACAGTTCCCCACCTCTGCAGGATTTAGTGCCTCTTTATCAACTGATTGACAGGGAAGAATGCACCATTGAATGTGTATTGAACTATGCAGATCTTCCAATGACATACCGTATTAAAAAGCTTTCTTTGCTTTTAGCTCAAGTGATATAATACTGGACCTCTTAGAAACAGTTTGTGAAGATAGGTTAGAAAACTGCTGAACAAATATTTCTGCATAGTCCTAACAGGACGGACAGCAAAAGTATTTACTCCATGGGGCCTTACTCTCAATAGACATGTGATAGTTGCTGATTGACAAGACCTGGGCTTGATGTTCAGTGGAGCAATGTAGCCAAACTGGGGCTGAAAAGAGGTGGCAACAAAGGAGAGGCTCCTGTTTCTGGTAGATTGGGGCCAAAGCAACCTATTTGTGAGGCATTTTGAAGGACCTTTCATAGGTTTGACTTACGATGGCAACAAGCATGAAGTGACAGAGTCTCATTCCATAACTGACCTGTTCCCTAAAGAATCCCAGTCTCTGCTGATCATGGAGTCTATGGATCACCTGGCTGGTTAAATGTCTCCTGAGACTAGATTGGCCTATGGGATCCCAAATCTCTGAGGCCAGCTGCCTCACCTTGTGCCAGGAAGCCACTCCACCTGCTTAGCAACTGGCTCCAACTCTATGTTTCCACCCTCTTCAACAGTCCATGCTGCAGGAGTTTCTTTTTACCATTATTATTAATTGTTATTGAAAATTTTAATAACAAAAGGCAATGCAAACTAAACACAGAAAAAGCAAGAATAAGAGAATAGTAAGTGAAAAGAAAAAGGAGAAGGGAAAAAGAAATTCTTAAAGTTATTTCTGATCTTCATCACAAGTACAAATTTAGTAATTTTTCACCCCTTATAAGGTTATATACAAGTATCTCTTCTTCCCTTAACCCATCCTATTCATTCATTTGTTTGTTTAATTTCCTGCCACTATTGTTTTACAAATCACTCAATGCAATGTACATACCTAATACTTCTTCCTTCTCATATTTTCCTCACAACAACCACACTATAAAATGAATTGGGCTGAGAGAGAGGGACTGGCCCAAAGTCACCCAGCTGGCTTTCATCCCTAAGGTGAGACTAGTTTTCTAGTTTCTAGTCTGGTGCCTTAACCACTAGACAAATTGATAGAGAAATCCATAAATCATTAATCATAATGCATAATAGAAATCAATGCTTTTCAAAAGATGAAAGCTGCATTTCAAATTCTGTGCTAAAAAAGGTACTTTGTGTCTGTGAAAGAAAGGGGACTTTCAAATATCTTTGCATGCCTTATCTGACAAAAAACGAAAAGGAGAGACAAAAAATAGGAATTTAGAGCCCAGCAAAGAGAAGCAACAGGTGTTTTTATTGCAGGTGTTTTTCCCTTAAGAGAACGAAGGGATAACTTGATATGATAAAGAGCTGGACTGTCACCAACAGGGCTTTTTTTGTCATAGAACACCCAGAATGCAGTTCTGGCACCTTTTTTGGATGGAACCTTGTAGAGTAGGCAAGTCGGGTTGTATGACATGTGTGAGTTCTAGCACCTTTTTTTTTTTTTTTTTTTTTAAAAAAAAACCACTGGTCACCAATATTTATAACTCAAGCTGTCAAGCTGTGAAGCCTACAGTCTTTAGGACAGCTGCATGTTTCTAGCTTGCCAACAGTGCGGGAGAGGAAGAGAGGAAAGTTTTGAATCCACATGTGTTCCTTATCAATGTGAGAGCTGAAGAGTTGTTTTGGTGAACTAAAGTTCCTTCTCATAACAATTACTGGAAGGTATATTGGAGAATACTGTCAGAGAGGAGAGGGAAAGTTTTACTCTGCCGTAGTTTCAGAGTTAGCTTTTCTTCAAACTTGCCGGATTGTTTTATGCCTAATAAAGTTAACATTGGAGGTCATCATGCTTCTAGTGTTTTGCCAGAATATGACACAGGGTTGAAATGGGGGGTCAGTATGACTGACTGATTGAGAGTGGAATCTAGGTTCCCCTGCTTTTTTTTAAAAATGTATCTATTCCATTTCTAATTTTTTAGCCAGCATTCCAAGACTTTGTTAAATTTAAATTTACTGAGAAAGAATTGAAGGGAGATGGTAAATTTAAATTTAACACAGAAATGGTTGATCACAGAAGCAACTGCCTGTGAAGGCTCCTAGATTGGGACTGAAAGGTGCAAGGGGAAGCAGTATCTCCATCCCACATTTGGGTAGACCAGGTTGCTCTGATAGACCGGTCTCATAGACCAGAAAACACTCATTCAAAGACTTGTACAACATACAAGTCCAAAAATGGGTCTGGGGCTTAATGTGTTTTGCAAACTCATAGAGCAGTGATGGCAAACCTTTTAGAGGCCGAGTGCCCAAAAACCACCCTCTGCCCCCGCTCCGCCTCCTGCCCTGCCTGCTCTGTCCCCTGCCCCACCCGTCTGCAGAGCCACGCACCGCCTCCATGGCCTGCTGCAGATTGCCCAGGCAGCCCTGTAGCGCCATGGCAGCCATGCCCTCTGCCCACACCCTGCAGCATCATCTGCATGCTATGGGGCGTGAGGGCGAAGTCTTGTCCGTGCTGCCTGGCTATGTCCTTAGCTGTACTACTCCGTGCAGGCTGCGCCCAGGGGTGACTCTCTTCCAGGGGCTGCTGGTAAGGAGAGGCCTGTGGTGGGAGGCAGGGCTGGGGCAACAGTGCGCATACCCACAGAGAGGGCTCCAAGTGCTACCTCTGGCACACATGCCATAGGTTCACCACCACTGTCATAGAGAGTAGTTAATGTACAGTGTTGTATGCATTTCAAGCAATCTGCCTGCTGCTGCTATTATCTTGTTTGAATTTTTTTATTTATTTATTTATTTACTTACTTACTTACTTACTTATTTATATCCCACCTTTATTTGTCTATGGAGATTCTAAGCCATCTATGTCATCGTTGTCCAAAAGGTGCTTTTTCAGGAGGCAATTGGACTTTCTTGTTTTTCTTTGAAGATGTTTTGCTTCTCATCCAAGAAGCTTCTTCAGTTCTGACTGGATTCCTTCCATTTCCCACCATCCAGTCAGAACTGAAGAAGCTTCTTGGATGAGAAGCGAATGTCTTAAAGAAAAAAACAAGAAAGTCCAGTTGCCGCCTGAATTATTTTTTATAAATAATTCAAGGTGGCAAAGATACCCAATACTTCTTCCTTCTCCTATTTCCCCCCCCCCCCCAAGAACAATCCTGTGAAGTGAGTTGGGCTGAGAGTGACTGGCCCAAGATCACCCAGCTAGCTTTCATGCATAAGGCAGGATTAGAGCTCACCAACTCTGGATTTCTAGCCTGGTGCCTTCACAAACAGAGAAAACTGGTTGCAAGCTTTATTGCATAGACAAGTACAACAAACTTCCCAACCTGCTACCCTCGTATTTTGTATTTGGAAGGCTCAGATCTTGCAATGAGTGATAGCAAAAGTGGAATGTAAGTTGCAAGTTGAAAATGTTTCTGAATAAATTATGAAAAGTCAAAGACACTTTATTGATTTTTATACCAATTGAAGAATTCAATTATCTGGGTGCCCAGGTATGCAATTATGGCAGAATTGCCAGTTTACAGAGAAAGCTGACATCTCCAGTCATATATGTGCATGAGTTATTAGTCTGGGCTTGATTCATTCTATCAAAAAGTTTACCAAAACCAGTGTAAAAACATGAGTGAGGGGGAATGAGTGAGGGGCAATGCAGAAACTCTAACTCATAGGTATTTTCTACATATAAATATTTTTGAATCTCAAATTAAACTGCCTAAAGTCTAACTCAGAAACAATATCAGATGAAACATCTTCAGAGGAAAAAGAAAGTCCAGTTGCCTTGTGATAAAGCATCTTTGGGACAACTATGACCTAATGACTGAGAATCTCTATAGACATGGACCTAGCACTTCTTAGAACAGTCTCCTCAGCCCACTAATCAGACCAAATGTGGCAATCAGCCTGATTCTGCAAAACCTACTTCCCAGAAAGAGGTAAGTGGACTCTTTCTGGGCTGACAGAAACAACTGGAGTTAGGCAGCCCCTCCGATACACAAGCTCTTATACCAGGGGTATTAAACTGCTGGCCCATGGGCCAATTTCATCATACCGAAGCCGTGCCCACCCCATTGCCAGCAATGCAAAAAGATTCGCAATGTGTCACAACACGCCACGTGATGTGGCAAGTTTGACACCCATGTCTTATACGAAGCTGGGCTTTATAGGTGACAATCAGCACCTTGAATTACACCTGGAAGTCAACTAGCAACTAATGCAACTCATTTAGTATAGATGACACTTTGTGGGGGCATAAACAATGTTCTTGAATGGTACAGGGGAAAGAGTGCTACCAAGGCAATCATAAGAGAGGCTTGAGTCCAGGCCAAGAAAACAACCTGAGAAAACATCTCAGATGAGCCCTTCCTAGTTCACACAAAAATAAGTGGAGGGAGGGAGACGCACATATGGACTTTTGTTACTATAATGTTATGGTAAAAGTAGCCCAGATTTATATTGTATTGGTTTTTTAGTCTAGTCTAACAAATAATACCTGTTAGTTCTTGTACCACTGTACTATCATTTAGAAGAGCCTTCTGGGTTTTTAAGAATGTATTGTATAAGACACTGTTCAGACTGAGTAAAACATTATTGTTATTATCTTCACTATCATCATACCCATTATTTCCTTTGCTGTCTCAAAATGCCTCTAACTGTTAACATTCTTGAACCAAAGTATGGTTGAACCCTATCAGCTCTATTGCAAATTCCTTTCAGGTCTTTTCCATTGATTCAAGGTTATTGACTAATCAAGGAAAGAAAACTCATAATCATATAAGAGGGGTAATAAGCATTTGAATACTTAATATTTCACAAATAAATGCTAACTTGTATTGGGTTTCCCAGCATCTCTTTGGCAAGGTCAGCCCAGTTTCCTGAAGATTACCTATCACGTGCCAAGAGCTCAGGGACATGAACCAGAGGACAGGTTTTGGGTGTTAAGGGCGGGGCAACTTTTTTTTCTTCCTTACAGCCAGAATTATCTGAATGGACAGATTACATTCCTTCCTTCATATAAAAGTCCTGCACAAGAGCAAGCCAAAGGATTCCTCTTTGGCAGCTTGGTTCCAGTCCATCAGTCTCTTTTCTAAACCCATGCCGACATTTTGACAGTAAGGTTTCATTTTGATGGAAGGGATTGGGGATGTGGTAATAACTAAATTCTTTCTTAGGCAAGTAGAAATTAAAATAAATCGTAAAGATATCTTTCAGCTTTTCTATTCTGAGCAGTTAGATCCCTGGTTATGTTAGCATTTAGTCTGAATATTAGTTACCTTTTCTCCTGTTGTTTATATCACAATATTATTTATCTGCAGTCTAGAAATATAGATAAATATCTTTTTAAAAATATATTTTTTACATTATTTACATTCAAATTGCATGTTATTACTAATTTTAATGTAACATCTTGAGTCTTTCTAATTTAGCATTTGTATAAATGAAATAAGCAAACAAATAAACAGGGATACATTGTTAGGGATCAATAACACCAACCTTTATTTCTAACTTTTATTATTAAAATTTGTCATTGTCTTTATCAAAATGTGCAGTTTTAAACCAAGATTTGTATTTGTGTTTTGAATGTCATAGTAGGAAAGGCCTTGATGAAAATGATTTGTTTATCTTTAGGGGACAAAAAAAAGTTTGAGAAGAAGTTTGTAAAAACTGAGGCCAAGACTTAAATGCTAATATTTAAACTAGTTTATTTATTTCTAGACACTTGTAGGTCAACCATACATAAATTGCTCCTCATATCAATTTATTCATTTAATATTTAAATTTTTCCCTTTTATTATTATGATTAATTTATGGGAACATGATTTTGCTATTTATTTGATTGATTTTCATTCCACCTTTATTACTTTATAAGTAACTCAAGGTGTGAACATACATAATGTTCTTTCTTCCTTCTATTTTCCCCACAACAATTCTGTAAGTTGAGCTGGGCTGAGAGATTTTGCCTGGCCAAATTCAGGCAGATTGGTGGGGCCCAGGAGGCCTCTGCCTTTTCTACAGCAGTGCCCACCCTCTGGAGCATTCTGCCTCCAGAGATTAGAATGGTCCAGACCCTACTGGCTTTCTAAGGCCCTAAAGGCAGGAGTCTAGAATTGTTTTTATTCTAGTGGTTATTGTTTACCACCCAGAGTCACTTGTGGACATGGGTGGGGATGCTTATGAACCCATACAGTTAGTTAATCCAATAACCTGGTTAAAAGGGATTTGTGAAAGTAGCCACTGATTCATTTCTCAGCTCAGTTGTGGAATAGACCTATAGTCCCACAGTAGCCAGCTGCTCACTGGTTAGGTTCAATGTGTTATGTGCTCCTGGCTACTTTGCTTTGTGACCAGAGGCAAGCTCGCCTGACCAATAACCAGCCAAGACATAATGAAGGCCTTTTGTTTCATTTATTGCAACAAGTGGGAGAGAAGCTATCAAAGCTTGGTTCTCTCCAAAATTCCAACCCAAAATATTTCCATCTTTATACATGCCTGTCCTGCACATCCCTCCTCTTTCCCCATTGACTGAGGTAGTATGAGGTTACACTCTTTCCGACTGCCTCCTACATATTTCCTCAACCTTGGCAACTTTAAGACTGGCTGAGGAATTCTGGGAGTTGAAGTCCACAAGTCTTAAAGTTGCCAAGATTGAGGATCCCTGTCCTATAGCACTGTTATTTCTATAGAGTTTTAGAAGCCATTTTAATCACACCTCTTTCTGAAAGCCTGTTCTAGGCCTTGGAGGCCTGGAGGAGGTCTCTCAGGCCTAGAATGGCCTGACAGAAATGTGTTGATATCACTTCCGGAAATCCATTCTAGGCCTTGGAGGCCCAGGCCTGCATCCACGCAGAGAACCGGATGTTAAGGTATTTGAATCCCACCATTGACCTCTTTGGAAAGATTTCCCAGGCAGAGAAAATGATGTGGAAACCTGGTCTTCAGATTAATATTTCCTATTCCAAAGCCAAATTATCCCATATTCCAAGAATATACACTCAGGTTTTGGCAGACACAGCAAATATTTAAAACATTTCAGATTGATAATTACACTGTTGCTGTTGGTCTCAGGGTAAAAAGAATAAAAAAGGCATGGATTTGAGGCAGTCAATAGTCAAGGGGGCTGTTACAATTCTGGGATAGAAGTCATGACACATTTAACATGTTTCATGTATGACACACAATCACATGGGGCTATAACTATTCGGTGCAGGAATACATATTAAAGCATCTCTGTCAGAAGGTGTCTATTCTCTTTATCTAGTTAAAGGAAGCTCACTTCTTCTCTTTGTACTGGACTACCTTGTCAAATTGCTATGACCCTATCACATTTTCCCTACATTTCAATCAGAATTCAACCTACATTTGCAATATATTTAAAAAAAACAGATCAGGTCAGACAAACCTTATTGCCTTCTTTCATAAAGAGACTAAATTAATGGAACAAGGAACTGATGTGGATATGGCATTTGACAAAGTAGAACACAGCCTACTTCTTGGTAAGATAGAACAATGTAGGATAGACAGCA
Source organism: Crotalus tigris (assembly GCF_016545835.1). Taxonomy (NCBI): domain Eukaryota; kingdom Metazoa; phylum Chordata; class Lepidosauria; order Squamata; family Viperidae; genus Crotalus; species Crotalus tigris. The sequence continues at coordinate 100,633 of NW_024098451.1, read as the reverse complement.
GCATCACAAGATGGATTCACAGTTGACTGACCAGCGTGAGGTCCTCAGTGGAACTACATCTATTGGAAGAAAGCATACATAACTTCAAGGTTTTGTCTTGGACCCAGTGCTTTTCAACGTCTTCATGACTTATCTAGACAAGAGAATAGAAGGAGAGTTCATCAAATTTGCAAATGACACTAGGCTGGGAGGAATTGCTAACACTTTAGAACAGACATGTCAAACTCGCAATGTCATGTGATGTCATGCGACATATCGGAGCTTTTCCCCCCATTGCTGGCAATGGGATGTGCACGGTTTTCTGATGACGTATCCGGCCTGTGGGCCAGCAGTTTGACACCTCTGCTTTAGAAGATAGAAATCAAGGTTCAGAAGGCTCTTGACAGACTCGAACATTGGGCTCTATCAAGATGTACTTGGATGGTGAGAAAAGTAACATCCTGAACTTAGGCAGGAAAAACCAAATGCATAGGCACAGAATAGGTGATAACTGGCTCAATATCAGCAACTGTATAAATCAAATAAGCAAACAAATAAACAGGGATACATTGTTAGGGATAAATAACCCCAACCTACCACCATTTAAATATGAGCCAGTAGTGTGCTGCAGCTGCCAAAAAAATAAAAAAAGCCAGTGCAGTCCTAGGTTGCATCAACAGAGAGATAGCATAAAGATTACAAGAAGTGATAGTGCAGCTTTATTCTGTAATAGCGAGGCCATCCTTGGAATACTGCATCCAGTTCTGGTCACCACCATATAAAAAAATTGCTGAGACTCTTAGAAAATGTGCAGACAACAACAATGATAATGGGTTTGGAGATTAAACAGTATGATGAAGAGTTAAGGGAACTAGATAATCTAGCTAGCCTATCAAACACTAGGATTAGAAGTGATATGATACTGTGTTCTAATGCTTGAGAGGATGTCACACAGAAGAGCACCAAGGTCAATTTATTCCCCAAAGTACCTGAGAGCAGGACAAGAAGCAATGAGTGGAAGCTCATTAAAAAGAGATCCAACCTAGAACTAAAGAGAAATTTCCTAATAGTGAGAACAATTAATCAATAGAACAGCTTGTCTCACTGAGTTGTCGTTATTGCATCATTGGAGGTTTTCAAGAATAGACTGGACAACCATTTGACCAGAATGGAATAAGAACACCTGCCAGGCAGGGGTGGTTGGACAAGAAGATCTCCTTTCCAGCCCTATGATTCAATGATTTTATGAAATGAATACATGTCCTGCCTTCTGGGAGGTTAAAAATGGCTCAGATCCTTTTGGATGATATCATTCAAGATTCTTGAAGACAATTATCCTTTCCCCAAATTATGTTTTTCAGGAGTTTCAAGAAGGTCTGTCTAAAAAACATAGTAACTATGAAGGAAAATGAGGGTCTTCTAATTTTTGTAGCCTTTGTAATGCTACTACTTTGGGGTAAGTGATTTATACCAAGGGTTTAAAAATGCAATAATCATGTTTATTTGTTTAATAACTGCCCAGGTCACAAAACATTACACTTGTTGCTGAAAATAAATAAAAAGAATTTCTGTCAGGTTTTCAAAATTCTGTTATCATACCCACTAACAATAAATGGAATTCCACTAATTTATATGATATTTGTTTCCTGATATGGCCTACAAAGACAGTAATGAGCAGCTGCATAATCTTTACAGTATTATTACTGTATATTATACATGCCATTACAATTAGTTCTCAGCTTATATTCATTTGTTCAGTGACAGTTCAAAGTTATGAAGGTACTGAAAAAATGGAAGCATAACTAATCCTCCAAATTCTGGCTATTGCACTACCCCCACATACTATCAGAATTCAGGCTGGCCCACCTTTCTAATGCTCCCATCTGATATCACATTCCCCATCCCATCCAGTGCTGACCTTTGTCATCTTCTTTGTCTAGGACAGGGGTAGGCAACCCAAAACACTCAAAGAGCCACTTGGACCGTTTCCCGTTGAAAACAAAACACTGGGAGCCACAAAATCCTTCTGATATCTAAAATGAAGATAACTATATATATATCACATAAAGGTAAAAAAGGATATATGCAGTGTTACCTTCATTTTAGATGTCAAAAGGGTCTCTCCCTCTCTCTCTCCCTCCCTCCCTCCCTCTCTCTTTCTCTCTCTCCCTTTTTCTTTCTTTCCTCTTCCTCTTTCCTCTCCCTCCCTCTCTCTCTCTCTCTCTTTCTTTCCTCTCTCTTTCCTCTCCCTCTCTTTCTCTTTCCTCTCCCCCCTCTCTCTTTCTCTCTTTTTCTTTTTCTCTCTCCCTCTCCTCTCTCTCTCTCTCTCTCTCTCTCTCTCTCTCTCTCTCTCCCTCCCTCCCTCCCTCCCTCCCTCTTTCTTCCTCTCTCTGATCTTCTGCTCACCTGGCAAGCTGGCTTCAAGCTGTTCCCCAACCAGCTGACACACATTCTTATTGGGCTAACTCAGGGGTAGGCAACCTGGCTCTTTTATGACTCATGGACTTCAACTCCCAGAATTCCTGAGTCAGCATAGCTGGGCTAGCTAGCTCTCTCCTGCCCTTCCTGCTTCCTGCAGAGACACAGCAAAGGGAGGAGCCCCACCCAAAAAGCTTTTCAGCTCATGGGAGAACACCATGAGTCCACTATCTTTTTTACACACACACACACACACACACACACACAGAGAGAGAGAGAGAGAGAGAGAGAGAGAGAGAGAGAGAGAGAGAGAGAGAGAAGCTCTGTCTCTGTCTCTCTCTGCAAATGGAAGAGGAGGCTGGGAGCCACAGGGGAAGGCTCAAAGAGCTGCATGCGGCTCCGGAGCCACAGGTTGCCGACCTGTGGTCTAGGAAGAGGCAGGAATCCAGGGCAAGCATGCAGACAGGTGATAGCTAGGAGTGGAGTAGCAAGTGCCATGGGCAGATGCTAGAGAACATGGGGCTTAAGGTGATGCAGTGCCCCATCTATGTGTCTTGAGGTGACATAGGATCTGAGGCCAGTCAGTGGTGCTCGGTCTTGAGACCATATGGAGTTGCTGGTGCTTGGTCAGCTGGCCCTGCAGGGGCTTCTAACCAGAATATATAGGATTGAATTGTTAGTTAGCTAACTATGGACAGTTAGTTAGTTAGCTATCAGTCGCTGTATCAGTGAGATGGGTGGCATAAACATTTCATACATGAATAAAAACTACAGGAAAAAAAAAGTAGTCTCAATCTTGACTTGTTCCTAAACACAACCTGTAGGTTTTATAGCGACTTCTCAATAATAGCTTCCCTCCAGCCATCACTTTCTACTTCCCTCAACCTTGCCATCTTACTGGTAGTTGTTTTTTCTAGACTGTCATCATCATCTGACACATTACATATCTAAAATAAGTGAGATTTTGTTTGCTGATTATCGCTTCAAGAAAGCAGCAAGCCTTATTTGGTCCAGAACTGATTCTTCTTGCAGTCCACACTATCTTAGTAGCCAAAGTCAGAATTCAAAAGTCTTTTTTCTGATTGCCCATCTCTCAATACTGTATGATTGCAGAAAAACAAACATCCTGCTTTAACTGTTCTGATCTTTCATGTCTTCATTCCATTGTCCTTATCCTGCAAGATCTTGCCTAAATTTGACATTATCTTCCTCTCGAGGATTAACTTGTCTTCACTTCTCCAGCATACCATCAATCTTCATTCACTTTGAGCCTGAGAAAACAAAGCTATCAACATTTCTGTCAACAGGGAACTCATTAAGCATATTGGAACTCCAAATACTTTTGCATAATTGCAAACACATTAACTACAGTTGTTCCATCCAAACACTCAATTAAGTTGAGAGCATTTTCATGAAGGAAGGCAAATGTTGCAGGATCCAATCTGGGTTGGCCACTGGGACCAGAGGTTTAGTCTTCTGAGCTTTCAGACTCATGCCAGAGCCCATCCTCCAGGAACTTCTCTCCCACCAGAATGTATGGGGAGAGAGAACTTCTCCCCAAGGAGGGACTCTAGCACAAGTTTGAAAGTTCAGAAGACTAAACCTCTGGTCTCGGTGGCCAACCCAGATTGGATCCTGAGAGCATTTTGTTTTTCTGTTTCTCATAAAAGCCAATAAAATCCATACAATTCTGGGCAAAGAAAAATAACTTTTTACCCAGCTCTTTAATTTATGGAACTTAAAATTGCTTGAAGATATGAGGGACACTAAATTGGGTAGCTTAGCTGTTTTTAAAAAATGAAAGTCTAACTCTTTTCTGTATTCTAACTATTTAAAATTGCATTTTAAGGAGGCTGGGCAGAAGGCAGTACACATGACCATATTATTCGTCGACCATATCCTGTTCCTTTGAATGGAGTAAGTAAAAAATAGCTTAAGTTGCTTGTATATATAATTTTGCTTTATAATTTGATGACTAATCTCAAGGCATAATTTATTCAGAATGAAATTATAATTATCATGTAGCAGTAGATTATAAAATTGTTAAATGAGAGAATAAACACCATATAGTACCATGTTTAAGAATCATGTTTTTTAAGATAATTCATATTTCAAGCACAACACTCTAAAGAGGGCAACAAGTTAAAACATCTTAAAATATTAGGTGCATTTGAAAAGAAGTGATGTCAGGTTTCTGTCATTATCTTAAAGTCCCCCACTATCAAATATTGCAGTAGCTTTTCAAAATAGATGTTATTCTAAACACCCCAGAACTCAAACTCAGGATCCAAACAGATCTTGACAAACTTGAACAATGAGCCCTATCCAACAAAATGAGTTTCAATGTGGAGAAAAGCAAAGTTTTACATTTAGGCAGGAAAAACCAAAGGCACAAATATAGACTGGGCAAGACCTGGCTCAAAAACAGTAACTATGAGAGGGACCTTGGAGTCCTAGTGATGATCACTTGATTATGAGCCAGCAATGTGCAGCAGTAGCCAAAAATGCTAATACAAGCCTGGGTTGTATAAACAGAGGCATAGAATCAAGATCACATGAAGTATTAGTACCACTTTATAAAACCCTATAAAACCCTAGACCACACCTGGACTACCACAGCCAATTTTGGTCACAAAGTTTTGGTCATAAACATGGGTTTGTCAAAAACAAATCATGCCAGACAAATCTTGTTGCATTCTTTGACCAAGTGACAAAATTAGTGGATCAGAGGAATGCAGTGGATATAATTTACTTGGACTTCAGTAAAGCATTTGATAAAGTAGATCACAACCTACTACTTGATAAGATAGAAAAATGTGGGTTAGACAGCATCACCACCAGATGGATCTGTAGCTGGCTGACCGGCTGTACTCAGTGTGTGGTCCTCAGTGGAACCGCATCTACATGGAGGGAAGTGAGGTGCCCCAGGGCTCTGTTTTGGGCCCAGTGCTCTTCAACATCCATCAACGATTTGGATGAGGGGATAGATGGGGAAATCATCAAATTTGCAGATGACACCAAGCTGGCAGTAATAGCCAACACTTAAGATACAGGAGGATCTGGACAGACTTGAACACTGGGCACTACCTAACAAAATAAAATTCAATGGTGAAAAAAGTAAGGTTCTAGATTTAGGCAAGAAAAACCAAATGTACAAGTATAGTATAGGGGGGACCTTACTCAATAGTAGTAACTATGAAAGGGACCTCAGAGTCCTAGTGGACAATCACTTAAATATGAGCCAGCAGTGTGCTGCAGCTGCCAAAAAGGCCAACACAGTGCTAGGTTGCATTAACAGAGGGATAAAATCAAGATCACGTGAAGTATTAATACCACTTTACAATGCCTTGGTAAGGCCACACTTCGAATACTGCATGCAGTTTTGGTCACCACGATGTAAAAAAGATGTTGAGACTCTAGAAAGAGTACAGAGAAGAGCAACAAAGATAATTAGGGGACTGGAGGCTAAAGCATATAAGGAACGGTTGCTGGAATTAGGTATGTCTAGTTTAATGAAGAGAAGGACGAGGGGGGACATGATAGCAGAGTTCCAATAGAGACTGCCACAAAGAAGAGGGAGTGAAGCTATTTTCCAAAGTGCCTGAAGGCAGGATAAGAAGCAACGGATAGAAACTAATCAAAGAGAGAAGTGTTGAGTCCTTGGCGAAGGGAAGACGCGAGAAGCGGTTGTAGTTCTCAAGTTTCTTTTATTCTGTGTTCAGCTTACAGGTGAAGGCTTCAGCAACGCCCAAAAGCTCTTATATAGACAGTTCCCTGGTCAATGTGTTACTTTTCCCGCGCCAGCACCCGCGCATGCGCACAGGCGCTGGCGACAGCCTGTCGGGTCCCGGGCAACTTGCACCTGCCCGGGACTGCCTGCAAACGCCCCGAGCCCGTTTGCAAGGCTCGGGACATAACACCCCTTTCCCCCTGGCTAAGACTACTACCAACATACAATTATTTCTTGATGCAGTATTCTACTCCCCAGTGCTCCTACTGTTTACTGGCTTTTGTTTGGCCAGCAATGTTATGTAATCCTCTAAGTATTTAGGAGATTTCCTTGCTCTCTGTGACCTTCTCAGCTCTGGGTTTCTGACAGGTGTTCCCTGACTGAGGGGAGACGTGAGCCTGTTCTCCTTATCATGCCTTGGTGCCTTCCAAGGACTGTGCCCCAATGCCTGGCCTGCTTGCTCGCCCACCGGGCTCATCAGGCCAGGGCTTCTTTCACTTTGTGACCTGGTTGACCTGCCTAGCTGTAGGCCCTCGGGCCCCTTGAAGTGATAGCCACTGCTGGGCGTCTCTGTAGAACCTCCCAGGTCCGTCAAAGACCTGTCAGGAGGCTGTCCATTCTCTAAACCCCGTTCTGTGTCCGGGCTTGTGTGGGTTTCTGTACCTTCCCAAAACTCAGTTACTCCCTGATTTGGGCTAGAGGTGTTGCGGTCGGGATTTGGTTCCTCAACTACCTCCCTGTATGTTTGACCCCCTGTAGGACTTGGGGTAAGGTCAGGCCAACTCTGGGGATTATGTGCCAGCTCTTTTGCGTGGTATGATTTATTGGGATGCTCCCGGGTATCCTCCCTGACTGGAGTACTGTGCTGTGCAGGTGAATAGTGATTGTACCCCCGGGGTGACTCCCTGGCTGGAATAGGCGTGAATGCCTGGTAGTTGGATAGGCTCTTAGAATTCCTGTTTGGCGCACTCGCGGAATCCTGGAATGGGCCATTTGTGGCTCCATTGTTGGAGGTGGGCAGCAGCTCGTGCCCCTCCCTTTTCTCTAAAGGGTCCCCCTCCCCCCTGGAGAAGACCCAGGAGTCTCATCTGAAAGATCCCGCCTAGGGCGGAGTTGGTCGATGTGCCGACGCAGGACACGACCGTTGTCCAGGGCTACCTCGTAGGATAGAGGACCTGTGACCCTGGAAATAGAAGCAGGGACCCATGTATGACCAGGCCCGTAATTGCGAGTCCAAACCGGGGCACCCACAAGTAGTTGTCTAGGTGCCCTAGGATGTGAGGTAGATGAAGGCAGTCTGTCCGGATGCAACCGGTCAAGCTTCGTAGTAAGTTTGTGCCCCCAGCGAAGTTCAGCTGGGCTTCTCCCTGTAGAAGTGGACGGTGTGGTGCGGTAAGAAAGGAGAAAGTCAGCCAACCTGTGATGCCAGTCCCCATAGGTGAGTCTTTTCAAGGCGTCCTTTGTGATGCGGACCATGCGTTCAGCCATACCGTTGGTGGACGGGTGGAAGGGTGCAGACGTGGCATGACGAATCATGTTTGCCTGTAAGAAAGCTTGGAATTTGGAGGAAGTAAATTGCGGGCCATTGTCAGACACGATGACATCTGGGAGCCCGTGTGCAGCAAAAATCTCCCTCAGTACCTGAATAGTCTTTGCAGTGGTGGTGGATGAGACAGGTACAACCTCAAGCCATTTTGAATGACTGTCAACGAGGACCAAGAAGAACTGGCCCTGAAAGGGCCCAGCGAAATCAATGTGCACCCTAGACCATGGGGACTGTGTTTCCTCCCATCTATGCACAGGAGCTTGGGGCATCTCTGGGCGAGAGCGCTGGCACAGGTGGCATGCATGCACCTTAGCCTCAATGTCCTTATCTAAACCAGGCCACCACAAGTGGCTGCGCGCAAGGGCCTTCATGCGAACAATGCCAGGATGACCCTCGTGGAGGGACTCTAAGATCCTAGTCCTCATTGAGGTGGGAATGACAACTCTGTTTCCCCAAAGCAGACAACCCTGAGAAGTGGACAACTCGTTCCTTTTGGACCAGAAACTCTGAAACTCAGGACTAGGGCAGTGCTCAGGCCATCCAGACAAAACCCAAGAAAGGACACGTGAAAGTGTGTGATCTGTGCCTGTTTCAGCGGCGACATCCCTGGCATTCAGAGGGGACTCGGGCAAAGCTTGGATGGATAGAATGTTGACAGCTGGCGCAGGGTCAGCTTCTACTACTGGCAGGGGCAATCTACTGAGGCCATCAGCATGGCCCATTTCTTTCCCAGGCTTGTGGAGTAAGGAAAAATCATATGCAGACAGAAAAATAGACCACCTAAGCATTCTAGGGGAAATGATTTGGGGAGTTTGTTTACGTGTGGTAAACAATCCCAGCAGAGGCTTATGGTCAGTGAAGACCGTGAATTGCCTGCCATACAAAAAATCATGGAATTTTTTAATTCCAGCAACAACAGCCAGAGCTTCCCTGTCTATCTGAGCATAGTTGCGCTCAGCAGAAGACAGTGTTCTGGAGTAATATGCAACAGGAACCTGAGTTCCATCAGACCTGAGACAGTCGACTTCCCCGTCCGGATCCTCCTCGGAGTTCCCTTGGACATCCTCTTGGTGCACGGATGCAACATCTGGGCTGTTCCTGATCGGCCGCATGTTTTTGATGGCGCCGCCTGCTGCTTCTTCTGCGGTGACCTCTCTTAAGGCATCTTGGAAGGACAATTCTTCTTTGGCGAAAAGCCTCTGTTGTAGCTCTCGATGCCTTAAGCTGCACACGAATCGGTCCCTCAGTCGTTCTTCGAGGTCCTTGAACTCGCAGTGCTTGGCGGCCTTCCTCAATGCGGCGATGTATTCTTTGGCCGACTCTCCGGATCGTTGATCCCTCTGCTCGAAGGTGTGGCGCCATGCGATGACGGACATCTTGGGCTGGAAGAGCTCCTTCAATAGCTTCTTTAGATCTGCGTAGCTGACAGACTCTAATGGGACAGGTGCTGCAAGGTTCTCTGTGATTTCGAAGGCGTCTTGACCGCAGACGCAGAGCAGGGTGGCAGCCTTCAAGCTATCTTCCCTCACTTGGTTTACCTTGAGGTAATTTTCCACCCTGGCTACGTAGGACTCCCACCGCTCTGGATGTGAGACGTCGAATTCCGAAAGCCTTCCGACTTTTGCCACTTTTTACTCACTTGGGTAAGCTTACACCTCTTCCTTTCCAGGCGATGTAAGGCATCCCACCTTCGTCGCCAGTGTTGAGTCCTTGGTGGAAAGCAAACGCGAGAAGCGGTTGTAGTTCTCAAGTTTCTTTTATTCTGTGTTCAGCTTACAGGTGAAGGCTTTGGCAACGCCCAAAAGCTCCCAGCCTCTTATATAGACAGTTCCCGGGTCAATGTGTTACTTTTCCCGCGCCAGCACCCGCGCATGCGCACAGGCACTGGCGACAGCCTGTCTGGTCCCGGGCAGCTTGCACCTGCCCGGGACTGCCTGCAAACGCCCCGAGCCCGTTTGCAAGGCTTGGGACATAACAAGAAGCAACCTAGAACTAAGGAGAAACTTCCTGACAGTTAGAACAATTAACCAGTGGAACAACTTGCCTCCAGAAGTGGTGAATGCTCCATCTCTGGAAGTTTTAAAGAAGAGACTGGACAGCCATTTGTCTGAAATGGTATAGGTCAGTGGTGGCGAACCTATGGCATGGGTGCCAGAGGCAGCACTCAGAGCCCTCCCTGTGGGCATGCGTGCCGTCGCCCCACTCCTAGGCCTTCATCTGGGTTTTATAAAACCTTTTCGCTTTAGGCCTCCACCGCCATGTGCAAAAAAAAAAAAAAAAAGGTTCAATCAATCAGTCAATTTCAACTTCTTGCGGGAAAAAAAAAGATCTTGCAAAGTTGGAATTGATTGATCGAACTTTTTAGACCCACCCAGTCTGCCATTACCACTGCAGCCATGCCCAGCCAATGGGCCACACCCAGCCAATGGCCACACCCACCCGGTACCCGACGATGCATAAATGGGTCTTGGGTTGCAATTTGGGCACTCGGTCTCTAAAGGTTCGCCATCACTGGTATAGGTTTCCCTGCCTGAGCAGGGGGTTGGACTAGATGACCTCCAAGGTCCCTTCCAACTTTATTATTATTATTATATCACAAAAAAGATATTGAGAGTTTGGAAAAAATTCAAAGAAGAACAGCTAAAATGATCAAAGGCCTGGAGACTAAAACATATGAAGAATGGCTTCAGGACTTGGGTTTGGCTAGTCTAAAAAAAAGAAGAAATAGGGGCAACAGGATAGTAGTGTTCCAATATTTGAGGGGTTGTCACAGAGAAGAGTGGGGTCATGTTATTCTCCAAAGCACCAGATGGAAGGACGAGAAACAATGGTTGGAAACTGATCAAAGAGAGAATTGAGGAGAAGCTTCCTGACAGTGAGGACAATTAACCAGTGGAACAGCTTGCCTCGAGAAATCGTGGGCGCTCCATCACTGGAGATTTTTAAGAAGAGGCTAGACAATCACTTGTCTGAGATGATATAGGTTCTCCTGCTTGAGCAGGGGGCTGGACTAGAAGACCTGCAAGGTCCCTTCCAGTTCTATTCTATTCTATATGTACAAGAACTAGCAAATTGGTTTTCCTAATGCTGCTTCTTTTTTCTTTTATTACTCAGTGTCCAGCACACCCAACCTGTAAGTAAAATCTGTTTCACTTTTACATTTTTGACCCCAAGGATGTTCAAAGGAATGAGTGGGATGAAAGCTAACTGGACCCATAATTAACAGCAGATACAGTGGTCATAGTTCAAAATTCTTTTTAGGTCTACAGTATAATATAAACCTTCTCCTCATTTAGCGATCATAATCCATTCCATAAATTGGAAGTGAAGTGGTCGCTAAATGAATTATCTGATACACAGACAGAGAGAGACATCGTGAAGATTGCTGGTTGCTGCCCTACCATTTAGATAATGTTCCCTATTATGCTAGCATTAATGCTAGCGTTAATTAGTCTTATTGCTATCAAACAGAGAAATCTGGGTGCCCCATTGGTCGGAAAAATATTTTTAAATTATCATTTCATCATTATTACCATCATCATCATCATCATCATCATCATCATCACCTTAGCCATTGTCTATCCACTGCAGAATGAAGGCCTCTTCCACATGTTTCCAACCTGTATGGTCCTGAGTGTTACATTTATTTACTACTATATTTGTGAACAGTTGCTAGCAGAGGTAGTTGCTAAATGAGGCTGTAATCAATTGTGAGGGAAAAATTGAGTCCTAATCTTTGTTCCTTGGTCAGATTGATTGTGACCAAGAAACACAGAACCCAGGATTTAAAGCACCAGCAACACTTTCTGAAAGAGAAAACTCAGACTGCAATCTAGAACAAAACTGATTAAATGTGAAGATATTTGAGACTTTTGACTAAGAAAGATTATTTTATTTTCATCTTTGTTTCTGTGTTGTTTTATGTTATTTAAAGCCGATCAGCAACTAGAGTAAAATAATTTCATTTCATTTAAGAACAGCAACTTTGATTTTTATTATTAAGTTTATTCTTTTTCTCCCACAGCTCCAACCTACTGCTCTTTTGTCGGCAGGTATGTTAGAACTGAAGGGAATGATTAAAAATTTAGTGGATGGGGAAATAGGGAACCTTTCTCCCCAGTATGCTAGTCAATTATTTCACACAAAAATAAACTAACAAGATCTTGATTTATTATCATCCAATGATTTATTGCTTCAAAAGAAGTATCACTTGGTTCAATGGGCCATATAGGATTGGAGCAAGGGGAGGGAAGGAGAGGGAGGCTAAAAAAAGTCAAGATGAAAGCCATGAGACCTTCTTCCCTTCCCCCTTTCCAAGGTACTTCTCGTGAGTGTGGGGTGTGTGTGTGTATTTTTTGAGGTGCTCTATTTGTTTGTGAAGTTTATGGACTCTCCTTAAAACTGATTTCAGGTTCTCAGCTCTATTTCCCAAGGTCTGGGTTTCAGATTCCACATCTCTGAGCAACTGGTTCAGGCCCCTGGAGTCTCCTTCAGGGAAGTGACTTTTTGGAGCCTCCAGATTCCTGGGCTTGGCAGGCAGCGGCCTTCTGGCTGGATGCTGAGACAGCATTTGGCCAGGGTTCACTCTCCAAGTCCTGGAGGAAAGGCTGTGTTCAGATTCCAGCTCTTCAAGAAGGCTCCGTTGGTTGCTGGACTTGGTGGGGTCTCCTTCAATGATGAGGCCCACAAGAGGATGGCGTGGGGAGCTGGAAGAGCAGGAGATTGCCACTAGGTTGGCAGCCTCTGAAAGAAGAAGCTCAGCCTAGCATCACATCAGCCCTGTTCCTCTGTGAAAAGCAGAAAGCTCAGTTGGGGCCATTAAATGCATGTGAATGTTGTTAAGCAGAACACCAGGTGCCTTGGGGGTGGGAAAGGCCCTGGGAAGCCTAGCGCAGGCTGCGGCCTGCCTGCCCTGGGTCTCCCAGGGCCTCCAAAGGCCACCCCAAGGCATCCAGTGCACCACTCACTGCCCCTTGGGGTTTCCTCAGGTCGCAGCCTACTCGAAACCCAGTTACTCAGCCATGCAAGAAAGTCTAAAGCTTCTCAGCAGAAATAACTGGCATATGGAGAGTAATTACAGTCTGTTGGTGAAGGCCTGCTTCCCATCCACCCCCTGAAGGGAGCCTAAAATGGGCTGTAGAAGCTATGGGTACATGGAGCTTGTAGGCCTCAGCTTGCTTCCCATCCACTACCCAGGAAATTGCAGGGTTCAGCCGCTCCTCAGCCAGCTGCATCATTTAATGGCCTGCTTCCAGCCCAGGAAGAGCAGGAGTAAGGGTCATTAAGTGAGGCCATCTCAGTTAGCGGCCATCACCACCTGCAACATTAATGGGCAGTCTCCAGTACAGTCATAAATCAAGGACTATCTGTATACATCCTGCCCTGAAAGAATCACCAAAAACATTGTCAACCTCCTTAACTCCCAGAATTGTTTAGAAGAACTGGGTTCATGGTATCATAAGCTGCTAAGAAACTGCATAAAAATGGATGTGCCACCTCTATCCTAGGTCTGCCACAGGTCACCTATGTGACTAAGCCCATCTCTATATTAAATGTTGGCCTGAAAACCAACTGAAATGGATCTAGTTAATCTGCTTCCTGCAGGGTTTCCTGTAGCAGCAGTCTGGCCACATTCTTAACAATATTTCCCCAAAAAGGAAGGTTGGATCCAACTACAGGTCACTTCCCTGACCATTCTCATGATTCAGGTGGGGCCAAGATAACAGCACTTTCTCAGGAATCACTAGTTCAAAATCATCCCATCTCACGGATGGAAACTGATAAAGGAGAGAAGCAACTTAGAACTAAGGAGAAACTTCCTGATAGTTAGAACAATTAACCAATGGAACAACCTGCCTCCAGAATCGGTGAACGCTCCAACACTGGAAGTTTTTAAGAAGAGACTGGACAGCCATTTGTCTGAAATGGTGTAGGGTTCCTGCCTGAGCAGGGGTTTGGACTCGATGAACTCCAAGGTCCCTTCCAACTTTATTATTATTATTATTATTTTGGATCATTGCACAGTCAGCCAGATGTTCAGACTGGATTTGGCATTTTGTCTACCTATCGAGTCCTTACCCAGGACCTGGGATAGGTAGATGTGGATGTTTGATGGTATTACAGATATCGTCTCAAGATGAAAGCAGTTCCTAGTAAGGCCGCCTTTTGCAATTGACTAATAGCGAATTTGTCAATGCCAATGGTGTTCAAGTGGTGCTCCAGTTGTTTTGGGTTTGCACCCAAGGAGCCTATCACTATTGGTACTACCCTTGCTTGCTTTTTTTTTTTTTTGCAAATGATATTTTTTGCAGATCTTCCAATGCACCATTGTTGCTACTTTGTCATGCCGCTGCTTGTAATCAGTTTGTGCAATCTTCTTGCAACAGCTTACCAAGTGGTCCACTGTTTCTTCAGCTTCTTTGCATAGGCGGCACTTACTGTCTGTTGCTGTCTTCTCAATTTTGACTTTGTATGCATTTGTCCTTAAGGCTTGGTCTTGTGCAGCCAGAATTAGTCCCTCGGTCTCTTTCTTCAATTTTCCTGCTCTTAGCCATTGCCAGGTTTTATTATTATCTGCTTTCCCAGCTATTTTTTTCATGTATTGGCCATGTAGTGCTTTGTCTTCCCATGCCTCTATTCTGTTCTTCATTTGGTCTTTCTTGTAGGCCAGTTTGGTCTCTCCAGTAGTTAGTAAGCCTTCCTGATATACTAATTTCAGTGCATCTTTATCATTGTTCTTCAGATATTCTTCCAAAGCCATTTTTTCTTCTTCAACCATCTGATGTACTTGTAGCATTCCACGCCCACCTATTTGCCTTGGTAGATAAAGTCTATCAATGTCACTGCGTGGATGAAGGGCATGATTCATTGTCATTATTTTTCTAGTCTGCGTATCCATTGCTTTTAGTTCTGCTTGAGTCCAGTCCACTATTCCAGCTGTGTACCTAATGACTGGAATTGCCCAGGTGTTGATTGTCTTTATGGTATTTCCTTCATTGAGTTTGGACTTTAAAATCTTCTTCACTCTCTTGATGTATTCACCTCTAATCTTTTTCTTGACTTCAGTGTGCTTGATTTTCCTGCTCTTAGCCATTGCCAGGTTATTATCTGCTTTCCCAGCTATTTTTTTAATGTATTGGCCATGTAGTGTTTTGTTTTCCCATGCCTCTATTCTGTTCTTCATTTGGTCTTTCTTGTAGGCCAGTTTGGTCTCTCCAGTAGTCAGTAAGCCTTCCTGATATACTAATTTCAGTGCATCTTCATCATTGTTCTTCAGAGATTCTTCCAAAGCCATTTTTTCTTCTTCAACCATCTGATGTACTTGTAGCATTCCACGCCCACCTATTTGCCTTGGTAGATAAAGTCTGTCAATGTCACTGCATGGATGAATATTATTATTATTATTATTATTATTATTATTATTATTATTATTATTATTATTATTATTATCATCATCATCATCATCATCATCATCATCATACCACAAAGCTAAGCTCTAGGTACCTCAATTGAACTTGTCCATCAGAGTTCAGGCTGGAGCAGATCAGTGATTTTATCTCCCCGATGACCACAATATACCTCACAGCAGCCACGCAGATGGTCCTGTGGCCTGTCTCTAACCAATAAGACCAGGTCACCCAAGATAGGACCACTGGGAAGCACATAGTAGACACAATAATAGTGTCACATTTCACTATTCTCATTGCCTTGAGATACTGCAAATCCTAACATGGGGTTTACCCACACCAGTCAGACGTATTCTGAGTTTTCTTCCAATGGTGCTCCAGGTACCTCTTGTGTTTCATCACTTTCTTTTCTTTGTTTCAGGGGAGATCTCAATTCTACTGTTGAAGACTTATGCCATTTTTCTATGCCACAATATGCCTGCGGCTTTGTAGAAAAGGTATCTTTTGGCTATTAAATATCTTCAAGAAAATGATTTCTTATTTACCATTTTGAAAGCTCAGTTGGACAGCATTATTAAGCACTAGCTTCAAGGTTTACCTTAATTGACCAGCCCTGGGAATGGATATCTTAGGAATTGGTTTGCTACAAGTTTGAAAAATCTATTTTTGGAAAGCTACCATTGATTCAACAGATCATCATTATTTAGAAAATTGTAAGAAAGGATATGGCCAGAATAGAAATGAAGAGCATAAAGAAAAGAAGAGAGTTTGGGTTTCACAATGCAAAAGGCAATTGGGAGGAGATGTCCTGTTCAGGATAACATCTGGAGAAAAAGAAATTACCCTACACACACAAATACATGCTTTAAACAAAAAAGACTCCATAATTTTCAGTTTGCATTAGAGAAATAAAAATCCTACTAGAAAGAAACAGCTTTTCCAATGAAATCTCAAACTCTGTAGGGAAAAGTGAATGACAATGAAGACAAAGGAATGGGGTATATCTCTGTATACAGCCAAAGCAAATGGATGATAGTATGGATGAAAATGGGTGTGTAAGGCACTAGATCAAGAGTCACCATTTGCCTCCAACTGGACATTGGTGACGACCTCAGAATTGTGAAACTGGATATTTGAGGCTTCTCTTGATATTTGTACATGTCTTTTTTCAGTGAAAATTATGCAACCAACTAAAAGTGGTTTTGTGCTTCAGGTTTCCAATCTGACCTCAAAAAAACTGGTCTCCATTCTCATGTGCTCTCTGAGGGACCCTGCCACCCAGCCTGATCAAGAGGCTTTCTTGCTGCTTTTTGAAAGAGTCAAGCTCAGCACTTTGCAGGATGCTCTGAATCAGATCAGCATGGAGGTAAGGTGACTGCAACCAGGGCCATCAGTGCTGATGGGGGAACATTTCTGCCAGTTCCTGGAGACTATGCTGAGCTTTAAGTTTGTTTCCCAGTTTCTCAGTTGATTGTTTGTAGATGAGGAAGTAAATACCTTTCTCAAATGAAGTTTGTGGCATCATTTTCTAGCACAATACAAGCAGTGCAGTATATAGGCAGGAAAATGGTAAAGGTTCACCTATCTATTCTAGAAGAGTTCAAATCACCAGGAACAGATGGGTTACATTCCAGGTTCTGAAGAAGCTGGCAGATGTAATCTCTGAACTACTGAACCATATCTTTTAAACATCCTGGAGCATCAGGGGACTATCAAAGGGGGAAAAATGAATCCAGGAAATTATAGACCAATCAATACAGAGAAGATCTTGGAAAAAATAAGCAATAATCTGCAAACATCTATAGGCAAGCAAAGTTATAGCCAGAAGCCAACATGGGTTTGTCAAAAGTAGATTGTGCCGGACAAGTCTTACTGCATTCTTCAACATTAGTGGACCAGTGAAATGCTGTGGACATAATATACTTGGACTTCAATGAGGAATTTGACAAACTAGACCACAAGAGAAATATGCAATGAGATACCCCAAGGTTTTGTCTTAGGTCCAGTACTCTCCAACATCTTCATAAATGATTTAGATGAGAGGATAGAAGGGGAGCTCATTAAATTTGCAGACACCAAGCTGGGAGGAATAGCCAATACTTTAGAAGATAGGCTCAAGGATCTTTAGAAGGATCTTGATAGACTTGAGCACTGGGTCTTATCTAACAAAATGAAATTCAAGGTTAGAAAAGTAAATGTTTACACCTAGGCAAGAAAAAACAAATGCACAGATATAGAATAGATGGTACCTAGCTCAATAGTAGTAATTGTTAGAGTGATCTAGGAGTCCTAGTGGATAACTGTTTGAATATGAATGAGCAATGTGTTGCAGCCACAAAAAAGCCAATACAATCCTATGCTGCATTAACAGAGAGATAGAATCTAGATCATGTTGCTCCCCTCTGGGAGGAAATTTCGAAGTATTTCTAGCAGGATTACCCAATTCTGTAATAGCTTTGCTCCCTATGCTATCTGTCTGATAAACTCATAAGATTCCTGTTTCTCGCCATGCACATATACATAACCCAAACTAGACTGTTGTTTCTCTGTATCATATAATATATGTGCGTATATGCATAATTCTGTATTCATTTATTTTTGTCATATTTATGTAGTGTCTATCAGAGGTGGTGACCCTTTGAGAGCTATATGAAACGAAATTTCATTTTTATGTATGTCAATTAGTATACATTCAAAGTGACATTAAAGTTATTATTCTATTCTATTCTATTTCTATGAAGTGTTAGTATCACTTTATAATGCCTTGGTAAGACCACAATTAGAATACTGCATCCAGTTTTGGTCGCCACAATACAAAAAAGATGTTGAGACTCTGGAAAGAGAAGAGCAACACAGATGATTAGGGGAGCAGGGGTGGGCTTCAAATATGTGAACAACTGGTTCTCTGTGTTCTCTGCTGCTTCTGGAAGTCCGTTTTGGGTCTGGGCAACAAAAAATTAGCTATTGGTTCTGCCAAAGTGGTGCGAACTGGCTGAATCCCACCACTGTACTGGAGACTAAATCATGTTGAATGGTTGCAGGAACTTGGTATGTCTAGTCTAAGGAAGAGAAGGACTTGGTAGCACTCTTCAAATACCCAAGGGGCTGCCATAAAGAAGAGGGGATCAACCTATTCAGGCACCCGAGGGCAGGACAAGAATCAATGGATGTAAACTTATCAAAGAGAGATCCAACTTAGAACTAAGGAGAAATTTCCTGATAGTAAGAACAATTAATCAGTGGAACGGCTTGCCTTCAGAAGTAGTGGGCGCTCCATCACTGGAGGTTTTTAAGAAGAGACTGGACATCCATCTGTCTGAGACGATATAGGTCAGTGGTGGCGAACCTATGGCACGCGTGCCAGAGGCAGCACTCAGTGCCCTCTCTGTGGGCTCACAGATCTGTGGGCCCACTTATCTGAAATGTTATAGGGTTTCTTGTTTGAGCAGGGGCTTATACAGTATTAGAAAACCTCCAAGGTCCCTTCCAACTCTATTATTCTGTTTCACTGGAAATTAATAAGAGGGGGCTTTATTTTCCTTCTGCTTTCCTGTAGCATACATAAAAGCAATCAGTTTGCCCAAAGATACTCAGATTAATGGACTTGCTGTTCTAGATCTCCAGAGACCAGATGTTACCATCTTTCAAAAGATTCTTGCTGAATGCAGTATGGGAAAAAATTAAGACAGATCCTTTAGTATGGAGTGCTGGCTTCCTCTCCTCTTGGTTCCAAGAGACGATGCATTCTTACTTGACAGATGTGAACACTAACATCTTAGACTGCATGACTCAAATTCCGATCAGCTGTGATGGCTTCAGAACAATGTATGTAGCAACTATTTGAATTGGTTTTTTAAATTATTTCTTATTAAAAGCTTTTACCCAGCTAAAAGACAAATTCAGAAGTATAAAAGAAAAAAGAAAAAAGAGAAAGGAAGAAGTGCAAAAAAGAATAGTTTAAAAAGGGGAAAGAATAGTTAAGCCACTTTCACCTTCCTTTAACCAACAAAATCATTCCCTCTCCTCCCTCCTAAATGTTACAACAATCTCCTCAGCCCCTGCAGCCATCTGAATGTTTGCCACTTTATATAAGACTAAGGGAGAGATGACAGGTACAGTTGTACAAATTTGATTTTTGTTGCTATCATATGACTCATTTATTGAATATTTATGGGATCTATATTTCAATTTTTTACCCCCGCTCTTTAGATAGGTATCTAAAAGTTTGCCCACTATATTACAATGCATTTTCAGGCTCATCACTCTGAATGCAACAATTTCTGTGAAGAATTTGCCCTTTGTCCTGGTGTGCATGTCCCCTAAGCCAGGGTGTCCAACTGTGAACTGGCACTGGTCAGCGGTATGCCAGCAAACAAGTGAAGCCCCATCTGCAGGATGCAGGCAGCGTACAAAACCACGTCCCCTTTGATCCATGGGAAAACCTCTCTCCACGGAACCAGTCCCTGGTGCCAAAAAAGTTGGGGGCCGCTGCCCTAAGCTAACCAAGTTCCAAAGTGCACTGCAAAATTCAGAAAAGTATTAATTTCTATACTATTTGTGTTGTGGCCATTTGCAGAGCCATTTGCAAATTATGCATAACCCTCCCAGATATTCCAAATGGTTGTCTAGATATTGCAGACAAAATATAGAATCTACAGTAGAGACTTAGTGCAGGCTAGAATTCAGATAGCCTACTAGGTTTGAAACAGGTGAGATGGGAACTAAAATTCAAATCCTAAAGATCACTATCCACAGAAGGAATGTTTGTAGCATATCTATATTCATTGGATATGCACAGTTTGATTATTTTTCTTCCTTTCATTAGTGTCCAGGCCTTAGACAGTGTGTACCTTGACATGGATAACAGCACAAGACAGTTGGTGGCCAGCTGGATTGGAAGATTCCTTACTGTATTCCGTAAGTGGAGGAGTGGAAGACACAGAGCAATGAAGGGCTGATTCACATTTGAAATAAGTTATAATTCCAGATGAAAAGCACAATTTGGTCATTAACACAGCTCAGCCTATCTTAGAAATAACTTCCTATGTTTCATTAAGTGTTCTTCACACACTGATTCAGGAGACTAATATAAACAAGCCACTAGTTTCCTATTACCTGTGAAAAGGTCCACTTCCTTAATAAATCACAGGTAAATCACAGGTAAAGAAATGGCCTTAGGTTGAAAAAAATTAGCTGCTGGAATTCTTGTGGTGAATTTGCTCAGACCTGTTGCTAAAGAGAACTATGTGATATTTCTTTAAAAAAATTATTGATTCTAAGTGCCTGCCAAGGAGACTGAGTATCTGCTTTTGAGTATATGCTTAAGTTACTTAGGTGAGATGGGTGGTGTAGAAGTTTAATAAATAAAATATGCTCCATTGTGCACTTCACTTAATTTGGAGAATCTGGACCAGTGATCTCAGTCTCAGCAAATCTAAACTGTTACAATTCCCAGTAATCAGGTGGATGGTTGGGAATTATGGAAATTATGGCCCAATTACACAGAAAGTTGCTCTACTAAACCAAAAAGTACTCTACCAACATTAGGTCCCTTCCAATTTCTTTTTATATTCCTTTATATTGCCTTTCAGGGTGCCAGAAAAGATCACATAAAGAATGGATACAAAACAATTGGAAGAGCTTTCAAAATTATGCCTCCTATAATGACTTCACAAAGATCTGGAGTGGTTTTGATGGGGTAAGGTTATTTTCTCTTCACTTCATTGCCCTTTGATAAAGAATTTCAACTAGCAAAACCTTTTGCACATGCAACAGATACTATAACACTAAATAAATACTGTGAGCTTCTTTCCTAAGGTCAAGGCACTCCAGTCACATACAGAAGTACTATGGTCTGTTTTTAAAGAGGTGCTACCAAAGTGAAAGGTAATCTGAGACACACTTGCTCTTAAAAAAAATCATCAAGAATTCTGCACATGCTTGGAAATGTATGGAGATAAATACAAATTATCACGAAAAAGAATGCTTATTTGTATCTTCATATCAACCCACTGGGCCAATCCATGTTCCTTAACAGTTCTTGGCACATATTGGAGGTATTTTATCATCAAAATAATTATTTATTTATGCTCATAGGTCCCACAAGACAGCCATCTAGCTGTGTTTCTCTTTAGCTATTTCAGCTTAACCAGTGAAAGTTTCCCTGGGTGCACCATTCTCACTCTCTTCTCTTCATCTCTTTCTAGTTTGCTGCTCTCGATGTCCTTACTGCTTCCCAGCTGTCCCAACTGATTGTCACTCATGAGGTCCTTGCCAATTTCACCCTAATGGAACCTGTTGCCAAAGCCCTCAGCACCCAGGATGTCCTTTATATAGACGGCTTCCTGGATGAGTTGTCCAGATCACCCCTTGACCTCCTGCTTGACCACAAAGCTGCGTCTCTTGCCCTGGAGACCATTCTGACCAAGATCAACCACAGCTTTCCTGATCATTGCTCACCCTCCCTGAAAGACCTGTTCCAAATCAAACTTGTGCGCTTGCTGCCGTTTCTTGATACCAAGATGATGATGCTATTTCCAACTCAGATAGGCTGTGTGGACTTCCATGATATGTAAGTTTGTTCAGGTTTGAAATGAGGTGTGGGGAGTCAAAAAGTCAAGATGGTGGCTATGATGAAGCTTCATCTTATTTTTAGTGCTAATTGCATGTGTAACATAGGTACAAATGAAGTGTCACATTTGCATGGTTGTCATACCTGCCCCATTCTAATCCCCTAGGGAAGTAAAATTCGCGATTCCATTTGATTAAAGCTAAAGGTACGTTTGCTAAGAGATGCTGATTGCAGTAGAGTCAAGATATTGATTGTGGAAGTGTTTTATGAGTTTAATCACTTTAACATGTTTAAACTCTATCCATTCAGTTTCCATGCAACTAAATACTGGAGCTTTCCTTGATGTTTATGAGAGACTAAAATGTCCTTAATCTCAAAATGTTGTTCCCCCTTAATCATGAGTGGTTCGGGTGGTAGTGGCAGCATCGGGTGCAGTGGGGACAGGTTTTCTGGCTTTAGGAGGCTGGTGTGGAAAATTAGGTGAATGTGCCTAAGAGATTTTGGCAACTCTAGTTCAACTGTGATCAGGTTGGCAATCCTTTTAATGGGGAACAGGCCAGTTTTTTGGAAGGTTGTCTGGACTGTAGGTACTTTGTGGAAAGGTAAACACAGTCCCCTACTTTAAAGTTTTTCAGCTTTATTCATTTTTATATGCATATTTTTATAAGTCTCTCTTGCCTCTTCCATTGTTTTTCTAACCACTGGCCAGGTATTCTGTAACCAAGTAACCCAATCCTTCAGAGATGTAATAGGAAGGGCAGTCAGGGGCAATTCAGGCATGGGCACAAAGTCTTGTCCTACAGCCACCTTGAATTGGGTGAACCCGGTGCTGCTATGTACGGAGTTGTCATGTGTTCATCCCCCCCCCCCCATTCAATTCCAGATGATGATTGGAACTAAGTCCTTGGGACATTCCCAGAAACTCTTGCCAAAATTTTGAAGTGAATTGCACTCCATGATTGCAGATTATTCATTGCAAAGAGCCATGCAATCTATAGACATGGTGAATGAACAATTTAGCCAAGGTGTGGGCGGAAGGAACTTTTTGGCAAGGCACAAAATGCACTTGCTGACTCAATTTAACAGGGACTGTTTGAAATAGAAAGATTAGCTTAGGTAAGGTGTTCATCTTAACGGTTGCTATCCTTCCTAGCAATGATAATTGAAGACATTTCCATTTCTCCAAGTCCTCTTTTATTTGTTTTAGTAATCTCTCATAATTGTCCTCTTTTACTGTTGTATATTTTGATGTTAAATGGATACCTAAATATTTAACTTTTTTAGCTATTTAAAGATTTGTCTTTTTAGCAAGTTGGATTTTTTGTTTGTCTATTAAGTTTTTTTGTTAATACTTTACTCTTTTCCCTATTTATTTTCAGCCCCGCCACTTCTCCAAATTTCTCTATTTTCTGCAAAAGTTTAGTGGCTGTTTCCAGTGGTTCCTCCAAAATAAAAACCAAGTCATCTGCAAATGCCTGTAATTTATATTTCTAGTCTTTTATCTCCAATCCTTTGATCTTCATGTCTTGCCTAATATTCCTAGCCAACACTTCCAGTGTAAGAATAAATAACAAGGGAGACAATGGACTTCCCTGTCTTGTGCCTTTTTTGATTTCAAAGCTGTCTGTGTAAT
Source organism: Crotalus tigris (assembly GCF_016545835.1). Taxonomy (NCBI): domain Eukaryota; kingdom Metazoa; phylum Chordata; class Lepidosauria; order Squamata; family Viperidae; genus Crotalus; species Crotalus tigris. Next base: position 77,350 of record NW_024098451.1, on the reverse strand, counting down.
TTCCATTTAAAAGTATCCTTGCTGATTGTTTATTATAGATTACTTGAATTGCATTTATAAAGTTTTCACCAAACTCCATCTTCTTCAACTGTTAGAACATAAATTGCCAATTGAGATTGTCAAAAACTTTTTGTGCATTGAGAAATATGAGTGCCAACTGTTTCCCCGGATGGTTTTCGTAGTATTCCAAAACATTTAAAATGATCCTTAGATTATTCTTTATCTGCCTTTTAGGTAAAAAGCTATTTTGGTCCGAGTGGATAAATTCAGTCAAAAATTTCTTCATTCTTTCCGCCATTTTTGCAGTAAATATTTTGTAATCCACATTTAATAACGATATTGGTCTACAATTTTTGATTTGTGTAAGGTCAGTATCTTCTTTGGGTATGAGGGAAATATTGGCTTCTATCCATGAATTTGGTATTTTTATCTCTGAAAGAGTTTCATTACAAAGGTCTTTCAAGATCGGGCTTACTATTTCTTGTAGAGTTACGTAAAATTCTGCAGGGAGACTATCGGGTCCCGGAGTTTTATCTTTCTTTTGCCTTTTTATCACCTCTGTGATCTCCATCATTGTTATCTTCTCGTTTAACATGTATTGCATATTCTCTGATACCTTTGGGAGATTCGCTTCTTTTAAATAGTCCTGTATTACCTCATTCGAGACCACCTCAGTCTTATAAAGTGCTCATAGTAAGCTTTAGTAATGTTTTTGATTGCATCATTGAGGCAGTGTAATTGGCCCTTTGAGTCTTGTAGCTTACTTATCAGTACTTTTTCTTTTTTCACTTTGTATGCAAGCCATCTTCCCGGTTTATTGGCATTTTCAAAAAAATTCTGTTTAGATCGTTTAATCTGTTATGCCCTTGTATCTATCTCCAGTAGGTTTAATTTATGCTTTATTAGTTTCATTTGTGTCTTCAACTTTTTCTTTTGTGGATCATTTTGTAACTCAAATTCCAAGTTACTGAGTTGTTCTTTCAGCCTAAGCTGTGTCTCTATCTGTTTTTTTTCTTTATTCTTTTTGGCAACATAAGTTATAGCCAAACCTTTGAAGTAATCTTTTGCTGTATCCCATACATTTTGAATGGAGGTTTCTTCTTTCTTATTTATTCAAAAAAAAAAAAATCCATTTCTTTCGTTACTGATTGTAAAAATTCTTTTTCTTTCAATATAGATTTATTCAACGACCATCTTAATTTTTTCCTAGTTCCTTTCCAAATCATTTTAATTGGATTATGATCTGTCCAAATATTAGGTTCTATTTCAATCTCCTTTAAATCATAAGACGTCCATATCATATCATTTCTTGACCATGATTTATGACTATTTGAATAAAATGTATATTGTGCTTTGTCTGGATTCATTTCTCTCCATGTATCTTGTATACATAATTCATCTTTCATCTTTAAGAAGGGTTTAGATAGGGTATTTCCCCCTTTTTCCCTTGCTTATGGCTTTTATAATCCTGTTTTGCGTCAGCTATTGCATTAAAGTCTCCACGTATACAAAGATTTTGATAGTTTAATTCCACTAGTTTGTCATGTAATTGCTGAAAAAACTGATCTTCTCATTGGGGGCATATATTGCAACCATCAAAATTTATTTTTGATTCCATGTAATTTCCACCATTAATAATCTCCCTTCATCATCAACATATATTTGTTTTGGATTCATCTTTTCTTTTATATAAAGAGCTACCCTCTTTTCTTTTGCAATGCCAAAGAGAAATAAAGTTTAACTATTTTTGGTTGTTCTAAAAATCTAAAGTTTTGGCTTTTAATATGCGTTTCTTGAAGACAAATTATGTCCATTTTCAATTTTTGTAGTCTATAAAATATTTTACTCCTTTTTCATGGGGAGTTAAGACCATTTATATTTGTTGAAAAAATTCCAATCTCCTCCATGATTTTAGTTGTATCTAGATCTCAGTCTTCTAGGAGAACTTATCTGCCTCTGATTTTAGGGCCTTACATCTTCCTCTGATTGGATCTTTTTAGGTTCTTCCTCCTCCGTTTGTTTTGATGCTCCTGCATCTGTCATTTCCCCTTGTTTCTTAGATTCAACATTGCCTTTTTCCAGAAAAGCTCTATGATTGTTGAAAAATTCCTCTGCTTGAAGTGGGGTATCCAATCTATATCTTTTCGAATCCCCAAAGGTTAATAATCCTTCTGGGACCAACCATCTAAAAGTCACTCCTTTATTAAATAGTTTCCTTGTAAAAAACTGATATTCTCTTCGGGCTTCTCTTATTCTTTTGGGAATGTTTAAGAACTACAAGTTCTTTATCTTTATATTTCAGTGGTTGATCTCTTATTGCTCTCAAGATCTCATCTCATGTAAATCTTTTGAGAAATCTTATGTGGACCTCCGTGGGAACTCTATATCTTCTTGTGTAGCTTGAATTGACTCTAAAAACCTGATCCATTTCTTTTTCATTTGGTCCATTTCCATTCCAAGTAATTCCGCCAATAGCTCGCTCATCAACTCTAACAAGTTCTCATCTTCTCTTCTATAATATTTTGAAATCTTAAGAAGTATGATGCTCTTTCCATCTCCATAAAGGCCATGCTGTCTTCCAATTCCATGTTAGCTTGCACCAGTCTCTGATTTTCATCTTCCAAGGCTTCTAGTTTCTGATCAACCACCACTGACTAATCTTCTATTTTTTGCATTCTTTATTGAGTATCTGTCATCGCCTATTGATAGGTTTCCATTTTTTGATCCATTTTAAGAAGATCATTTTTCAAATCTTCATAATTTTTTTCCAAGTTCACATGGGGATTCCATTTTCATAGTCATGCTAATCCCAGTACCAGTCTCTCCATGCCCCGGGCCATGATAAAACTCAGAGTCTCTGTGTGTGCCTCCCATCCATTCTTATTGGTTTGGTGACAAATATTACTGGGATCCCCTCTGGTATGGACTCATCTAGCTGATAGAATGCCACTGGCACCTTGAGTGGTCTAAGTCTCATCCCTAGCTTTTCAAGCTTAAATCTTTCTTTCAATTGCATGTATGTAAACCAATGGCAAACCTGATCTTCTGATTCTAGCTCCTCCTTGGATTTGAGAGTAGGCTCACCCAAATTAAAAGATAGGTCCACCAATTCGGCTTCATCATCATCTTTTCTTAAAAAGGCTTCTTGTGTGGAAACCCAAAGTAGTACCTGCATAGAGAATCTTATTTTATATTTATTCCAAATTCTCAAAATGTCACGCGTAGTAAAATGATTATTAAAATCAACATTTACTTTAACTTTGTCATACCATAGGTAACCACTCCAACCAAACCTTAGCTCATGGCCTTCTAGGTCCAGTAACCTCTTATTCTGAAGGTTCACCCATTCTTTTAGCCAAACCAAACAACAAGCATCAAAGTACAATTTCAAATCAAGTAAACCCAAACCCCTCTTTCCTTAGCATCTTGTAATAATTTATATCTAATTCTCGTTTTATTCCCCTGCCCTATAAACTTAGAGATATCCCTCTGCCATTGTTTAAATCAGTGGTTCTCAACCTTTCTAATGCAGTTCCCCATGTTGTGGTGACCCCCAATCACTTATACATCACCGGGTGCCAGGGGCGTGGCCAAGTAAGTGTGGCTGAGTGGGCATGACCACTAAGTGGGTGTGGCCACCAAGTGGGCGTGGCAAGAAAAACAGCCCCGGCCACCATTAACGCTGTGCCACTGCTGCATGTATTTTAATGCATGTTTACCCTGCCTTTAAATGTGGGACCAAAATTTACAGAAAGTTAGTAATAATAAATAAGAACAGGCTGCTTTCATTTGAACCATAGATTATAGTGGGGACCTGGAGGGATTTTATTTCACTGAAAATGAAAGAAAGTATATGAAAGAGAGGGAATAAAAAGCAAAGCAGAAAGGAATAAGAAGAGTGAGAAATGGCATGGAGGTTATAGGTTTCGTGGATCAGAAATAAACAAAGCAATTAAATCAGTTTTAAGAGAATAAATGGCAACAAATGGAAGATTCAAACTAGTTTTAAGGGAATAAAAGGAAATAAGGCCCCACGCACGCCAGCAACTCTCCCTGTGCCTGCTGCTGCCCCACTAGCCTTACCTTGCCACCACACGTTCAGTGCAGTGGTAGGCAGGCCCAGGCGCTCGTGGGCGGCCATGGCATGCGGCAGCAAGGGCGCAGTCCGACCACCAGCTGGGCCACCAGCTGGCCCAGCCCAAGGGAGGTAAGGCACCCGCTGGGCCCCATGCACACCAGCAACCCTCCCTGAGCCCGCCAGCCTCCCACCCCAGCCCTCTTTTACTTACTTTTAATAGTTGCTCAGTAGGGAGGGGTGAAAGCTTCCAGACAGCTTGCCTTGCAGCACGATTTGCAGACTGGGGCTTTTGGCAGGCTCAGCAGGGCAGAGACAGCCTGGACAATTCCTATTGGCTTTCAAAAGCCAATAGATTCTATTGGCTTTTGAACATCAATAGAATAGAGTCTCTTGTATAGAGTCTATTCTATTCACTTTCAAAAGCCAATAGAATAAGAGGGAGTAGCACAGCTAAAGAAAAGGGGGGGGGGAAATGGCGGACAGCCTTGTTTGGCAACCCCCGTGAAATGAACATGGCCAAGGTAAGGCTAGCGGGGCAGCAGCAGGCACAGGGAGGATTGCTGGCATGCGTGGGGCCCGGTGGGTGGCTTACCTCCCTTGGGCTGGGCCAGCTGGTGGCCCAGCCAGTGGTTGCCCTGCGTCTCGCTGCAGCAAATGTAGAAGGACGCGAGATGGAGAACAGAGGAGGGGGGGAGAGGTTCGACTTCCACCGAGCCACCGCCTCCCCATCGCCCTCCACGCCAGCTGGCTCCGTCGCCAGACCTCCCAGCTGACGGGTGCAGGAGTTTGGCACTGCGGCGGCCTCCCCTTCGCCCTCCGCACCGGCCAAAGCGTTGCCTGGCATTCCAGCTTGTTCATGGGAAGGGGCCGAGGCCAGTGCACCTGGCGGGCATCCTGTGGTCCCTCTGCACACACACTCGCCACTTCCAGCTGCGGCCACTCGGGAACTGGGGCGCCCCTTGGCCTGGGAGTCAGGTGGGACCATCCCTGGCGGCGTTATTGGTAGCCTCTCCCACTTTGCAAGAGAGCACCACCGAAGAGAGCACTCAGCATGGCAGAAACTTCCACAGGAAGCCCGGCCGCAGGGGGCAAGGCAGCCGGGGCCGAGGAGGCGCTGGGCGGGAGTCACCTGTTGATCTCAGGGCCAGCCGTGGGGAGCTGGTGTAACCCTCCAACAAAGGTCTTGGTCTTAAACCTCACATTACCTAAAATCATCTGTTTATACATGCAAGTCTCACCACAATGGTGAAAAGGCAACAACAACCCGAGCCGGCATCAGTTCCTTGACCACAACGCCAAGCAGCAGCCACAACCCCAGGGGCAACACAGCAGTAATTAACATTCCCCCCTCTATAAACTTTACAGGTGAACTCCTAATTATATCCGCCCTATTCAACTGATGCCCAACAACAATCATCATGCTTGGACTATCAATACTAATTACCGCCTCCTACTCCCTACACATGTTCCTGTCAACACAAATAGGACCAACTCTGCTCTACAACCAAACAGAACCAACACACTCCTGAGAGCACCTACTAATAACCCTTCACCTTGTCCCATTAGTAATGATCTCCATAAAACCAGAGTTAGTCATCAGAGTGTGCGTAATTTAAAAAAAAATCAAGTTTTGACCTTGAAAATAGACACCCTCGCACACCGAGAGGTCCAGAAGACCTGCTAACTCTTCAATCTGGCAAATACACCAGCGCTCTCTTCTATCAAAGGAGAATAGTCGCCCCACTGGTCTTAGCGCCACAACTCTTGGTGCAAGTCTAAGTGATAGAATATGGGCCTAACTACACCAACCATCATCCTGACAATCTTCTTCTCCCTAGCTGCCTCCATAATTCAACCCCTCCCTAAACACAGCCTCAATGATACTAAATACACCTTAATACTAATGTTCATAATTAGTATGATCCCTCTCAACCCCCTATTAAACAATAACAGCGAACTAACAATAACACTATTGCCCCTAATTACAACCCAGACAGAAAACATCTATATCACCATTACACTTGACACTATCCTTAACCTTTATCCCAGTAGCACTGTTCATTACATGATCCATCGTCGAGTTCTCCATCTGGTACATATCCTCAGACCCCAATATCAACAAGTTCATTAAATACCTAATCACCTTTCTAATCACAATAATAATCATCATTACAGCTAACAACATATACCAACTCTTTATTGACTGAGAAGGTGTAGGGGTCATATCTTTCCTCCTCATCGGATGATGAAACGCACAATCAAACGCTAACACAGCAGCCCTCCAGGCTATTATCCTCATCCTCACTACCACCTGATTTATTACTTTCTCTTCAATAAATGTACAAGAACTACTAATCCAATATGAGACAATTAACCTCATCCCCACAATCGGCCTAATAGCAGCAGGCACAGGCAAATCCGCACAATTCAGCTTCCATCCATGACTACCAGCAGCGATAGAAGGCCCCACACCTGTCTCAGCTCTTCTTCTCTCTAGCACTATGGTTGTAGCCGGGGTCTTCCTACTAATCCGACTACATCCCATCCTTAACAACAGCCACACCATAAAGACAATGTGCCTACTTCTCGGAGCAACAACAACGATATTCGCTGCAGCTGCAGCAATCACACAACATGATATCAAAAAAAATCATTGCACTGTCAACTACAAGTTAGCTAGGCCTAATAATGACAATACTTGGACTAAACCAACCCGCTCTCGCCCTCCTTCACATAACCATACACTTCTTTAAAGCACTTCTCTTCCTATGCTCTGGCTCATTCATCCACAATCTAAATGACAAGCAAGATATTCGAATGATGGGGAACATACTAAAAACTACACCAATAACCGCATCATTCACCACCATCGCCAGCCTCTCTCTAATAGGAATACCCTTCCTTTCAGGCTTCTACTCAAAAGACACCATCATCGAAACCATAGCTGCCTCCTACGTTAACCTATGAGCCCTAACAACCACATTAATTGCAACTATCCTTTCCGCCGCCTACAACATACAAATTATCCTTCTAGTCCTAACAGGACCAACACACACCACCACTAACCCCCACAAAGAAGCCAAAAACACCATCATACCCCTAATACGCCTCACCATCACATCTATCCTTATTGGCAGCCTTACCAAACTATCCACCCTACAAACCCCACCTATAACAACAATATCAAAAATAATAAAACTTATAGCAATGACCATAACAATCCTAGGAGTTGTCATATCAAAAGACCTCATACAGATAACACGGCCCTTCCCCCCAAAAAACCACAGACAATCACCCTATTCTTTAACCAACTGGCATTCTTCAATATACCCCATTGAACCATAACAATAAATACACTAAAATCAAGCCAACAAATCTCAACAGAACTAATAGACCTGTGAGTCCTAGAAATTTACGGCCCTAAAGGCCTCTCAAAGACCTTCATTCAGCTAACCATCCTATCAACACAACAAAAAAACATAATCAAAAACTACATAACTACCTTTACCCTCATCCTGCTCATCTCACTAATTCTAATCCCAACCTAAAAGGACGAAGAGTGCCCAAGTGGGTCCAACCTAAAATAACCAAAACGGAAAACAAAACCAATCTCCCTCTCCTTCCTTCCTTCCTTCCTTCCTTCCTTCCTTCCTTCCTTCCTTCCTTCCTTCCTTCCTTCCTTCCTTCCTTCCTTCCCCCTTCAATCTCCTTCCTTCTCCATCTCCTTCCTTTCCCCTTCAATCTTCCTTCCTTCCTTCCATCTCCAACTCCATCCCTTCCCCTTCAATCTCCCTCTCCTTCCTTCCCTCCTTCCTTCCTTCCTTCCTTCCTTCCTTCCTTCCTTCCCCCTTCACTCCTTCCTTCTCCATCTCCTTCCTTTCCCCTTCAATCTTCCTTCCTTTCTTCCTTCCTTCCCCTTCAATCTCTCTCTCCTTCTTTCTTTCCTTCCCCCTCCAATCTCCTTCCTTCTCCATTTCCTTCCTTTCCCCTTCAATCTTCCTTCCTTCCTTCCATCTCCATCTCCATCCCTTCCCCTTCATAAACTGCTTATAAACTGCTTTGATTCTTCCATTTATTGTTTAAAGTGGTTTAATACTTCCATTTATTTCCTTTTATTCCCTTAAAACTAGTTTGAATCTTCCATTTGTTGCCATTTATTCTCTTGAAACTGATTTAATTGTTTTGTTTATTTCTGATCCACGAAACCTATAACCTCCATGCCATTTCTCACTCTTCTTATTCCTTTCTGCTTTGCTTTTTATTCCCTCTCTTTCATATACTTTCTTTCATCTTCAGTGAAATAAAATCCCTCCAGGTCCCCACTATAATCTATGGTTCAAATGAAAGCAGCCTGTTCTTATTTATTATTTACTAACTTTCTGTAAATTTTGGTCCCACATTTAAAGGCAGGGTAAACATGCATTAAAATACACGCAGCGGCGGCACAGCATTAATGGTGGCCAGGGCTGTTTTTCTTGCCACGCCCACTTGGTGTCCACGCCCACTTGGTGTCCACGCCCACTCAGCCACACCCACTTGGTCACGCTCCTGGCACCTGGTGATGTATAAGTGGTTGGGGGTCACCACAACATGGGGTACTGTATTATGGGGTCGCGGCATTAGAAAGGTTGAGAACCACTGCTTTAATCTATAGAGCTATTCATTTTTCTTTTGTAGTGCTAATGCAAAGTGAAGTTTACAGATTTTGGGTTGTTCTAACACAGTGGTTCTTAACCTTTTTAATGCTGCGATCCCCAACCGGTCATAAGTCGAGGATTACCCAACCGGTCGTAAGTCGAGGACTACCCAACCGGTCGTAAATCGAGGACTTTCCCTGCCCGGGAGCGCCGCGCATGTGTGGTGCCGCCCCCTGCACCGGCCGAGGTGTAGCTGGCAAGGGGCAGCGACAGCGCAGGGCGACCACCGGCTGGGCCATCAGCTGGCCCAATCCAAGGGAGGTAAGGCACCCGCTGGGTCCCACGCATGCCAGCAACCCTCCCTGTGCCTGCCAGCCTCCCACCTCCCACCCCGGCCCTCTTTTACTTACATTTTTAGTAGTTGCTCAGCAGGGAGGGGTAAAAACTTCCAGACAACTTGCAGCACCGTTTGCAGAATGGGACTTTTGGCGGGCTCAGCAGGGCAGAGGCAGCCTGGACAATTCCTATTGCTTTTGAAAGCCAATAGAATTAGACTCTATTCAAGAGAGTCTATTCTATTGGCTTTCAAAAGCCAATAGAATAAAAGGGAGTAGCAGAGCTAAGGAAAAGGAGAAAAAAATGGCGGACTGCATTGTTTGGAGACCCCCCATGAAATGGTCATTTGACCTCAAATGGGGTTGTGACCCACAGGTTGAGAACCGCTGTTCTAACAACTTATAATGTTGTCTCTTAATTTGTTTCTTGGAGACAAATTATATCCATTTTTAATTTTTGTATTCATGTAAAGATTTTTCTCCTTTTTGAGGGAGAATTTAGTCCATTTATATTGATTGACAAAATGCCATTCTCCTTCTCCATCTCTTTCAGTTATATTTAGGTCTTAATTTTCTGGTCAATCTCATCTGTCTCTGATCTCTTGGTCTTGCTCCTTCTTCTGTATATGTGTTTTTAATTTCTTCCTCATCTCTTGGTTTAACTGTACTTTCTACTACCATCTCTTCCTGTTTCTTTGTTTCTCTCTTTGTACCAGATTCAGAGTTACTTTCTTCCAGAAATGCTCTATGATTTTCGAAGAATTCCATTGCTTTAAGTGGCGTATCCAATCTATAACTTTTCTATCCTACTAGAGTAAAATCCCTTCTGGAATCAGCCATCTGAAATTCACTCCTTTTTCAATTAGTTTCCTAGTTAGAAATTGGTATTCTCTTCGGGATTCTCTTATTCTACTAGGAATTTGTTTGAGGACTACAATCTCTTTTTCTTTGTATTTCAAAGATTCATCTCTTACTCTTCTCAGAATCTCGTCTCTTATAGATCTTTTGAGAAATCTAACATGTACTTCCCTGGGGATTTTATTTCTTCTGGCATAGTTTGAGTTGACTCGATAGATCTGATCTAATTCTCCTTCCATTTGCTGTTTCCCAATTCCTAGTGCATCCACCAATAATTCTGTTATCAAATTTAGGAGATCCTCTTCCTTATCTTCCATTATGAAATGAGGAAAGCTAAGGCTCAAATGAACTAAGGCTTGAAACCAAAGTCAAAAATAACAAAAAAAAGCTTCTTTCAACATGTAAAAAACAAGAAAAAAGTGAAGGAAATGATTGGCTCATTAGTGGGTGAAAGTGGCAAGAAGGTGACAAGCAACAGGGAGAAAGCAGAACTATTTAACTCGTTTTTTACATCTACCTTTACACAAAGGGAAAAAACAGACCAACCTATCGAAAATAGTGCCATAAAAAACAAATAGAAATGCAAGTTAAGAGAGGCAAGAAAACGGTAAGTGAGCACCTGTCCATCCTAGATGAGTTCAAATCACCAGGACCAGATGGATTACACCCAGGGTTCTCAAGGAACTGGCAGGTGTGATCTCAGAACCATTGAACTATATTTTTCAAAGACCCTGGAGCATTGGGGAACTACCGGAGGACTGGAAAAGAGCTGATGTAGTTCCCATCTTCAAAAAAGGGAAAAAAATGGAACCAGGAAATTACAGACCTATCGGCTTGACCTCAATACCTGGGAAGATTCTGGAAAAGATAATCAAACAACGAATCAGCGAACACCTAGAGGCAAACAATGTCATTACTAAAAGCCAACATGGGTTTGTCAGAAACAGATCGTGACAGACAAATCTTGTTGCATTCTTTCACCAAGTGACAAAATTAGTGGATCAGAGGAATGCTGTGGATATAATTTACTTGGACTTCAGTAAGGCATTTGATAAAGTAGATCTCAACCTACTACTTGATAAGATAGAAAAATGTGGGTTAGACAGCATCACCACCAGATGGATCTGACCGGCCGTACTCAGTGTGTGGTCCTCAGTGGAACTGCATCTACATGGAAGGAAGTGTGTAGTGAGGTGCCCCAGGGCTCTGTTCTGGACCCAGTGCTCTTCAACATCTTCATCAACGATTTGGACGAGGGGATAGATGGGGAAATCATCAAATTTGCAGATGACACCAAGCTGGCAGGAATAGCCAACACTCCAGAAGACAAGCTTAGGATACAGGAGGATCTGGACAGACTTGAACACTGGGCGCTATCTAACAAAATGAAATTCAATGGTGAAAAAAGTAAGGTTCTACATTTAGGCAAGAAAAACCAAATGTACAGGGGGTACTTTGTTCAATAGTAGTAACTGTGAGAGGGACCTCGGAGTCCTAGTGGACAATCACTTAAATATGAGCCAGCAGTGTGCTGCAGCTGCCAAAAAAGCTAACACAGTGCTGGGCTGCATTAACAAAGGGATAGAATCAAGATCATGTGAAGTATTAATACCACTTTACAATGCCTTGGTAAGGCCACACTTGGAATACTGCATCCAGTTTTGGTCACTACGATGTAAAAAAGATGTTGAGACTCTAGAAAGAGTACAGAGAAGAGCAACAAAGATGATTAGGGGACTGGAGGCTAAAACATATAAGGAAAGGTTGCTGGAATTGGGTATGTCTAGTTTAATGAAGAGAAGGACGAGGGGGGACATGATAGCAGTATTCCAATATCTCAGGGGCTGCCACAAAGAAGAGGGAGTCAAGCTATTCTCCAAAGCACCTGAAGGCAGGACAAGAAGCAACGGATGGAAACTAATCAAGGAGAGAAGCAACCTAGAACTAAGGAGAAACTTCCTGACAGTTAGAACAATTAACCAGTGGAACAACCTGCCTCCAGAAGTGGTGAATGCTCCAACACTGGAAGTTTTTATGAAGAGACTGGACAGCCATTTGTCTGAAATGGTATATGATTTCCTGTCTGAGCAGGGGGTTGGACTAGATGACCTCCAAGGTCTCTTTTAACATTATTATTATTATTATTATTATTATTATTATTATTATTATTATTATCGATTATCGCACAGTCAGCCAGATGTTCAGACTGGATTTGGCATTTTGTCTACCTATCGAGTCCTTACCCAGGACCTGGGATAGGCAGATGTGGATGTTTGATGGTATTACAGATATCGTCGCAGGATGGAAGCAGTTCCTAATAAGGCCGCCTTTTGCAATTGACTAATAGCGAATTTGTCAATGCCAATGGTGTTCAAGTGGTGCTCCAGTTGTTTTGGGATTGCACCCAAGGAGCCTATTACTATTGGTACTACCCTTGCTTGCTTTTGCCACAGTCTTTCTATTTCTATTTGTAGGTCTTTGTATTTTGTTATCTTCTCCAGTTCTTTCTCTTCTATTCTGCTATCTCCAGGCACTGCCACGTCCACTATCCAGACTTTTTTGTCTTTCTTATCGACAATTGTTAAGTCTGGGGTGTTATGTTGCAGGTGCTTGTCTGTTTGAATTCTGAAGTCCCAGAGCAGTTTAATTTTATCATTTTCTATGACTTTCTCTATTTTATGATCCCACCAGTTTTTGCTTACAGGCAAATGATATTTTTTGCAGATCTTCCAATGCACCATTGTTGCTACTTTGTCATGCCGCTGCTTGTAATCAGTTTGTGCAATCTTCTTGCAACAGCTTACCAAGTGGTCCACTGTTTCTTCAGCTTCTTTGCATAGGCGGCACTTACTGTCTGTTGCTGTCTTCTCAATTTTGACTTTGTATGCATTTGTCCTTAAGGCTTGGTCTTGTGCAGCCAGAATTAGTCCCTCGGTCTCTTTCTTCAATTTTCCTGCTCTTAGCCATTGCCAGGTTTTATTATTATCTGCTTTCCCAGCTATTTTTTTCATGTATTGGCCATGTAGTGCTTTGTCTTCCCATGCCTCTATTCTGTTCTTCATTTGGTCTTTCTTGTAGGCCAGTTTGGTCTCTCCAGTAGTTAGTAAGCCTTCCTGATATACTAATTTCAGTGCATATTCATCATTGTTCTTCAGATATTCTTCCAAAGCCATTTTTTCTTCTTCAACCATCTGATGTACTTGTAGCATTCCACGCCCACCTATTTGCCTTGGTAGATAAAGTCTATCAATGTCACTGCGTGGATGAAGGGCGTGATTCATTGTCATTATTTTTCTGGTCTGCCTATCCATTGCTTTTAGTTCTGCCTGAGTCCAGTCCACTATTCCAGCTGTGTACCTAATGACTGGGATTGCCCAGGTGTTGATTGCCTTTATGGTATTTCCTCCATTGAGTTTGGATTTTAAGATCTTCTTCACTCTCTTGATGTATTCACCTCTAATCTTTTTCTTGACTTCAGTGTGCTTGATGTTGTCAGCTTGAAGGATACCCAAGTATTTGTAGTACTCTTCCTCATCCAGAATCTTAATGTTATTTTCGTGGGGCATCTTGATTCCTTCAGTTTTCACTACTTTTCCTTGTTTGATAGTAAGTGTGGCACATTTGTCCAAGCCAAACTCCATAACAATATCTTGGCTATATATACAGACAGTGTTGAGCAGCGATTCTATTTCAGATGATGTTTTTTCATACAGCTTCAGATCATCCATGTAAAGGAGATGGGATAGTCTGGTAGATGTTTTTGATGTTTGATAGCCATTTCCTGAGTTATTCAGTATTGTTGACAGAGGAAACATTGCAATAACAAATAGTAATGGTGACAATGAATTTCCTTGAAATATTCCTCTCTTGATATTAACCTCTCTCAGTCTCTCACCATTGATCTGCAACTGTGTCTTCCATTGTGCCATCGATCTTTGCACAAATTTTCTGATGTTTCTACTGACTCCTGTTATTTCTAGGCACTTGATTATCCAATCATGTGGCAGAGAGTCAAATGCCTTTTTGTAGTCAATCAATGCCACATTCAGGTTGGTCTTCCTTTTCTTGCAGTTTTCCAAGATCATTTTGTCTATTAGGAGTTGATCTTTTGTTCCTCTGCTATTGGGGCGGTTTCCTTTCTGCTCAGGTGGAAAGAGATTGTTTTCAACTAAATGCTGTTGCACTGCATCAGCTACTACACCAGTTAGTAATTTGAAAGTTGTTGGGAAGCAGGTAATTGGCCTGTAGTTACCTGGTGTTGCCCCTTTTGCTGGATTTTTCATTATTAGGTAGGTTTTCCCAGTTGTTAGCCACTTTTCAATTTCTCCTCCTTGTAGTATATTGTTGAACTGTTTGGCAATGAGTGGGTGTATAACAGTTAGATGTTTCAACCAAAACCCATGCAGTTCATCTTCACCTGGTGCTGACCAATTTTTGATTTTCTTTGCTCTTTTTTCTACCATTTTTGTTGTTACTACTAGTTCTTTTATTTCAACTTCTGTTTTATTTGCATCCACCTCTTTTAACCAAGCCGCATCCTTGTTGTATTTCTTTGGGTTATCCCATATCTGCTTCCAGAACTGCACTGTTTCTTCCTTGTCAGGTACTGACTGATTCTTTGCAGTTTCTCCATTGATGGATTGGTAGAAACGTTTCTGATTGGATTGACATTGGAGGTTCTGCCTATAGTTTGCAATTCGAGCTTCATATCTACTGATTTTCCTGGCTATAGCTGTTATTTGTGGCTTTATTATTTCCAGTGCTTCCTTGATCTTCCTTGTTTCTAAGTGGTATTTCTTGATTAGGTATTCTTTGGTCTTCTTGTTCTTCAGCTTCTTTTCTTTCATCTGTTCTAGTTTGCTTGCATGTGATCTTAACTTGTTGATCTTATTTTCTAGTCTAACCTTCCATTTTTCTGGTGCACTGTTTGTTTGTTTTTCTTTTTTGTTGATTTTGCATCCCAGGTATTCTGTTATAACTGCAGCTGTGCTGTACATTAGTTGGTTTGTTTCTTGCAGCGAATTGGTGCTTATACTTGATATTGCAGTATTTGCATCTTTTAATGCTTGTGCTAGCTGTTTCTTTGGAACAAGCTTCAATGCAGGCAGCCTTATTCTGTTGTTTTTGTGCTGTTCTAGATGTTCAGTTATTCTTTGTTTCAATTCTTTTATTTCTTTAGTTAGAGGGTTTTGTTCTTCCTGAGGAAGAGGTGCCTGGTTTCCAAATGAGAACAGTTGTATATCTTTGCTGGATTCCTTCACTGCCAACTCCCCCTGGTTTGCCTCTACATTCTGAATTACTTCTGGTAAGGCTTTGATTTCTTAGCCCTGGGTAAACCTTTGCAGTTCGTCCAATTCTGTTTCTGTGAATACTTTGTTTCGTGTTATAAATCGGCGTTGATCTGCTAGTCTCTGTTCTGTTATTTCTGATTCTGGATGTTGTTCTTTCCAGAACTGGTGCATTCATTTTAGATATCCTCTTCTTGTTGGGCTTGATCTGTAGTAACAGATCATTATTTCTTTGTTTTCCATTACTGTGTATCTGCGACGGGTAAACACCTTTTCTTCCAGTAGTTCTGCAGCTGCTGGCCCTGGTTGCTCAGCCAACAGTCCTGAGTCCTGTAACCCATTTTTCACCAGATATCCAGGAACTCCAATATCTAGCGCGGACCTTGTTAACCCGGACGACGTCCGAGCCGGTATGGCATTCTGCAATTTACGTCTCACCATAATTTTTATGGGAGAGACACTCTTTGTCTGACTGCTCTGATGAGACCTGTCCAGTATGGTTGAACCTCTGGCATAGCTCTCATCTTCCTCAGAGTACACAAGCCCCACAACCACGTCAAGGTAGTGCCTCACTGGGGGATGATGATGATGATGATTATTATTATTATTATATTTTGAAATCTTAAAAAGTATGAGGCTCTTTCCATCTCCATCCCAAGTAAATTTATTTGTATCAATTTCTGATTTTCATCGTTTAAGACTTCTAATTTCTGATCAACTTCGGTTGATTTATCTTTTACTTTTTGGATTCTTTGTTGATTATCTGTAATCATCTGTTTAAAACTTTCAAATTGAAAATCCATTTTTGATTCATTTTTTGATTCATTTTATCAAAATCACTTCTCATTTCCTCATGATTTCTCATTGTAACTGCCATGGGCATAGCGATTGCCTCTTGAATTGCATGTAGAGTAGCTTGATTTTCCTTTTGGAAGTTATTAGCCTTTTCCAACTCTGGATAGATTAGGGACTGTCATCTTTATCTTTTATCATACTTTATAATCCACCAAGTAAATCAAAATTTATAATCCAACAGGATCCTAAATAATAGGAGAGGTAAATGATAAAAATAGTGAGTGATAAAAAATAGCAAAAGGGAAAAAAGAAAAAAAGAAAAAAGAAAAAAAATTATATACTAAAATTTGTAATCCAAAGTGTTCTGTTCAAAGAGATTTCTTGTTATTCACTCTTTCAAAACAGCTTGAAAAAAAATTCCTGGTCAAGCTGTATTTGTAATCCAGGGAAGTCAGATGACTTCAAAAACAATTTTTATTTATAATTGTAATACATTCTGTAGAAAAGGGCAATCCAAAAAGAGTCTTTTCTTTTTCAGCCACAATCTTTAGGACTGTAAATGCCAAGGACACCAAGCTATAAACATACAGCCAAGTTTTAAAACTCCAATCAAAGCAACTCAGTAACATAAAGAAAAGAGAAAAAAAAATAAGATTGAATGTAGTTCTAAGTTTTGCCACTAGATGTAATTCCCACCATACTTAAAAAAAAAGTTTAAGAAGTTAAAACCTGATAGTTTTCAAACAAGGAATAAACAAAAAAGATTTATAAATCCAAAAGTTTTCCAAATTATCCTTCTTTTATGCCTCAGTTATCTTCATAATATTGTTATAAGTCAGTTTTAATTTCCCCAAAGTTTAAACTGCTGCTTATAGTTCAGGAGGGAGGGGTAAGGACCCCCCCCAGAGCTTGGGGATTTCTTGCTTTTGAATGCTTTTTCTCAGAACTGGTATTTTCACTTGTAGAGAGATAAGGAAAGTAGTCTCACCCAGATCAGCTGTTTTGCTTTCTGCTTTTAGAATTCGTTGTCTCCAACAATCAGCTGCTTCTGGCTGGCCACATGGGTGCGGTCAGCCTTTCTTCCTGCCGGTCCCGAGGGCTCCTTTGGATCAAGTGGGCCAGCTGCAAAATTTTACCCTTTGGCCAGTCGCCTTTATGGGGTGACTTTTGGTACTATTGGACTCCCCAGTTTGTAGAAATTGGGGAACAGAACTTCATTCCCCAGTGCCCATCTTGCAGCAACGTCACCAGAAACTTCAGGCACTTGTCATAACATCTTACAAGGCTTGAAATTCCTTCTGCAAAAAAATCTTCCGCCTGGGAATGAAGCCACCCTGTAACAGCATCATGAACCCATTAGGTGTTTTGTGCTCCTCAGAAAGGAGTTTTGGTACCCAACAAGCATAGAACTTGCAGTATCCCAAATTTTCCATCACTACCTCGTACAAAACAGTTCGAGAAATTTGGGGATTATAAAGAAAGTCCAGATATCATGAATCAATGGACTTCATGGATCTTTTTGTCAATTTCCCACACAAGTTCATTGCTGACCACAGATGGGCGCCACTTCTTGCCTCATCGTGCATATTAATTCGTCCATCTTTAAACATGTGACAACATTGACGTACGACACTTTCACTCATCACATTTGGTCTGTAAACATTACACAGTTTGTGATGAATCGCAGCTGTCAAATTTTTTTCCCCACAGAGGAATCGTATTACTGCACATACTTCACACTTGGCAGGATTTTCTATGGCAGGGTTCATTTTCAATTGATCTAACGCAGTGGTTCTCAACCTGTTTAATGCCGCGATCCCCAACTGGTCATAAGTCAAGGACTACCCAACCGATCATAAGTCGAGGACTACCCAACCGGTCGTAAGTTGAGAACTTTCCCTGCCCAGGAGCACTGCACATATGTGGTGCCACCCCCTGCGCTGGCCGAGGCGTAGCTGGCAAGTGGCAGAGATGGTGCAGGCCGACCATCGGCTGGGCCACCAGCTGGCCCAGCCCAAGGGAGGTAAGGCACCACCGGGCCCCACGCACACCAGCAACCCTCCCTGCACCCGCCGGCCTCCCACCTCCCACCCCTGACCCTCTTTTACTTACATTTTTAGTAGTTGCTCAGCAGGGAGAGGTGGAAACTTCCAGACAGCTTGCCTTCACTGCAGACAACTTGCAGCACCGTTTGCAGAATGGGACTTTTGGCGGGCTCAGCAGGGCAGAGACAGCCTGGACAATTCCTATTGGCTTTTGAAAGCCAATAGAATTAGACTCTATTCAAGAGAGTCTATTCTATTGGCTTTCAAAAACCAATAGAATAAAAGGGAGTAGCACAGCTAAGGAAGGGGGGGGAATGGCAGACTGCGTTGTTTGGCGACCCCGTGAAATGGTCGTTCGACCCCAAATGGGGTTGCGACCCACAGGTTGAGAACCACTGATCTAATGGATGAGTAAACTGCAACATTACCTTCTCCTTCCATTCCTCACTGCCTACTGAACTTCTGTGCACAGTGCCATGGGATGGGCATTGCTATCCCCGCCTATTTCTCACACATGCTCAAATGGAGGTTTATTTCTGAATTGCCCTTGTACCTGTAAAACTTTTTTTAGTTTTTCTGCCAAAATTGCAGCAAATGGTTTATAATCCTTATTTAATAATGAGATTGGTCTGTAGTTCTTTATCACTGTGGCATCCTGACCCTCCTTCGGAAGTAACACAATATTAGCTTCTTTCCATATTGGGGGTATTCCCCCCCGTAACATAACATTCATTACATTCTTTAATGGCTGAAGAAATTCATCTTCAAAATATTTATAATATTGACTTGTAAGTCTCTCTGGACCAGGGGCTTTGCCTGATTTCATTTTCCTTATAGTTTCTGATATTTCAAAGGTAGTTATTGGGTCATTCATAAATTGTCTCTGAGTTTTTGAAACTTTTGGCAAATTTTGTCTAAGCAAATATTCATCTATTTTTGACTATGACTCCTGCATCCTATACAAATTAGAATAACAATTGTGTAAAGATTTTTTAATATGTTTGTTATTAGTTATTACTTTATTACCTTCACATTTTTTTCAATCATTCTCTTTTCCCTCCCCCTTCCCAGTTGTTGGTGTAGTAAGTTAATTTGGTGCAGAATTTTAGCATCTGTAGGTGACTTTTGCAGATCAATGTCTGATTACATTGAGTATCTTTTGGGTTTTTTCCAAATATTTTTTCTTCTTTAACCGATTGTATTGTATAAAATAATCTCTCATAACTCCCTTACTAGCCTCCCAAACAGTTATTAGATCTGTCCCTTTACCTAAATTATTATCAAAATATTCATATAATTTCTTTTGTCCTTTTGTAAAATAGATTCATTTAATCTCCATCTATAATTCAAACTCTTTTTTCTAAGGACGAAAACAACTTGGTTATGTTCAGAAAAAGATTTAGGTAGGATATCAACTTTCAAAATTCTATTTGCTACGTTTTTAGAGGTCCATATCATGTTGATCCTTGAGAAAGATTTGTGCCTTTCTGAAAAAAAAATTCTCTTGCAGAACCATTTTTATGCCTCCATGAGTCTATTAGCATTAAACTGTCTATCATTTTTTTAAAAAAATGACTTTAGTAGTTTGCCCTTGGATGGTTTGATCCCCTTAGTAGATGTTCTATCCCAAAGTGGCAACATCACTACATTCCAATCCCCCAGGATAAGACAATTTTCATATGAAAAAGGCAAGAGTTGGTCCATAAGATACTGAAAAAAGTTGCTTTTTCCCTCATTTGGCACATATAGACCAATCACTATTGATTTTATTCAATTAAATTCATTTTCCATTATTACTGATCTACCATATTCATCTGATAAAAGTAGCCTAGGTTTAAATTGGGGTTTTAATATATCAAACCATTCCATTTATCTTCTGTAAGGACCCACCCCACTTTGCATCTTAAGAAGACAGAACTCTTGGAATAATTCTTCCAACAGGAATCCTTTATTAAGAAGAAGTGGTTGCAGGCGTGCTAGACAGGACTTGGGGTCCAAGCCCTCCCATTAAAGGTTTTAAGGGGTTCCCCAGTAGTCCCACCCAATCAACCCCCCTTCCAGTGATAGTTTCAGGTATCACAATTCCACCCCCTTTTTTCTTTCTTCCGTTTGGATGGAGACTTCAGATGAACTACATGAAAGGCAAATACCCTTCTTTATTATGGTAAGGTTCTTTGGTGCTAACGCTTTGAGGTTACAATAAACACACATTCAGCATTCAGCTCCTTAGAAGTATACTGAAGGAAGTGAGGGCCATAAAGCCCCTTTGTTCTCCCCCTTCTCTCCCTCTTATGGCAGAATCCAGAGAAGGCAGAATTGGGAGTTTCTATATTTGATAATTAAAAATGAAATATAATTGGATTCTGACATCCGGCCCCTCTTAAAAATAAGAGAGATCCACCTGAAAGAAAACACAACAAGTATAAAATTTAGTCAGGCTTGTTAGGATACTCTGTGTGAAACTTCTTCAATAGCTTCGGGGCTCTGACATGACGTTTATGGACCCACTCGTTGTGTGAGGGAGGGAGGTGTTTCCAGGCAACTAGGTACTGAGTTGCTCCATGATATCTCCTAGAATCAAGGATTTCCTTTATTTCGAAGTGTTGTTCACCCTCCACCATGAGTGGAGGTGGTGGTGGGGGGATTTTTGGCCGTAGATGTGACTGATGCTCTCTTTTCAGCAAGCTGCAATGAAAAATTGGGTGTAGTTGCCTGAGGTTTTTGGGTAATTCTAATTCTACTGTTACTGGATTTATGATTCTTTTAATTGGAAAAGGTCCTATATATTTTGGTCCAAGTTTTTTACAGGCTGTAGGGACTTTAGGTATTTTGTAGATAAGTACACCATTTCTCCTATAATGAATAGTGTAGGCTCAACCCTTTTTTTATCGGCTTGTGTTTTGTATGCCTGCCTAGCTTCATCTAGTGCTTTTCTGACTATTGGCCAGGTGTTTTGTAGTTTCTCCATCCATTCTTTCAGCGAAGGGATCGTTGGTTCGTTTGGGGTTAATTCTGGCATGGGGTTGAAAGTTTGACCGGTGGCTATTTGAAAAGGAGTGTAACCTGTGCTGGAGTAGACTGCATTATTGTAGGCAACTTCTGCAAAAGGGAGTAAGTCCGCCCACTCGGTCTGCTGGAAACTAAGAAAACATCTTAAATATTGCTTAAGTACGGAGTTCATTTTTTCAGCCCCCCCATTTCCTTGAGGGTGGTGGCTAGATGTCAGTCCCTGAGTGGTTTCTAAGAGGGATAAAAATTCCTTCCAAAATGCAGACGTAAATTGCACCCCCCTGTCAGAGATGATGCGTTGGGGTGCCCCATGCAATCTGTAAATGTGTTGGATGAAATGTTTTGCTAAGGCTTTTGCAGTGGGAATCTTTTGGCAAGGGATAAAGTGCACCTGTTTGGAAAACAAGTCCGTGACCGTCCAGACCACAGTATTCCCATTGCTTTCTGGCAATTCCACTATAAAATCCATGGCTCTTTCTCTCCAGGGGGCGGAGGGACTTGCCACTGTTTGCAATAGTCCTGGCACTTTCCCTTGCAACCTCTTTGCCGTGGCACATTTTGGACAACTGGCTATATAACTTTCAATGTCCTTTTTCATGGATGGCCACCAAAATTGCCGTTTAATTAAATGTAAAGTTTTTACAAATCCAACATGCCCTGCTGATTTTGTGTCATGGCAAAGGTGCATGAAAGTTACTCTTTGAGTTGTTGGTATATATAACTTTTCCCCTACCCAAGGCAACCCGGCTCTCATTGTGCACACATTTTTGTTTTTCTGGAACCATTCATCTGTTTCCAAGCTTTTTCTGAATTCAATTCCAGTTTGGCTGTCCAGTTGTGGTTTTATTTTGGCTTGGGTTCTTGTGGTTACTGGTGCTGCCAGTTGTGACTCTGCCATTATTGGCCTAGAGTCTGTGGTTCATGCGCTGTTATATCTTCCTGGTAAATGTTTGAGCTTAAATTGGAACTAGTGAAAATGCTGGGACCAGCGGGCTTGTTTGGGATTGAGTTTCCTGGAAGTTTTCAGGGCTTCTAAATTTTTGTGATCAGTCCACACCTGGAAGGGGATTTTGTTGCCTTCCAGGAACAGTCGCCACGTGAGTAATGCCCAACGTATCCCATAAGCCTCCTTCTCCCATACGGGCCAGCGCTGTTCTGTTTCCGTGCGTTTCTTGGATGTATATGCACAGGGTTGCAATACTGCATCATCATTTTCTTGTAATAGCACAGCCCCCACTGCCACATCACTTGCATCTGCCTGTATTACGAAGGGCTTGTCCATGTCTGGGTGCCTTAGTATTGGTTCGGCAGAAAAAGTCTCTTTAGTCTCTCAAACGCTGCTTGGCACTCCATTGTCCATGTTAGTGGCTGGCTAGGTTTTACTGAGGATGCTCCCTTAGTTTTTAGTAAGTTAGTGAGGGGCAAGGCTATCTTGGCAAATGAGGGGATGAATTGGCGGTAAAAGTTTGCAAAGCCCAGGAAACTTTGTAGTTGCTTTCTTGTGCGGGGTGGCGCCCAATCTAATACTGCTTTGACCTTCTCTGTGTCCATTTCAATGCACTGTGGGGATATGCGATAGCCTAGGTAGTCTATCCTTTCCTGGTGGAATTCGCATTTTGAGAGTTTGGCATATAGGTGGGCGGCTCGCAGCTTCTTTAAAACCGCTCTGACAAGGTTAACGTGTTCCTCTTTTGTTTCAGTAAAGATAAGAATGTCGTCCAAGTAAACAAGGACCCCCTTAAACAGGTGCTCCCTTAGAATGTCATTGATTAATTGCATAAAGACTGCAGGGCCCCCTTGTAATCCAAATGGCAAGAATTTGAATTGATAGCACCCCATGGGGCAGTTAAATGCAGTCTTCCATTCGTCCCCTTCCTTAATTCTCACGCGATAGTAAGCTTCCCTTAGGTCTAGTTTAGAAAAAAATTTCCCTTTCGATAGGTGTGACAGCATATCTTTCATGAGGGGCAGAGGGTATAGGTTGCTTTCACTGATTGTATTCAGGGCCCTATAATCCATGCATAAACGTAAGGAGCCATCGTTCTTCTCTCTAAAAAGGACTGGGGCAGCCACTTTAGGCTTGGCTGGCTCAATGAAACCTCTCTCTAGGTTTTTTTTATAAATCTTTCCATTTCCTCCTTCTCCTTTGGGCTCATGGAGTATAATCTGGGCTTTGGGAGTTTTGCCCCAGGCTTCAATTCAATGGTACAGTCTGTGGGTCGGTGGGGGGGAAGCTCATTCGCCCTCTCCTCACTGAAGACTTCAGCAAGGTCTCTATATTCCTCTGGTATTTCTGTTAATCCTTTTTCCTCTCCTATGGATGCTTTTTCTATTCTTGATTCTGGTAGCCTCCCTTGGGGTTTTAAGTCCATAGGGTCCCCCTTCGGGAATTTGATTTCTGTCGTCCTCCAATTTACCCAGGGGTTCCATTTTTTCAACCATTCCATCCCTAGAATCATTGGGCATTCCATACCTGGGTCACCACAATCGTTAAGTCCTCTTCATGGTTGCCCAGGGAGAGATGTATTGGCAAAGTGGCTAGGGTAGCTGGCACCCCCCCTGCTATGGATCCATCTAGCTGGCCAAATGAGATTGGTTGTTCCAGTCTCCTGGATGGGATGCCCAGATTCCCCACTAGTGTTGGGCTAATGAGGCAGCGGGTGCAGCCAGAGTCTAGTAAGGCTTTCACCTTCACAGCTTCGGGCATGGGGGGGATTAATATAGTCACTGTTTTGAAGATGGGTGTGATGCATCCACTTACCAGGGGTTCGCCCTCCGAGCTGTCATCTGAGGCATCCACTGGCCCTGTGGTGTAGGCTGGAGTTCTTTCCCCTTGGTGAGCAGAGGTGGGGGTTTCTGCAATTTCCATCATTCTCATGGCTGTTTCTTTTGGCTTAGCTGAATACTTTCCGGGTTTGTTGATTGGGATCTGTCTGGGTTGTGCTGGGGGGCCTTTGAGCGGCATTCTACAGCTCGATGCCCTTCTCTTCCGCACTTGAAACACCCCATTTGCTTCTTGGCTGTATCCGATGATTTCACCGGTTGGTGTGTCAGCTCAGGCGGGGGGCGGCTCCATTGTTTTCCTCGGCGGTGCCTCTTCAATATGTCGATCTCTGCTTCCTTTGCCAAGACGTACCATTCCTCAAGTCGATGTGGGTCCCCTCGGGGCAGGCAAGCATCATATAGATCATAGTTTAGTCCGTCTTTGAAATGGCCAAGGAGGATGTCTTCTGGCCAATTCAGTTTGCTGGCAATGGCCCGGAATTCTTGTGTATAGTCAGCCACTGGGCGTTTGCCTTGCCTCATCGTTTTTATCCTTTCACGGGCTTTGCGATCAGCCAGGGGGTCTTCAAATCGTCTTCTCAAAGAGGACATGAAACGGTTGAAGTTACTGAGTTCTGGGGCATTGGAGTCATGCAAGTTCACCACCCAATCTGCAGCCGGTCCATCCAGGGCAGATTGCACGATCCGGATGCGGGCTTTGTCGCTGGGAATGTCCTGCCCGTATTCCTCCATGTAGCTGAGGACTTGGGTTAGGAAAAACCCCAAGTGTGTTGGCTCCCCTTTGAATTTCACCTCCAACGGTGGACGTCTTGGAATGGATCGGTGCCTCCGTTGTTGTTGGTAATGTCTTCCGTCCAGATTGCCATCTGTGGTCTGGTAGGGGGTGGGGGCTACTGGATCAGTAGCTGTCCCCGGTGTTGCAGGTTCCACGTCCCCCTCGGTGTTTCTTCCTTTGCGGCTCCAGGAGCTGGGGCGGCTGTAGGGCTCAGGATTCTCCTCTCCTAGGGAGCTGAGAGTTCTCTTCATCAGGTCAATAGCTTTCTCTAGGATCCAGTCTGAGTACGGTGCCCAGCTTCCTCCCTCTTCACTTGCGTGCAGGGATTTCTCCATCTCCTGCTTCCATTCTGGTTGCTTGGTCCCCCGTCTCAGGGTCACCTTTCTTGATTCCTTTCCCCACTCACTTTTCTTTCCAACGCCCATTGACCAGCGATTCTTGTGGTCCCGTGTCTCCACCACTTCTTCTCCTGAGGAATCTGACCTCTCGGATCCCAACATCTGGCAAGGTTCCAACTGGGTCAGTGGCTCTCTTTCCAGGGAGTTTTCCCCCTCTCTTGCTCCATTGTCTGACATGGTAAATTTTTGCAAAATCCCCCGGCAAGGGTCTCCCTTCCAGGTGGATTAATTTTGCAAGTCCTGTCTAATGTAAGGACCCACCCCACTTTGCATCTTAAGAAGACAGAACTCTTGGAATAATTCTTCCAACAGGAATCCTTTATTAAGAAGAAGTGGTTGCAGGCATGCTAGACAGGACTTGGGGTCCAAGCCCTCCCATTCAAGGTTTTAAGGGGTTCCCCAGTAGTCCCACCCAATCAACCCCCCTTCCAGTGATAGTTTCAGGTATCACAATTCCACCCCCTTTTTTCTTTCTTCCGTCTGGATGGAGACTTCAGATAAACTACATGAAAGGCAAATACCCTTCTTTGTTATGGTAAGGTTCTTTGGTGCTAACGCTTTGAGGTTGCAATAAACACACATTCAGCATTCAGCTACTTAGAAGTATACTGAAGGAAGTGAGGGCCATAAAGCCCCTTTGTTCTCCCCCTTCTCTCCCTCTTATGGCAGAATCCAGAGAAGGCAGAATTGGGAGTTTCTATATTTGATAATTAAAGATGAAATATAATTGGATTCTGACAACTTCTTTGATCCAGCAGATACAAATTCCTCCCCTAGTCTTTTATTTATTAGATATTTGTAATCTTGTTTTTTTAATATGTGTTTCTTGAAGACAGATTATATCAACATTAAGTTTTCTCAAATAATGAAATACTTTTTTACGCTTAGATGGGGCATTAGCCCCACTGATATTCCATGTAATGAGTTTACTTTCCATCTTTAAATGAAACATCAGATTCCTGTAGTCTAGACACTCTCAATCATCATTTCTTCAATGTCAAATTTTCGAAGCTGGTCTGTTTCCGAAGACTTATCCATCTCCATCTCATCACCTGGTTCTGAAATTAATTTATGTCTGCTCAAAAAAATCCTTGGCTTTATCTGTAGAGTTCAGTCAAAACCTTTGCTCAGGGTATGTAAGTGCCACCCTCTCAAGCTTACCCCAACAAAAGGGGATTTTTCTCATCTTCAGAATATCTGTAAGGAATGAGTAGGCTTTCCTTTTTTGCAAAATTCTTACAGGAATTTCCTTCAAAATAATTATGTGTACCTTTTCCGTTTGTAATTTTAATTTAAAATGACAATTCAGAACATGGTCTTTTGTGGTTTTTCTTACAAAGTGGACCAAGGCATCCCTTGGCAATTTTCTCATAGCAGCACATTTTGAGTTCAGTTAATACACCTTGTCTATGTCCAGGTCAAGATGTTTTTCATCACAATCAATTAATGCAGCCAAAGCTTTAATCATCCTTGCCCTGATATCCTCTCCAGATTGTTCAGGAATTGCTCTGAATCTTAATTGAAATTCTTTAGCATGAATTTCCAGGAGAATTCTCTCATTGACTTCAGTTTCCAGAAGATTATCTTGTTTATCAATGTTGTGTTCTATACATTCAACCCTGTCATTAACCTGCTCAATGTCTCCTCCCAAACCATGTATCTCATCATGAAGTTCCTTTACCATAGTATCAATTTTTAATTCAAGCTTAATTCCCATCGCCTGTATAGCTTTATGAATTTTGGCTGTATATTCATCCAAAACAGATCTAAAAGATTCTACATCTCCTGGAATTTTCTCTGTTCTTTTTTAGGTAACCATCTTTTCTAACTATAATTAATTTAGGTTTTAGTCTAAAAAATGCCATCAAGAATGTTTTAGAAGTGAAATCACAATTCTGTGGTCAAACAGTACTACAATAAGAACAGTTTCTCTTTGTCTACTACTAGAACAAACAATGATGAAAAAGATCAAAACTGTTTTCTCCCCCTCCATCCAGCCAAATAAAACACTGTTCAGGGAAGCTTTAATTTAAATATAAAAGAGTTCAGCAGATTCTGTTAGATAAGTAATCCTCCAAGAATACTTGAATTATTACAAGAAATAATGCAAGTTGTCCTTAACTTACAGCCATTCATTAGTGACCATTCAAAGTTAGAATGGCACTGAAAAACAAGACTTACCACTGGTCCTCACATTTAATGACCCCAGCAGCATCCCCACATTCGTAAGATCTGTATTTGGCAACCCACATGTATCTACCATGGTTGCATCATCCCAAGGTCATATAATCACCATTTGTAAAAGGCTAGAAAACTGATTGTTATTGAGTGTTTGTTTTTAGCTGTATTTTTTTCTTTACAATTTTTCTGTTTTACTCCTGCATCATTTGTAAGGTGCAGAATATATAAATTGAATTACAATAATAAAATGAAATACATTGTTGATAAGATATTAACAGTTATGTTAGCTATGAGGTACCCTTTACCTCAGAGAGGTATGTATAGAGATATGTAATACTTCAGTTTTCTTCAGCAAAGAAGCTTGAGTCTCCAGGAACACAACTGCAATCACTATTCATGATTCTATAAAGCTCCAGATGACACAACTGCCTTCTGCAGCTATCATAGGCCTCAAGAAAAAGACACAGCTACTTTCAAAAGTTGAAGATAGGATTGACATTTGTGCCCAGACACTCCAAAACATCTTTTCAGAGTTTCAACAGAAACTCTACACACTCTTTCTAGTTAATACAGACATGATTTTTAATGGCAATATAACTCTCATATAATTTTTATGTTCTGTGTTCAGTTTCAGGCAATGTTAAATGTGCTTTATTTAATGGAAATATACGTTGCCTAGTTTTTGGAAGTAATAATAATAGTCCTAGTATATATGATGTTACTGAGAGAAATAACTATCAAGGTTAACGGGGGGGGGGGATAGAAAGATAGTTCTGTGATGTTTGTTCTGATCTCAAATAATGATTAGAGAAAAGAGAAAGCACAGCAGAGTAAAACATGTGGCTCTGTTCTCTGTCCTTTGTTACTTGATAAGCAACATACAAACATTCATTTTCTTTTCTTCTTTTGCAGCTACAAAGGTCTAAATTCTGTTTATTACAAACTAAATCCAATGACTCAGCTTGCTGTCTTTCATAACCGTTTGAATTTCCTTGAAGGGCAGCTTGCAAAAGAAGGTGACTGTTTCTGATACACTGTGTGTTTCTTGCTATATGTTTCCTTCTGAACAATTTCAAAAATAAATTGGGAAGTCATTTTGGGCTAGTGCCCATGAACACAATGTTGCTCAGCTCTAACCAATATCAAAGGTTAATACTGTCCTGAAATGTTTATTTATTTATCATATGTAAACTTCATCTTTTGTGACAGAAGCTCAAGGCAATATACATAGTGCTCCTTCCTCCTTTTTTCCCTAATAGGTTATTAAGCAGGTTGGGCAGAGAGAAAGTCACTGGCCTAAAGTCACCAGTGAGCTTCCTTGGCTGTGTGGGAATATAGAACTCAAGTCTCCTAGCTCCTAGTCCAATACTGCCCCCCACCCCATCTTGGCTGCCTCAAGGTGTAGGACAGGACCAAATCCACTAGAGAGAGTTTTCATGTGGGCTCCCATAAAATAACGTAAAGCTGAATGTATATATATGTATGTGTGTATGTATATGTATATATATATATATGCGATTAATTCTATTTTGGCATCACCCAATTCCAAAATAAGTGCATAAAATCCTCCTCGTGATTTTGCAGGGCAGTTTCACAAAGAATGTCCTCTTTTTCTGGATAAAAATTTGTAATCATTTCAAATATGTGAATTGACCTGTAAAGGCTAATATCTCTCATATTGAATCATAACCTTTCACAGAAATTTGGAATAAATAAAGCAGCTTCAACCAAATGTTTCACAAATATGAAAGTAAAACTTTTGTGTGCTTGCTTTGGATGTACAGATATTGTTTAGGGAATTGTAAGGATAGATAAAGATAAGGTGACAGAAGAAAGGTGAGACAGAGTAGAAATGGAGAAGGACTGGCACACAAGGAAAGATTAGTCAAACTATGATTTCTGATTAATTAGGCTTTCCTATTTGCGCATGTATTACAGGAGTTGCATGCACATTCACAGCTTCAAACAGTAGAGATTGGCTGCATGAAAACTTTGGACATTCCAGTTACTTGGCTGATTACAGCAACTTTGTCCACTTGAATCCATCTTTCAATGGAGTAAGTACTATTTCTTTTTCCACATACCTAAAGCACTTAAGGTAGTAGCTGTCTCCACTTATCACTGGGACCCACAGGATGAACAAAGGTGGGAATGTAATATCATGTTGAGTGATGCAAATTGCACAGTTCATATAATTTGTACAATAACTTCATGATGCAGGTGACATCATCATGACCTGAATTGGATGGCTATCCCTCTTACCCTCACAATTATCTTGGGAAAGAAGTTAGACTAAAGAGTTTGTCTTGCCCAGTACTGTAGCATAGTGGATCAAAAGAGTTAAGATTGTAGCTTTGTCCCCTTTTTAATGCTTTAAATGTGTTTGCTGCAGCTCCCTTTGTGGCTTTTTAAAAAAAAATCTTTTCCTTGTAGAAGTTGATGTTAGCAAATCCAGCACTAGGCTGCTCTTTCTAAATTTGTATATCAGTGTGGCTACTGATAAATGGTTGAGATATGCCAATCAGCCAAGATTTTAATTATTAGTTTAAATTTACAGATTCAAATCAAAGAGTAAATTTGTTCAAATTGTCTTTGGATCAAAGCTCTGCACATGTTGCTAAACTGTAATCCTATGATCCTTCTCCATGCTAGCTGAGATTGCTGGGAATTACAATTTGGCAACATAGGGATGGGTCACAAATCTCCAAATTATTAAAATTTATAAAGAAATTCATTATTAAAGGAAAGCTAGATTAGGTTGCAGGTTTTTGAAAGCTAGATATATCTGTACTTAGTTCTACTTGTAAGCAGGCCATGGATTTTTCTTGACATCTTAAATCCTTTTTCTAATTCTCTTGATTTAATGGGAATCCAACTTTTGTTTCAGAAGCTATAGACAGAAATCCATCTATTAATTCCCAGACTCATAGAATTTCATTATATTATAAACCTCATCAGTTGACACAAGAAAAATAATTCTCATTGTTATTTTATTATTGTCTGTTCATCCAACAAATACTACAGTGAGTTGTCATTATTACTATTTTTAGTTTGAAGTGCTGGATTTGCTAACATCAACCCAGATTGGAACTCTGGTAGTTTTGTCTGGCATTCTGACTGACAGCTCAAGAATGAATGCAGAGATGGAGGCAGTCAATGTGATGAACATTTTCCAAAATCGAAATGTATCTGAGCTCCAGACTTTTCTCCTCAAAATCAGTGCACTTGCAGAACAGGTAAGAGAAGATTGTCTGGTGGACTGTTTCAGCAAACCAAAAATCACTACTGGGGCTAAGGTTTTTATTTTAGTTTTTTAAAATGTATTTGACAAAATAGACCACAACCTATTTCTTGGTAAAATAAAAAAATGTGGGGTAAACAGCATCACCATCAGATGGATTGGTCTCTGGCTGACCAATTGCACTCAACATGCACTTCTCAAAGAAACAATATATGCGTGGAGGGAAGCATGCAGTGGAGTGCTACAAGGCTCTGTCTTAGGCCCAATACTCTTCCACATCTTCATAGAAAGGGAACTCATCAAATTTGCAGATGACACCAAGCTGGTGGGAAATGCTAATACTTTGGAACATAGACTCAAAGTACAGAAGGATGATGACAGATTTGAACACTGGGCCCTATCCAACAAAATGCAATTCAGTGGTGAAAAAGTAAGGTTTTACACACTTAGACAAGAAAAACCAACTGCAAAGTATAGAATAAGTGGTACCTTGCTCAGTAGCAGTAACTGTGAGAGGGATATAGGTATCTTAATGAACAATCACTTAAATATGAGCCAACAGTGTGCTGCAGTTGCCAAAAAAAAAAAAGCCAATATAATACTAGGTTTCATCAACAGAGGGATAATATCTAGATCACATGAAGTGTTAGTACAATGTTATACTGCTTTGGTAGGACTCCTCTTGAAATACTGCATCCATTTTTAGTCACCATGATACAAAAATAGATGTTGAGATTCTAGAAACAGTGCAGAAAGAGCAAAAAATGGTGATTAGGAGACTGGGGGCTAAAACATGATGAACTGTTGCAGGAACTGGGTAACTAAGTCTAACTAAGAGAAGGACTAGGTATAACATGTTAACAGTCTTCCAATATTTGAGGGGGTATCATAGAAAAGAGAGCAATCAATCTCTTCAGGCACCTGAGGGCAGAACTAGAAGTAACTGATGGAAACTTAACAAGGAGATAATCAGTTTAGAACAGTGGTTCTCAACCTGTGGGTCGGGACCCCATTTGGGGTCGAACGACCATTTCATGGGGGTCGCCAAACAAGGCTGTCCGCCATTTTTTCCCCGTTTTCTTTGGCCATGCCCCTGGCACCCGGTGATGTATAAGTGGTTGGGAGTCACCACAACATGGGGAACTGTATTAGGGGATCACAGCATTAGAAAGATTGAGAACTACTGGTTTAGAATTAAGGAGAAATTTCCTGACAATGAAAAGAATTAATCAGAAGATAATCAGGAGATTAAGAAAAGATTGGACAGTCACTTGTCCAGAATGGTATAGAATCTCCTGCTTGAGCAGGGGGTTGGATTAGAAGTCCTCCAAGATCCTTTCCAACTCTGTTCTTGTGTATTCTGTATTGGTTGGATGACATACTATACATCTGCCTTTTTAGGAATAAACAGATTTTGAAATGATGAAAACCTGTTCATTAGTTTATTAGTTGCACTGATATTCTTTTTCATAAGAAATGGCAAAAAATGAAGCAATGAATCAATAGAATTGAAAATTGAGTCACTAAGCTTAGAGGCTGAATTGGGTTTTTGCTCAGGCTTTTAAAATGAAGAACTAACACTTGGCCCTTTATTCCATAATCTAGAAGGATTAAAGTCAGAATCAAGCCTCTTCTTGCTCTGCATGTTCCTCATCTAATGCTTCTGCCCCACTGACTTTAGACTTCTGGTGAAGGAAATCAGAAGCCTTTGAGAAGATGGAATTAAAGCAGTTATGTTCAAAAACCTAACACAGTTGGCTGTATCCACACCACTGTTGAAAGCCAAGCAATATTAAAATGGATCAAGCTTTGCACATTGTGTTAATGCAATTTTACTCTTAGCTGATCTGGCTGAAATATAGGTACAACACTTCATTTAGTGACCATTCAAAGTTACAACAACACTGAAAAAAGTGACTTATGAACATTTTTCACTTATGACCTTTACAGCATCCGCATTATGTGATCAAAATTCAGATGCCTGGTTCGTACTTATGACCGTTGCAGTGTCCCAGGGTCATATGATTATCTTTTGCAATCTTCTGATAAGCAAAGTCAATGCGGAAGTCAGATTCACTTAACAACCAGGTTATTAATTTACTAACTGCAATGATTCACTTAACAACTGTGGCAAAAAAAATCATAAAATGGGAGAAAACTCACTTAACAAATTCTCACTTAACAACATAAATTTTGGGCTCAATTGTCATTGTAAGTCAAGGACTACCTGTATGTTATGAGAATTTAATCACACAGTACGTACATTGCGCCTCTAAAAACAACTACAAAAGCATTTTTTCATGGACAATTTGAACCTCTCTATTTGTTTTTTCACCATTTGTCTGCAGAACAACTTAGTGGAAATAATCAGTGTGAGAGTACGTGGCATCATGCTAAAGGGAATTTTTCAAATCCTAAAGCCACATTTTGTCTTCATGAGGATAACTGATTTGGAGCTTTGGTTCAGTAGGATTCTGACATTGTATCTGCCCTCCATCACTGTTCAAGAGCTGAAGATTCTTCCTTCTCCATCCAACTGTACCCACTTGCATGTTATGTAAGTAAAATTTGAGAGCCAAACTTCCACAGGTTATTATTTTATGTGTGCATAGTGAAGGAATGCAAGTGGCAGAGAGGAAGGAAGGAGATATCTGGAAGGGGAATTTTTAAAAATTAAGTGATTATTAATTACAAACATCTTTACTACCACATGTTTTACAGCTGAAATTATTTTGGGCTGGTGCAGGGGGAGTGGAAAAGAAATCTTGAAACATATTTTTGCTATTAGAAATTAGTCTTTATTGTAGCAGAGCTTTGCCACACCTAATTGATTTGATGAAGAATTTGATCATACTTTTCATTAAATATATTCATTAAACCAGATTGATGCATTGGTTCAGTTCCTCAAATTAAACAGAACACAATCAATTCAGACAATAAAATAATATGATGCAGAGGATTTTTTTCTCAGACCAACACAATTTAAAATTTTCATTTTCCAGAATAAATTGGAATACTATTAGTGAATTGATCTGATCTTCATAATTGAAATTAGATCAGACTTTTGTTTCACATTCTAGAACTATAATTTTAATTCAGAAATAAATTTTCATGCGTTTTCCTAAAGACAATACCTTCCAGATTTAATTTTAGTTATATAGTTGGGAATTATACTTTCAAATGTCTAGTGAAAACCATGTTACAGAAAAATAGTGTAAACAAGCACCAATTGAAAAGATACATTATTGCCTCCAAGAAATGATTTGATTCTTGCTTAGTGAGAATATTCACCCCACATACAAGTCTCCGAAGTAAAAGAATTTAGTGCTGCTATATGATAACTGGTTAGGAGGAAAAGAAGGAAGATTTCCACTATTACTACTACTTTGATTTCTTGTAGTGTGAAAGGATTGGATTATGTGTTTGACCTAATGTTGTTGGAGACCAAAATTGAAGTGGCTCAGTGGATTAAAACAACTCTTCAAAAAATTGGTGAGCTGTTTCCTTCTGTTTTTGTTGACTCATGACCAATATGGAGGCTCCTTTGATTATACCAGGGCTTTTCAACCAGTGGTACGGGTACCACCTGTGGTACATTGGCAACTGGCAGGTGGTACGCGACCATCCTAGAAAAGGGGTAGCAGGGGAGGGGAATGAGCTGAACCGGTGGCAGCACTGCACAAGCCTGAGCGAGAGATGGCTGGAGCTGCAGGGCTGTCAGGGCGCAGCAGAAGTCTAGGATCAGTGCCGCTTTCCAGCTGATCAGCGCTTCTTTGGGACTGTCAAGGCTCAGTGGAAGTGCCAGGATCAGCGCCTGGCTCCAGCTGGAGCTCAGCGCTGATCCTGGCGCTTCTGTTGAGCCCAGAAGAAGCGCCGATCAGCTGGAATGTTGCAGCATCTGCAGGGTCTTGTGATTTATATTCAGATGCTTGGCAACTGATTCATATTTATGGTGGTCACAGTATCCCAGAATCACATGAAGTGACCAAAATCTGCTGGAACCACCCAGCAGATGGGAGGAATTGACAGCAGACGCTGCCAATCCTCAACAGAAATGCTCACAACAATGAAAACTTTGGACAGGATGAAGAGCGCCGCCGGGCGGGCAGGCAGGTGTCTTGCTCGGCCGTGGCTTGAGGGGCACTTTTTTCAGTGCCATTGTAACTTCGAACAGTCACTAAGCAAACTGTTGTAAGTTGAGGACTATCTGTACTTTATCACTTTTTTCCTTTTTTGTGGGGGGGTCATCAGGTTTTGGACACCTTGCTAGGCGACTGGTGTTACTCGGATATTGCCATATCCTAAAAGTGGTACGATGGGTGAAAAGGTTGAAAAGCCCTGGATTATACCACAACAGCAACCTCAGCAGTTTTTGGGGAGAGCAGTTGTCCCTGCATTTTTTGCAGTTACCTTTTACTCACACATAAAATTAATGTATAATGTGTTTTGAAAAAAATTAACATGCAAGAAAATAATCCAAGAGTTCATATTCTGGGAAGATTTGTCTAAAAATGTTTGATATCTATTAATTTATATTAAATGTATATAAATATGCTGATTTTTAAAAGATAACATAGAACAATGTGGAAATGAACCAGTCAATGAATTAACATGGGAGAAATTGGCATAGACCAACAGAAATAGAAACATCTGTTCCGTCTGTAACAAAATATACCACTTATTACACTATTATACAGTACACACACGTACACATGTACGCGTGCACGTGCGCGCACACACACATACACACACATACATGGGAAGTATCTGAATGTCTCTGTCTCTGCGTATTTATGTGCATAGATGATAATACAAATCATTTCAACTTTTGAAGTCTGTTGCTACCTTCATTTAATTTCAGATTGCCATACAATCGAAGACTGGTTATCCCTCACTTTCCAGAGATTCAGATCCATGATTAACCTCACAGATCTGATGTCGATTGATTCCAACTTCAATGGGGTAACATCAGCTATAATACTTGCTATCCAGACTAAAATCCTGATCCATTTTTTCCTAATGAACACATACTCACAATGACAGGGTTTGCATAGCAAGCTAGAATGGAGCCTTTGTGGTCAGCATGCTATTAATTTATTTGTTTCAGACAGCACATAATGAGAATACAAGATCAGAGTCTCTTTGTTTTGACCCTTAACAAGATGAAAATACAAATGTCCAATAAATAGAATAGAATAGAATAGAATAGAATAGAATAGAATAGAATAGAATAGAATAAACAGAGTTGGAAGGGACTTTGGAGGTCTTCTCGTCCAACCCTCTGCTCAGGCAGGAAACCCTATACCATTTCAGATGGTTGTCCAATCTCTTCTTAAAAACTTCCAGTGTTGGAGCATTCACAACTTCTGGAGGCAAGTTGTTCCACTGATTAATTGTTCTAACTGTCAGAAAAATTCTCCTTAGTTTAGGTTGCTTCTCTCTTTGATTAGTTTCCATCCATTGCTTCTTGCCTACCCTCTGGTGCTTTGGAGAATAGCTTGACTTCCTCTTCTTTATGGCAATCCCTGATATATTGGAACACTGCTATCATGGCACTCCTAGTCCTTCTTTTCATTAAACAAGACATACCCAATTTCAGCAACTATTCTTTATATGTTTTAGCCTCCGGACCCCTGATCATCTTTGTTGCTCTTCTCTGAATTCTTTCTAAACATCTTTTTATATTGTGGTGACCAAAACTGGATGCAGTATTCCAAGTGTGGCCTTATCTTGGCCTTACCAAGGCATTATAAAGCGATCACTTTATAATACTTCACATAATCTTGATTCTATGTCTCTGTTAATGCAGCCTAGAACCGTGTTCGTTGTTTTGGCAGTTGCAGCACACTGCTGGCTCATATTTAAGTGATTGTCCATTAGGACTCCAAGATCCCTGTCACAGTTATTACTATTGAGTGAGGCACCACCTATACTGTACTGTACATTTGGTTTTTCTTGCCTAAATGAGGAAACTTACTTTTTTCACCATTGAATGTCATGTTGTTAGATAGCGCCCAATGTTCAAGTCTGTCAAGATCCTTTTGTATCTTAAGCCTGTCTTTCGGAATGTTGGCTATTCCTGCCAGCTTGGTGTCGTCTGCAAATTTGATGAGTTCCCCATACATCCCCTCATCCAAATCATTGATGAAGATGTTGAAGGGTACTGGCCCTAAAACAGAGCCTTGGGGTACCCCAGTGCATACTTCCTTCCATGTAGATGCAGTTTCATTAAGGATTACATGTGTCAACCTCTGCCTGAAATCTCCACCGAGAAACACACCAGAGTCAAAAAGTCTCTAATGTTATCTTTAATGGGCTCAATCATAACAGCAAGTTAGAAAGCAAAAGCTGGCTCTAATGAAAAGGCAGGAAGCAATTAATTAAAAGAGTAACTATCCTCCTCTCTCCTCTGACTAGTCAGGTCACATTATCCAATAGAATTCCCCATAATTGTTATGAGAAGCATTCTCGGTTCACCAAAACAGTAGTTTCATTTCTCTAGCTTTTTTCATAATGATAAACCACCTGAGAGTTCCACTCTCTCCCCATATCCCCTCCCCACTCTGTAAGCAAGCTAAAGGCACTCAGCGCTCCTAAAGGCAGCTGGGTTCATAGCTTGACAACATGTTGAGTGTGGTTGGTCAGCCAGTTACAAATCCAAGTGGTAGTGATGCTGCCTAATCCACACTTTTTCAATCTTGTCAAGTAAGTAGGTTGTGGCCTACTTTATCAAATGCCTTACTGAAGTCCTAGTAAATTATATCCACAGCATTCTTCCACTAATTTTGTCACCTTGTCAAATAAAGCAAAAAGATTTGTCTGGCATGATCTGTTTTTGACAAACCCAAGTTGGCTTTTGGTTATAACTTCGTTTTCTTCTATGTGTTCACTGATTCATTGCTTGATTATCTTCTCCAGAATCTTCCCAGGGATTAAAGTCAGGCTGATAGGTCTGTAGTTTTCTGGATCTATTTCTTTCCTGTTTTGAAGATGGGAACTACATCAGCTCTTTTCTAGTCCTCTGGTAGTTCCCTGGTGCTCCAGGATCTTTGAAAGATACAATTCAGTGATTCTGAGATCACATCTGCCAGTTCCTTCAGAACTTTGGGGTGTAAATTTCTGGTTTTGCATCGTTTCAAAACGGATGCAGGAAGGCAATGCTATGCTTTCCATGCCTGATTTCAACCTACTGGGGGCCTTAAAAGGGCCTAAAGTTGCCCCAAAGAGGCGATGAAGAAGGAGGGGTGCTTTGTCGATCATGGAGAGACAGTGGTCTTTCCGTTCGATCTGAGGAAAGCCCTCCAAATTGGCAGGGGAAAGACTGGCTACATTCCTATGGCCAGTCATTCAGTCAGACAACCAAAGAAGAAAAGCACTAATTAACATTGTAAACAGCATGTTTGGAACTGAGTGAGAACATGATCCTTTCTTTACTATTTTACAACTGAATTTCCTGGGAAAGGCTCCCAAGAAGCTTTTTTCTTGTTTTTTACATGTTGAAAGAAGCTTTTTTTTGTTATTTTTTACTTTTGTTACAAGCCTTAGTTCATTTTGAGCCTTAGCTTTTCCTCACTTCATCTTTGCAAGCTTGAGCTAATTGCTGATATTCTGCCTTAGTTATGTTCCCCTCTTTCTACTTTTTATACCTGTCCTTTTTGTCTTTCAGTTTAGTAGAGAGTTTTTTATGCAGCCATGCTAGTTTCTTTTGAGACCTGTTATTTTTCTTCTTCATTGTGCTAGACTGGGCTTTTATAATTTCACTTTTAAAATTTTCCCAAGTATCTTGAGTTGTTTCCCCTTGAGGATTCTCATCCATGGAATCCTTCTCAAGCTCTCTCTAAGTCAGTGGCTCTCAACCTTTTTAATGCCGTGACCCCAACCGGTTGTAAATCGAGGAATCCACGCGTGCCAGCACCCGCTGGCCTCCCACCTCCCACCCCTGACCTTCTTTTACTTACATTTTTAGTAGTTGCTCAGCAGGGAGGGGTGGAAGCTTCCAGACAGCTTGCCTTCGCTGCAGACAACTTGCAGCACCATTTGCAGACGGGGGCTTTTGGCGGGCTCAGCAGGGCAGAGACAGTCTGGACAATTCCTATTGGCTTTTGAAAGCCAATAGAATTAGACTCTATTCAAGAGAGTCTATTCTATTGGCTTTCAAAAGCCAATAGAATAAAAAGGAGTAGCACAGCTAAGGAAAAAGGGGAAAAAATGGCGGACTGTGTTGTTTGGCGACCCCCGTGAAATGGGGGGTCACCAAATGGGGTTGTGACCCACAGGTTGAGAATCGCTGCTCTAGGTTTATTGAAACTAGCTCTCTTAAAGTCCAAGACTCTAGTCTGGCTATGTTCTATTGCTTATGCTTGCATAATGTTGAATTCCAATATTGCATGATCACTCCTCCTTCCAAGTTTCCTGTGGCTTCAACACCTTTTATCATTTCATCTCTGTTAGTGAGAATTGTCCAATATGACTGATCTCCTAGTTCTCTTCTCTACTTTTTGGGAGACAAAGTTGTCTGCTAGGTTTGTCAAGAACATGTTTGATGTCAGGGTGGTTAAAATCACCCATTACTGTTATGATGTGCTTCCTATATACCTTAGACTAGCAAAAAGTTCATCTATTTCCTCTGTTTGGTTGGGTGGCCTATATAGTATACACCTATGGCAATGTCATTCCCCTCCCCCTTTATATTAACTCAAATGCATTCAAGACAGTTTTCATCGTTGTTGTGCTCTGTTTCTGTAGAGATGTTGTTACTTCTTATATATAATGAAACTCCACCGCCTCTTTTATTTGGTCTGTTTCTTTTAAATAAACAAATAAAAAAGTAGAATTATACTAAATTGCTTGGATACATCCAAAAGCATGTTCTTCTTTTTGCCTGTAAAGATAAACTTGGCAATTGCACTGTTTGATAATATATTTAGTATGTTGTGTGAATAGATGTTCTATTAATAATACATGTGTGAAGAATTGCATACCTAAAGCTCATACTTTTCCTAAATCAATATTCAGTCATTTCTAGATTAGAATCTGCATATAATTTTTGCATGCAAATCTATATAAAAAAAAATTCTCCTCAATATCAGCCTGGTAATGGTATCCCATTTTATTCCTCACAAACTGGAAGAGGCTGCTAGATGGAGATGGTATTACCATCTGGCAAAGTGAGGCTGCTGTTTCTGGAGCACTGGAGCATTCCTAAACCAGCCAATCATCTTCATTTGCAAAGCAAGAGGGTACATTCCCTCACTATTGCTGCAATAAGATTTAAGTGTATTTTTTTCTAAAATATAACTCTCACAAATGCTTACCATTCACCCCAATTATTGAATTGATGGACTCAGCCTTCTATCCTTTCCAGGTCAGTAAAATAAGGACCCAGATTATTGGGGGCAATATGCTGAGACTCTGTAAACTGCTTGGAGAGGGCTGTAAAGCACTGTGAAGCAGTATATAAGTCTAAGTACTATTGCTATTCAGGTAATACCTTCAGTTACTGTAGGTTATTCTTACTACATTGGAGGAACCCTATTGGATAAGTTCAAATCCAAAGCATATCTAGTCCCCTGTCTCGACTTCCTACCGTTCCTTTCTCCTGAAGTACAGGACTATATGTGCCACATACGTTGTCCTGGATCTCTTAAAATCTAATGTGTGGGAAGTTATTTCCAATTGCCAACTGTCTCTGGGTGGTGACTACACATTGCTTTTTGACTCCACCTACAAAAATATCTTAGTCTATCAAATATAGATTAATCCAGGCCATTTGAATTTAGTTGTTTTTGATCCAAATATGACATAGTGCTGATTCAATAGATATGGTAGAAAGCAGAAGAGAAAAAATTCCATTCACATTGTCCTTTGCTTCTCTCCTTTAGATAGCCTATGTAAAGGAACTCTCAGTTGCTCAACTTGCTCAGCTCACAGTGACAGAAGAAGTGCTCAGCTCCACTGACAAGGTGATGAAAGTATTTCAAAGACTGGGTCATTTCCCAAGCCTTGAAGCCTTAGCAGCATATTGGGATGAATTCAACATTGCCTTTGAAAAGGTATAGTTTTCTTTAAGAAACACTTCAATTTGCATGAATAATTTATGGCTTCTATACTTTTAGTTCCCATTGGGGATGGGTTGGCAACCTAATGCCTTTTTAATGTGTATATGATTTAATGACACAAAGTTGGCTACTTGATACT
Organism: Crotalus tigris; assembly: GCF_016545835.1. Lineage (NCBI taxonomy): Eukaryota > Metazoa > Chordata > Lepidosauria > Squamata > Viperidae > Crotalus > Crotalus tigris. Next base: position 36,729 of record NW_024098451.1, on the reverse strand, counting down.
ATCTATTGTAAATAATAGCAGTATGCTTCTGTCCTAATGGATCATTGTACTCAAAGAAGTATTGCAGTCATTTAGGGGACTGGACCTATCATACACAGGCTTCAATGTATAACCCATCGAGACTTATGATCTGAACAATCATGATATTACAGAATTGATTTTGTGGAAATTTAATAATCATGAATTTTCTCTAAATAATGTTGGTCTAGTAATTCTCAAAAATTTGAAAACTTTCTCTACTAAAATTTGCAAGGCAACCATACATGTTCATGTCATTTGCAATTCCCCAGATTGAAGAAAACAGAACATCCATATTGGTCAATATTGGTCAGGCTGTTTTCCTGTTTTGTTACATAGGTCTGTAAGAAAGGTTTTTTTATGCCTAGCTTCCAAAACTACAAGTCATTTGGATATGAAGATCTGCATTAGCTAGCAGTAATTTGGACAAATTGCCTGTAAGGACCCACCCCACTTTGCATCTTAAGAAGACAGAACTCTTGGAATCTTTCTTCCAACAGGCATCTTTATTAAGAGAAACTGGTTGCAGGTATTCTAGACAGGACTTGGGGTCCAAGCTCTCCCATTCAAGGTTTTAAGGGGTTCTCCAGTAGCCCCACCCAATCACCCCCTTCTTCCAGCGACAGTCTCAGGCATTACACTCCCACCCCCTCTTCCTTACTGCCGGCTGGATGGAGACTTCAGAGAGAACTACATGAAAGGTAATAGCCCCATTCTTATGGTTAGTCCTTTTGATGATATCCATATTCAGTCGCTTTGAAGTGTACTGAAGGAAGTGAGGGCCATAAAGCCCCTTTGTTCACCCCCTTCCCTTCATCGTATGACAGAATCCAGAGAAGGTAGAAATGGGATTTTCTATAGTTGATATCTAGAGATGAAATCTAATTGGATTCTGACATTGCCTTTATTCATCCATTTTTCTCTTTTCCTAACCATCATCAGATGTGGCCATGAAGTACCTCATTCCTTAGGGCAGGCATTTTTTCACTCTTGACAACAGATCTCCCCAAATTACAGTACTCAAAAATAGATTTTCTTGTGAATGGAAGGTGCAAATCAGAAATATTCAAAGCAATTTAAAACAATTCAGACCTACAAAGCTTTTTTCCACTCCGTATGTGGAAAGAGATGGGGGGGGGTCATGCAAAGAGTTTCCAAGATTTTAAACTCTTCTGATGTTCTGTACCCCAACTAGACAATATCCTTGTCCATTTTCATCTTTCCAAGCCTTTTCAATAAGTACAATAATAACTTTTATCAGGCTAATCGAAGACACACAAAGTCTCAGAAGTCGACACACAGAGGGCCCAGGTCTTTGGTCCAGGTAAGATCTTGTACATTGTGGAAAAAAGCCCATCTTAAGTTATTATTTGAACTAATAGCCTCTTCAGTAGTTTAATTATTGTAGGTATCTATATTAACAGCTTGTTGTGCTGAAAAACAGTGTGGTTCTGGATTTTTCAAGGATATGTGACACAGTTTGATAACTTGAACAATTATAGTGGTAAATAATAAAAGCATTAGTTGTCTAGTTTTCAATACACTTTTTCTAAAGTGCCAAATAGGATCTATGTAACAGAATCTTCGATGTATTTATGTGTATTACACTTTCAGGAAACTACTCTGTGCAGTTTACTTAGCTGAATTATCCCACAATGACCTCTGAAAATGGTAGTATTCTCTGAATGAGAATTTGCAAAACCTCCTCTCCAAGAAGTCCTTTAGACCTATATACCCTACTTCCACCTCCTCCCATGAAACAACAGCTTGGTAGTTATTATTGCCACCATACAATATCTTAGTTGGCACTTTCCCCTTTCAAAAGCTATTATTACAAATGAAACACAACCTCCTGGTCCTGTAAAGCTTGGCTCATGGCTAGGAGAATCAACCCTTCATACCTCTTTGCTTTGAAAGATATATCAATTTCACAAGAAAGAAATGCAATCACTTTTATTTGAAAAAAGAATTTGGAAAGATCCCTTTGCAGCTTTAGGTGCAGAATATTCAGTGTCAAAGGATATGAAAATATAGAGCTGTATAAATCAGATATATGACTCAAAAGGATCCCCTATAGAAAAATAGAGACAGCTCTGCAACTCTGCTGTAAAGAGATTCTAAGCTGCATAAAATGCACTTGTTCTGTACATAGAAAATAAAATTTTGCTTCTGCAGTCTTCTGGATCAGAAACATCTGAGGGCAGGAAAAGAAACAATAGATGCAAGCTAATCAAGGAAAAATTAATTTAGAACTAAGGAGAAATTTTCTGACAGTTAGAACAATTAATCAGTGGAATGACTTGCCTCCAGTTATTATGGATGGACAACAATTTGTCTGAAATGGTATCGGGTTTCCTGCTTGAGCAGACGGTTGGACTAGAACAGGGCTTTTCAACCTTTTCACCCATTGTACCACTTTTAGGATAGGGCAACATCCAAGTACCACCAGTTGCCTAGAAAGGTGTCAAAAACTTAATGACCCCCCCCCAAAAAGGGAAAAAAGTGATAAGTACAGGTAGTCCTCGACTTACAACAGTTTGCTTAGTGACTGTTCAAAGTTACAATGGCACTGAAAAAAGTGCCCCCCAAGCCACAGCCGAGCAAGACACCTGCCTGCCCATTCGGCTGTGCTCTTCCTCCTGTCCAAGGTTTTCATTGTTTTGAGCATTTCTGTTGAGGATTGGCAGCGGGGGTGGAGCGGGGGGGTGTTTGGTTTTTATTCCCCCCGTCTGCTGGGTGGTTGCAGCAGGTTTTGGTCACTTCACATGACCCTGGGACACTGTGACCATCATAAATATGAATCAGTTGCCAAAAATCTGAATGTAAATCAAAAGACCCTGGAGATACTGCAACATTCCAGCTGATCGGCGCTTCCTCTGGGCTCAGCAGAAGCACCAGGATCAGGGCCGAGCTCCAGTTGGAGTCTGGCACTGATCCTGGCACTTCCACTGAGCCCTGACAGCCCCAAAGAAGCACCGATCAGCCGGAAAGCAGCACTGATCCTGGCAGCCATCTCTCACTCAGGCTTCTGCGATGCTGCCACTAGTTCAGCTCATTCCCTTCCCCCACTACCACTTTTCTAGGATGGTTGCGTACCACCTGCCAGGTGCCAATGTACCACAGGTAGTACCCATACCACTGGTTGAAAAGCCCTGGACTAGAAGACTTCCAGAGTCCCTTCTAACTCTGTTATTTTGTTATACAAGTTTCTGGTTAAACATTATCTATATCTATTGAAATGACCAGATTCCAGAAGCAACAATTCTCTGGTTGCTTTCTTGGATTTTTTTTTTACAATTTCATGCTTACATACACAACCCCATTTTTTTATCTCTAGCTTTCCAGTTTTAAAAAAATATACTATTACTCTGGTTCTTATATTCATCTTCCAATTATTACTACAAATGGACAAAAATGTAACTAAGAGCATTAACAAAGCATGCTAAAGAATAAATAAGAGATGGTGTGGCAGTGGTTGTGATCTTCCATGAATAATAGATTTATTATCCTGTGATTTGATTTGTCCAGTTGAGAAATAGATACTTCTTGAGTCAAATTTCTGAGATATTTTAAGACTTGATAGGTGTAATGATAAGGAAAAGCATTCCAATTATATTTCATCTATTATTATTAACTATGGAAAACCCCATTCCCGCCTTCCCTGAATTCTGTCATACGATGAAGGGAAGGGTGTGAACAAAGGGGCTTTATGGCCCTCACTTCCTTCAGTACACTTCAAAGAGACTGGATGTGGATACCACCAAAAGGACTAACTAAGCTATTAGCTTTCATGTACTCCTCTCTGAAGTCTACCTCCTGTCGGCAGTGAGAGAAAGGGGGTGGGAATGTAATGCCTGGGACTGTTGCTGGAAGAAGATGCCTGTAACCTGTTTCTCTTAATAAAGATGATTGTTGGAAGAAAGATTCCAAGAGTTCTGTCTTCTTAAGATGCAAAGTGGGGTGGGTCCTTACATTAGATAGGACTTACAAAATTAATCCACCTGGAAGGGAGACCCTTGCCGGGGGGTTTTGCAAAAATTTACCATGTCAGACAATGGAGCAAGAGAGGGGGAAAACTCCCTGGAAAGAGAGCCGCTGACCCAGTTGGAACCTTGCCAGATGTTGGGATCCGAGAGGTCAGATTCCTCAGGAGAAGAGGTGGTAGATACACAAGACCACAAGCCTCGCTGGTCAATGGACATTGGAAAGAAAGGCGAGTGGGAAAAGAAATCAAGAAAGGTGACGTGAGACGGGGGGCCAAGCAACCAGAATGGAAGCAGGAGATGGAGAAATCCGTGCACGCCAGCGAAGAGGAAGGGAGCTGGGCACCGTACTCAGACTGGATCTAGAGAAAGCTATCGACCTGATGAAGAGAACTCTCAGCTCCCTAGGAGAGGAGAATCCTGAGCCCTACGGCCGCCCCAGCTCCTGGAGCCATAAAGGGAGAGACACCGAGGGGGAAGTGGAACCTGCAGCCCAGGAGACATCTGCTGATCCAGTAGTCCCCACCCCCTGCCGAACCACAGATGGCGATCTGGATGGAAGACACTACCACCAACAACGAAGGCACCGATCCATTCCAAGACGTCCGCCGCTGGGTGTGAAATTCAAAGGGGAGCCAACACGCTTGGGGTTTTTCCTAACCCAAGTCCTCAACTACATGGAGGAATACAGGCGGGACATCCCCAGCGACAAGGACCGCATCCGGATCGTGAAATCTGCCCTGGACAGACCGGCCGCAGATTGGGTGGTAAACTTGCATGACTCCAATACCCCAGAGCTCAATGACTTCAACCATTTCATGTCCTCTCTGATAAGGTGATTTGAGGACCCCCTGGATAATCGCAAAGCCTGTGAAAGGATAAAGCAAGGCAAACGCCCAGTGGTCGTATATACGCAAGATTTCTGGGCCATTGCCAGCAAACTGAACTGGCCAGAAGACATCCTCCTTAGCCATTTCAAAAATGGACTAAATTATGACCTATATGATGCTTGCCTGCCCCGAGGGGACCCATACCAACTTGAGGAATGGTATGTCTTGGCAGAGGAAGCAGAGATCAACATATTGAAGAGGCACCACCGAGGAAAACAATGGAGCCACCCCCCCTTAGTTGTCACACGAACCAGTGAAACCATTGGCCACAGCCAAGAAGCAAACGGGGTGTTTCAAGTGCGGAAGAGAAGGGCATCGAGCTGTAGAATGCCGCTCCAAAGCCCCCCAGCACAACCCAGACAGATCCCCGATCAGCAAATCTGAAAAGTCTCCAGCTAAACCAAAAGAAACTGCCACGAGAATGATGGAAATTGTGGAACCCCCCCACCTCCGCTCATCAAGGGGAAAGAACTCCAGCCTACACCTCAGGGCCGGTGGACGCCTCAGACGACAGCTCGGAGGGTGAACCCCTGGTAAGTGGACGCATCGCACCCATCCTCAAGACAGTTAACTATATTAATTCCCCCCATGCCCGAAGCTGTGAAGGTGAAAGCCTTAATAGACTCTGGCTGCACCCGCTGCCTCATTAGCCCAACACTAGTGGGGAATCTGGGCATCCCATTGAGGAGACTGGAACAACCAATCTCATTTGGCCAGTTAGATGGATCCATAGTAGGGGGGGGGGTGCCAGCTACCCTAGCCACTCTATCAATACACCTCTCCCTGGGCAAACATGAGGAGGACATAATGTTTGTGGTGACCCCAGGCATGGAATGCCCAATGATCCTAGGGATGGAATGGTTAAAAAATGGAACCCCTGGGTGAATTGGAGAACAGCAGAAATCAAATTCCCGAAGGGGGACCCTATGGACTTAAAACCCCAAGGGGGACTACGAGAACCAAGAACAGAAAAAGAATCCATGGGGGAGGAAAAGGGGCCACCAAAAATACCAGAGGAATACAGAGACCTTGCTGAAGTTTTCAGTGAAGAGAGGGCAGGTGAGCTTCCCCCCCACTGACCCACAGACTGTGCCATTGAATTCAAGCCTGGGGCAAAACTCCCGAAGCCCAGATTACTCCATGAGCCCAAAGGAGAAGGAGGAAATGGAAAGATTCATTTAAAAAAACCTAGAAAGGGGGTTCATTGAGCCAGCCACGCCTAAAGTGCCTGCCCCAGTCCTCTTTAGAGAGAAGAAGGACGTCTCTTTATACTTATGCGTGGACTATAGGGCCCTGAATACAATCAGTGAAAGCAACCTATACCCTCTGCCCCTCATGAAGGACATGCTGTCACATCTCTCGAAAGGGAAATTTTTGTCTAAACTAGACCTAAGGGAAGCTTACTATCGCGTGAGAAGTAAGGAAGGGGATGAATGGAAGACCGCATTTAATTGCCCCATGGGGTGCTACCAATTCAAAGTCTTGCCATTTGGATTACAAGGGCCCCCCGCAGTATTTATGCAATTAATCAATGATGTTCTAAGGAATCACCTGTTTAAGGGGGTCCTTGTTTACTTAGACGACATTCTTATCTTCACCAAAACAAAAGAGGAACATGTCAACCTTGTCAGAGCAGTTTTAAAGAAACTGCGAGCCGCCCACCTATATGCCAAACTCTCGAAATGCAAATTTACACCAGGAAAGGATAGACTACCTAGTTATCTCATATCCCCCCAGGGCATTGAAATGGACCCTGAGAAGGTCAGAGCAGTGTTAGATTGGGTACCACCCTGCACAAGAAAGCAACTACAAGGTTTCCTGGGCTTTGCAAACTTTTACTGCCAATTCATCCCCTCATTTGCCCAGATAGCCCTGCCCCTCACTAACTTACTAAAGATGAAGGGAGCATCCTCAGTAAAACCTAGCCAGCCACTAACATGGACAATGGAGTGCCAAGCAGCATTTGAGAGATTAAGCGGTATATAAGTCTCATAAATAAATAAATAAATAAATAAATAAATAAATAGACTTTTTTCTGCCGAACCAGTACTGAGGCACCCAGACATGGATAAGCCCTTCATAATACAGGCGGATGCAAGTGATGTGGCAGTGGGGGCTGTTCTATTACAAGAAAACGATGAAGGGGTATTGCAACCCTATGCATATATATCCAAGCAACTCACGGAAACAGAACAGCGCTGGCCTGTATGGGAGAAAGAGGCATATGGGATACGTTGGTCATTACTCATATGGCGACAGTTCCTGGAAGGCAAAAAAATCCCCTTCCAGATGTGGACTGATCACAAAAATTTGGAAGCCCTGAAAGCGCCTAGGAAACTCAATCCCAAACAAGTCTGCTGGTCCCAGCATTTTCACCAGTTCCAATTTAAGCTCAAACATTTGCCAGGGGAAAAGAAATATAACAATATAACAGCACGCAAGCCACAGACGCTAAACCAATGATGGCAGAGTCACAACTGGCAGCACCAGTAACCACCAGAACCCATGCTAAATTAAAACCACAACTGGACAGCCAAACTGGAATTGAATTCCGGAAAAGCTTGGGAACAGATGAATGGTTCCAGAAAAACAAAAATGTGTGCACAATGAGAGACAGGTTGCCTTGGGTAGGGGAAAAGTTATATATACCAACACCCCAACGAGTCACATTCATGCAGCTTTGCCATAACACAAAATCAGTAGAACATTTTGGATTTGTGAAAACTTTACACTTAATTAAACGGCAATTTTGGTGGCCATCCATAAAAAAGGACATAGAAAGCTACATGGCCAGCTGCCCAAAATGTGCAACTGCAAAGAGGTTGCAAGGGAAATTGTCAGGACTATTACAAACAGTGGCAAGTCCCTCAGCCCCCTGGAGAGAAATAGCCATGGACTTTATAGTGGAATTGCCAGAAAGCAATGGGAATACTGCTGTCTGGATGGTCATGGACTTGTTTTCCAAACAGGTGCACTTTATCCCTTGCCAAAAGATTCCCACCGCAAAAGCCTTAGCGAAACTTTTCATCCAGGACATTTATAGAGTGCATGGGGCACCCCAACGCATCATCTCTGATAGGGGAGTGCAATTTACGTCTGCATTTTGGAAGGAATTTTTATCCCTTTTAGGGACCACCCAGGGACTGACATCCAGCCATCATCCACAAGGGAATGGGGGGCTGAAAAAATGAAGTCAGTACTTGAGCAATATTTAAGATGTTTTCTTAATTTCCAACAGACCAATTGGGCGGACTTACTCCCTTTTGCAGAAGTTGCCTACAATAATGCAGTCCACTCCAGCACAGGTTATACTCCTTTTCAAATAGCCATCGGTCAAAGCTTCAACCCCATGCCAGAATTAACCCTAAACGAACCAACCATCCCATCACTGAAAGAATGGATGGAAAAACTACAAAACACCTGGCCAATAGTTAGAAAAGCACTAAATGAAGCTAGGCAGGCATACAAAGCACAAGCTGATAAAAAGGGGTTGAGCCTACACCATTCATTATAGGTGAAATGGTGTACTTATCTACAACATACCTAAAATCCCTACAACCTTGTAAAAACTTGGACCAAAATGTATAGGGCCTTTTCCAATTAAAAGAATCATAAACCCAGTAACAGTAGAATTAGAATTACCAAAAGATCTCAGGCAAATACACCCAATTTTTCATTGCAGCTTGCTGAAAAGAGAGCATCAGTCATTTTTACGGCCAAAAATCCCCCCACCACCACCTCCAATCATGGTGGAAGGTGAACAACACTTCGAAATAAAGGAAATCCTTGACTCTAGGAGATATCATGGAGCGACTCAGTACCTAGTTGCATGGAAATATCTCTCTGCCTCACAAAACGAATGAGTCCATAAACGTCATGTCAGAGCCCCGAAGCTATTAAAGAAGTTTCACACAGAGTATCCTAACAAGTCTGACTAACTTTTATACCTGTTTTGTTTTCTTTCAGGTGGATCTATCTTATTTTTAAGGGGGCAGGATGTCAGAATCCAATTATATTTCATCTCTAGTTATTAACTTCAAAGAGAAAGGGGGCAGGATGTCAGAATCCAATTATATTTCATCTCTAGTTATTAAAACCCCATTCCTGCCTTCCTGGATTCTGTCATACGATGAAGGGAAGGGGATGAACAAAGGGGCTTTATGGCCCTCACTTCCTTCAGTACACTTCAAAGAGACTGGGTGTGGATACCCCCAAAAGGACTAACCATAACAATGGGGCTATTAGCTTTCATGTACTCCTCTCTGAAGTCTACCTCATGTCGGCATTGAGAGAAAGGGGGTGGGAATGTAATGCCTGGGACTGCCGCTGGAAGAAGGGGGTGATGGGGGGGCTACTGGAGAACCCCTTAAAACCTTGAATGGGAGAACTTGGACCCCAAGTCTTGTCTAGAATGCCTCCAACCGTTTCTCTTAATAAAGATGCCTGTTGGAAGAAAGATTCCAAGAGTTCTGTCTTCTTAAGATGCAAAGTGGGGTGGGTCCTTACAAACCCATTTTAAAAGCAGAAATAGAACCACCACTGTTATTTCTTTCTTACCAGCCATCTCACTCAGAGTCATGGTGGGTTTTCATCCCTCTTTTAGCGCACTCTCAACATTTCAATGGAAGTGAAAACATTCTTGCTTACCAAGACAATTGAAAGGTTGCAGAAGGAATTTCCAAGTTTCACAGATCTTGACTATCAACTTTGGTTTGAAAAGAGGCTTGTGATGGTGCTGCCAAGTGTAACCACTGCTATTCTTCAACAAATCCCCATCAGTATTTCCTGCAAAGCCTACGAATCTGTGTGAGTCTTCACTTGTTTGCTAGTTGTTTGGGGGAGGGGAAAGGCTGCAGCCTTATCTTTATATCTAAAAAGGATAAAACGAAAATAAGAATGTACTTTAGCTTAACTTTTTGATTCAATGGTCCATAGCACTGTTTCTTAACCATGTCAACTTGAAGATGTGTGAACCTCCATTTTTTTGAGGAGAATTCTGGGAGTTGGGCTCCCACTGGGCTAGAATAGGATTCAATTCCTGTATGTATTGACTAAATATAACTACAGTAATTTTTGTCTTTCAGGATTGCTGGGATTGACAGCGGTTTTTTTGAAATGTCACAGAAAAGGAAAACAGATATTTTAAACTACATAGTGTCCTTCCTCACCCAAAAGTCTCAAACAACTGGTAACTAATTTAAATATAGAGAGATCTAGAAGAATTAGAACAATGATTAACAAAGATTTCTGTCTGTGCTACTGTTAAGCTATTTGTAGCTCAACAAAATCTCATTAAAGTTCATAAACCTGTGAGATTTAGACATATTTTATTGCATTTTATGTGAAGGCAAATCATATCTGGGAGAAAGCAGTAGAAATCCTGAATTCTTCAGGCATTGATTGCATTTCCAAACCTTAGCTTAGGGAAAATATTGCCATTTATCTTGTATTGACGCTTCATTTAGAAATTGAAGGATGATTTCCAAAGAATGACAACACTAAGAGAAGTGCCAGGATGGTCTTGAAAAGGGTTTATTAAAAAATCGCCCTTGAACATATTTACAGCATCTGAAAGATACTGTACAACCCCAAACAAGTGGGTGAGCTCAAATGACATGGCAATGTTCCAGAAATCAATTCAGTTTTATGGCCCTTTTCCCCACTTCCCACCCTTTGGAATCCTTACGTGATTCTGTTTTCTAGCAAGGGGAAATTAATGCTTATATGTACACTCTTTGGTCAGAAAGGGATTACAGGAGAGCAAGTACAGGAGGTACACAATGGGAAATATACATGGAAAGTAATGCCTTAGCACTGGCTGTTTGCTCAGCATGCTCCCAGATGCTTAGGAGACAGAAAAAAGCCTTTAGGGTGAAACTAATTACAGTCTTGCCAATTTCAGATGTGGAAGGTGTTAATCAACTAAGCTCTCAGAGCTAACTGAGGCCAGCACCTTTTCGATAAGTGCTGCTGCTACCACCATCACTGGGAAGAAAAGCACTGTATGAACAGATAGCTTGTTTAAGCAAACTTTCCTCTCTGCAAGGGGGGAAAGTCTGCAAAGTGGGAGAAAGGGTTAGGATCAGACTACTGGGCACAGGACAACAAGTCTTAAGATGGAGCAGGAAGCAAGGCACAGGGGCATTACTACTGAAAAAAATGAAAATAACATATATATATGTTTAACATATATATATATATATGTTAAACATATATATATGTTTTCTGAGGTTTTCGCGGGTATTTGTATGTAGGTCTTTGGTTGTTCGGGTTTTCTCCCACGTAAAATTGGAAGTGTCTTGGCGACGTTTCGACGAAGTCCCATTCGTCATCTTCAGGCTGGTGCTTTCAGCTTCGTGCCTCGAGCAGCAGTGTGTGGTCTTGGCTGTTTCTTCCTTTTAACTGCCAGTGGAGGTATGAACTGATTGGGTGGGAGCTTGGCTGTGTTCTGATTGGGTGGAGGTGTGTTCTGATTGGTTAGGGGCTTGGCTGTGCTCTGATTGGCTGGGGGGTTGGCTGTGCTCTGATTGGCTGGGGGGTTGGCTGTGCTCTGATTGGCTGGGGGAGTGTTCTGTTTGGTTGTGCTCAGGTTAGTCTGAGTTGCAGAGGGATTCAAGATTTTGGGCTGCCCTGCCATTCCTTGGCTTCGCGTTCGTGGTCGTGCTTCCTCTTCATGGAGGGTGTCAGTTTGCTTCATGTATGGATTGGGGGGGTTTAAAGTGGCTAATGATGCAGCTGTGGTCTGGCTTCTGGTTTGTGGTCGTGCCTCATAGTCAGTGTGGCTTTGGGTTTGTTTTTTGCGTGGATGTTTGGTGGTGACATCCTGTGTGGTTTTTGTGAGTGTGGGTCTGGTATCATTTTTTGTGTTAGGGAGTCGTTTGTCAATGAGGGCGGGTTTCCAAATGGCTGGTAGGCGGGAGGTATCATCTCGCTTGTTCATGCTGTGTGGGCGTTTTTCTATCTCGATGGCTTCTCTGATTATTCTGTTATTAAAATGTTCACTTTTGGCAATGGTTCTGGTATTTTTAAAGTCAATTTCATGTCCTGTAGCTTTAAGGTGTTGGACCAGGGAAGATGTTGGTTCCTCTTTTTTGACTGAGTTCTTATGTTCTTCAATGCGTGCACTTATTCTTCTGTTGGTTTGTCCGATGTATGTGGTGGGACAAGTGGTGCATGGGATTTCGTATACTCCTTGATTTTCTAATTCAATTTTATCTTTGGGGTTTCTAAGGATGGTGGATATTTTTCTGTTTGTGCAGAATGCTGTTTTGATGTTGTGTTTATGGAGGATCTTACTGATTCTGTCTGTGGTGCCTTTTATGTATGGGAGGAGGGCTTTGCCGTTTTCTTGTTCTTTGTCTTGGATTTTAGTGGGGGTTTCTTTTTGGATTAGGTTTGTAATCTTATTTCTATGGAATCCATTGGATGTTAGTACATTGGTGAGAGTGTGTAGTTCGGGTTTTAGGTGTTGTTCGTCAGCTAAGCATTTTGTTCTGGAGATGAGTGTCTTGGCTACAGAGTTGATCTGTGCTGGGTGGTGGTGTGAGAGAGCGTGCAGATAGCGGTTTGTGTGTGTTTTCTTCTGGTAGATGGTGTGTCCTAGGGAGCCATTGGATTTCTTGTAGACTAAGACATCCAGGAAGGGAAGTTGGTTGTTAGCTTCTGTTTCCATGGTGAACTGTATTTTGGGGTGTAGGCTGTTGAGGTGTGTGAGGAAGTTGTCCAGTTTTTCTTTCCCATGTGGCCAGATTATGAAGGTGTCGTCTACGTATCTGAGCCAGAGTTTGGGTTTGTGATCCGATTTTTCTAGAGCTTGGGTTTCAAACTACACACTCTCACCAATGTACTAACATCCAATGGATTCCATAGAAATAAGATTACAAACCTAATCCAAAAAGAAATCCCCACTAAAATCCAAGACAAAGAACAAGAAAACGGCAAAGCCCTCCTCCCATACATAAAAGGCACCACAGACAGAATCAGTAAGATCCTCCATAAACACAACATCAAAACAGCATTCTGCACAAACAGAAAAATATCCACCATCCTTAGAAACCCCAAAGATAAAATTGAATTAGAAAATCAAGGAGTATACGAAATCCCATGCACCACTTGTCCCACCACATACATCGGACAAACCAACAGAAGAATAAGTGCACGCATTGAAGAACATAAGAACTCAGTCAAAAAAGAGGAACCAACATCTTCCCTGGTCCAACACCTTAAAGCCACAGGACATGAAATTGACTTTAAAAATACCAGAACCATTGCCAAAAGTGAACATTTTAATAACAGAATAATCAGAGAAGCCATCGAGATAGAAAAACGCCCACACAGCATGAACAAGCGAGATGATACCTCCCGCCTACCAGCCATTTGGAAACCCGCCCTTATTGACAAACGACTCCCAAAAAATGATACCAGACCCACACTCACAAAAACCACACAGGATGTCACCACCACACATCCACGCAAAAAACAAACCCAAAGCCACACCGATGATGAGGCACGACCACAAACCAGAAGCCAGACCACAGCTGCATCATTAGCCACTTTAAACCCCCCCAATCCATACATGAAGCAAACTGACACCCTCCATGAAGAAGCACGACCACGAACGCGAAGCCAAGGAATGGCAGGGCAGCCCAAAATCTTGAATCCCTCTGCAACTCAGACTAACCTGAGCACAACCAAACAGAACACTCCCCCAGCCAATCAGAGCACAGCCAACCCCCAGCCAATCAGAGCACAGCCAACCCCCCAGCCAATCAGAGCACAGCCAAGCCCCTAACCAATCAGAACACACCTCCACCCAATCAGAACACAGCCAAGCTCCCACCCAATCAGTTCATACCTCCACTGGCAGTTAAAAGGAAGAAACAGCCAAGACCACACACTGCTGCTCGAGGCACGAAGCTGAAAGCACCAGCCTGAAGATGACGAATGGGACTTCGTCGAAACGTCGCCAAGACACTTCCAATTTTACGTGGGAGAAAACCCGAACAACCAAAGACCTACATATATATATATATATATATATATATATATATATATATATATATATATAGAGGTAATCATTATGTCTGAAGATGCAATTATAATAATTAATTTGCACTAAAGTAGAATTTAATTTGGGAGGAGAACCACAGTCCTCAATAAAGAAGTTGGCTCACAATTTTTATTTTTGCATGCTTTTGTAGGTCCTATCTGTTCTGAAAAAACCACAACCAGAAATTGGCTCCTCACATTCTTTAGGAGATTCTCTATGACTATGCCATACATTCAGTTGATTTCCTACTACCGCCAGACCTTTGATGTAGTAAGTCTTTTGTGGAGGTTTGGACTTGAGCCTGCCACATCTTTTGGTTTCTAGGCATATAAGAGACCTCCCACAGCAGAGCTATTTTGCCTAGTGGTATTGATCTAATGCCCCATTTCTCCAGATGTAGGGTAAAAAGAAAACTATGCTTGCTATTAGCTAGGGCAAGATTGACTGTCTCCTAGTGAAGAATTGAGGGAAAGAAAACATGTGAGATGTGAGATTGATTCTTTCAGAAGGGTGCTTGGATATTAAAGACTAGAAATGGAAAAATCAGCACTCTTCTACTTAAAAAAGAATACTGTACAGTATAGCAACTGAAAAAAGGTAGACTGGGGCCTTTTTTTCATCAGTCAGTCAGTCATCAATTACAGAAATCTGTCATCTTCAAGCGAACTATTGCCCTTCCATGATAAGTGAGAAGGAAGAGTGACAAAGGGAATTGCACAATCAAAATGGCACACTATTCCTCTAATCCAGTGGTTCTCAGCCTTTTTAATGCCGCGACCCCCAACCGGTTGTAAGTCGAGGACTACTCAACTGGTGCAGCACCATCTGCAGAATGGGATTTTTGGTGGGCTCAGCAGGGCAGAGACAGCCTGGACAATTCCTATTGGCTTTTGAAAGCCAATAGAATTAGACTCTATTCAAGAGAGTCTATTCTATTGGCTTTCAAAAGCCAATAGAATAAAAGGGAGTACCACAGCTAAGGAAAAGGGGGAAAAATGGCGGACTGCGTTGTTTGGCGACCCCGTGAAATGGTGGTTCGACCCCAAATGGGGTCCCAACCCACAGGTTGAGAACCACTGCTCTAATCTGACAATTTCTGTATTGGACCAGCTGGCTGGGAATTTGGGAGTTACCTGTAAACTGCTTGGAGAAGATGACTTGTTATTGGCCATATCCACTATGATAGCCAGCCTAGTAATCTGAGTAATAGTGTGACTTATTAAACAATGTTGAAGCAAATGAAGAGTGGGAGATTTTATTATTATTTGCTTACAGGTCTCTCTTTCATATCTATCTATCTACAGTATCTATCTATCTATCTATCTATCTATCTATCTATCTATCTATCTGTCTGTCTATCTATCTATCATTTGTCTGTCAGTCTGTCTGTCTGTCTGTCATCTCAGATACATAAATATTTATATATTTTCCCCAACAGTACACAGTTTTGGATCTATTAACTCCAAAACAAATCGGGGATATGATAATCCATTCTGACACTTTGACCAACATCTCTTTGGCAAAACATCTTGTGGTCTTCTTCCAAGGTAGCAGCTTCAGCGATGTCCAGATGATTCTCAAAGAATTCACCCAAGCTGCTATTAAGGTTTGTCTCCCTAGTTCTCCACCTCTGCCCCCAGTCCATTTTTATGAGAAAAACATGGTTACTGAAGGTGGTTGTTTCAAAATGTCAGCACTATTTGCACTGATAATTCCATTAGTGACTTATCAGTAACTTGGTTTCTTCAAATAAATTAATCAAAATCTATAATAGAAATCTATATATTCTTAAAAATCTGCTTTGTTCTCCTCTCTTCAGTGGAACAGTTTTGTGATTTGGCATTTTTTCTTATTTTATTTTCCAAAAATTGAAATGTTCATTGGATTACATGGGAGCAGATGGAAATTTCACTTTCTTTTTAAAAAGTGTTTGCCACGTTGTTTATTGTATGATCATTCTAGAAAATGCCAAAGTCAGGGAGCCTCTCTTCAAATAACATTTTTGTAAGTGTTTTAAAACATTTTTAAACTATGAAGAGACCTTTTCACCAGTTTTTACATAAAAAAGAAACCAATCTCTCAAGAACAAGCCCTGGGATTGTAAACATACAGGGCAGATGCCTCGATGAGTGGTCATGAACCACTTTAAACTGTAGAGAATAAAGAATTTATATTTGAATATTTCTTATATAAAAATCATCTCTATACAATCATAATTAGCAGGGTCAAGGGTAATGCAAGGGTAAAACTTGTTTTCCGTGGCCAGGGTTTTCTAGATACAAATATGGATCTCTTCTCCATTCTCATTCTCCATGTTTTCAATTTGGTGACTTTCTTGTAATCACTGTGCAGCACAAGATTGTTGTCCTTCCAAACCTGGAAGTGACCCAGTTGCTCTTGACAAATTTCCTGGAACTGGCATCTTCTCACCTGGAGATGTATACTGCAATTGATTGGAACATCACATTCCAGCAAGATCTATGGTTCCTTGCTTATGCATTCAATACTACAACACTTACTTACATCATTCCCCAAGACTATGCATCCTTCGTGGTTATGTACGTATTCGATACATTTGCTATTATAGCAGGAGTCTCTAGCCTTTCTGTACGAGTGAGCACTTTTCATATTTTTAAAGTATGTTGTGCAAGTTTAGAGACAATGTTGGTGGTTCCTTAAAGAAGTCCATTTACAAAATGGCCAAAATTGTGAGTCTGGGCAATTATAGAACAAATTAGTGAGGTTGCTCTCTACCATCTTTCTCAATCCTCAGACACCCATTTTCAGTCCCTGACTTATCGTCTTTTTTTTTTTTTTTTTTTTTTTTACCAAGGGAGCTCACTTGCAAACAAAGCACTGGATTCCTTGCACATTTTCTAAGACCAGCCTGGCTACTACAGAAGAGACTATTAGACTACAGAGGGTACTCTAATATCCCCCAGGTGGCTTAGACCTTAACTATCAAAGCCTCAGTCAATAAGACTTGGGACTTATAATCTAGAACAGTTTGCCTACATTAGGCTTATTTGTGTATTTGTAAGCTGCCCCAATTATACCGACTTGTGAGTGATGTACAACAATGCAAGAAATAACACACATCGCCATGTATAATATAGTAAAATAGTAACAAATAATAATAAAGACAGTTGCCCAGTTGGCCAAAATGGTATGGCCTTCCAAACCTTATGACTTTCAAGGGGGTTGGGGCCAGTTTTACCTTTTGTATGTGTGTGCCTTTAAGTCAGTTTCTGACTCTTTGATAAGTCCTGCAGTTTTCATGGCAACATTTGCCATTGCCTCCTTCATGGGGCTGAGAGAGAGTGGCTGCCCCTGATCACTCAGCTGGCTTCATGTCAAAGGTGGAACTAGAACTCATGTTGGTGCCCCACACTGCCTCTCCTATGTTTTACTTAGGGGGAAGAGGATTCTAAAGTGCAGGGCTAGTGCCAGAAAGGCCTGATTTCTGCCCCTTTCCCACTACTACTTGATGGAATAGGCCCCTCAGCAGTTCTTCCGTTTTCAGATTCAATCCCTACTGAGTTTACCTAACATCTCTTTGGTTGGAGGTTAATCTCTGGGTTAACCCATAAATGAGTTCTAACGGTTCTGCATCAAGGTGGTTCTGCCAGGACAGAAAAGAAATTTGGGAAGAACACATCCTGTAGTCCAAATGAACTGTGGTAATATCTTCTGGGAGCTCTTGCATGCAAAAATCTCAGTGATTGTGAACGATTGAGTCATTTTCCGTTGTTACTTGTGTCTTTTCAGTGTCTCAAGGTTTAGCAATGCACATGACCAAATGTCAGAAACCTCAAAGAGAGCTGTAGTGCTCTGGATTATTCACTATCTCAAGGAATTTAAAGGTAATCTGACATCAGACTCATGCTATCTTTGACAGATTTAAGAGCTGTCTCCATTGGAATGATCTCTGATCATAGCGTTCCATTACTCATTTCCTAATGACAGCTGGTCACTGAGATGTGTCATAACACTAGGTGTGCTTCATGTCCCATGAACACGTGAGACAGCAAAGAGAGGGGTAGATAAATTCACATATAAAATGTGCTGTTCCAGGAAAAAGGGAATTATTTCTGATTTGCCATCCTGCTGCCCCAGAGAGCTGTTTCTATGAGCTTAAGTATAGTCAAGCCATTTTTAGTGAGGGATTACAATGGTGATGAGTGCATCATTCTGAAGTGTGAATGGCCAGTTTGGGGTCAGGTCATTCTGAAGTTCTATTTATGGGGCTGCTAACAGCCATCGCTGATAGCACATGATTGATTTCTGAGAGAGACATCTCAGCTCTCCCCCCCCCCTTAAACAATTTCCGTTTGGTAGGGGTGAGAATGATGGGCAGTTGTAAATAGAAATAAACAGGGCTTTTTTTGTCATAGAACACCCAGAACGGAGTTCAGGCACCTTTTTTGGATGGAACCAGGGTAGGCAAGGCGGGTTGTATGACATGTGTGCGCGTTCCGGCACCTTTTTTTTTTTTAACAAAAAAAGCACTGGAAATAAATATGCTTTGCGTTGGTTAAAGAGAGGGTCAAGTTCTCCTCCGTATAGTGAATTGCATGGTAAGGTATAGTGTTTGCACTGGATAAACTCTGTATTTCATGAGTTCCCTTGTTCCTTATTCAGCATATCACATGGAGTTCAGTGATGAATGGATCCATCAGGCATGGGGCTTGTTCTTCCATGATGCCACCTTGGAAGAAGTGAAATCCACTCATGAGAAGTTTGACCCTGTGAGTATGATTTATTGCTTAGCAGCTAATTTAGACCACAGTGATTGTGGGGGCAGAAGGTATGTGTGTATTCTCAAAGCGATTTGAAAAATGTACTTTGAACCTTATGCAACCCTTTATTATTTCTTAGAGAAGGCCAAATTCTTGCAGGTGTCATGCAATTGTCTTAGGAAATCTGCCTTGTCTTGTCTTGTTTTGTGTCTGTCTGTCTGTCTGTCTGTCTATCTATCTATCTGTCTGTCTGTCTGTCTGTCTGTCTGTCTGCCTGCCTGCCTGCCTGCCTACCTACCTACCTACCTACCTACCTACCTACCTACCTATCATCAAATTTATATAGCCACCAATCTCATCAAAAGTGACTGTGGGTGGTGCACAACAATGATATTCAAATAACAATGTAAAATCCATAAATATAAAATTCAAAAAAATCATATTAATAAATGTCATAAAAACCAAAGATAGAAATGCTAGGTGATGAGAAGGACAAATATGGATACCTCAAAAATAGTAATCTCAGCAGGCCTTGAGGGCTTTTTGGAAAATCAAAAGAGATGGGGTTAGATTCAGGGGGAAGAATGTTCTATAAGGATGGTGCTGTGGCAGAGAAGGTGTTTCTCCTGGGAACTACCAAATGTAGGTCCCTAACCAACAGAACCCACAACATGACTTCTCTGCCAGGTCTAATGGGCTGGGCTGATATCACTGGAGAGACATAGTTCCCTCAAATTATTCTTGTTCCTTGAACGAATAGGAAAGAAATGGTATAATTCTACAAGGTCCAGAGCAATTGATACTATTGTTCTTCAAGCAGCCCTGCTTGTCAGTGTGCTTGCATATGCAATTCAAGGTGCTAGTTGTCATATATAAAGCCTTCTGTAAGGACCCACCCCACTTTGCATCTTAAGAAGACAGAACTCTTGGAATAGCTCTTCCAACAGGAATCCTTTATTAAGAGAAAATGGTTGCAGGCATGCTAGACAGGACTTGGGGTTCAAGCTCTCCCATTCAAGGTTTTTAGGGGTTCCCCAGTAGTCCCACCCAATCAACCCCCCTTCCAGTGATAGTTTCAAGTATCACAATTCCATCCCCTTTCTTCTTCCGTCGGGATGGAGACTTCAGATAACTACATGAAAGGCAATTACTCTTCTTTGATATGTTAACGCTTAGAGGCCACAATAAACACCCATTCAGTCCTTTGAAGTGTGCTGAAGGAAGTGAGGGCCATAAAGCCCCTTTGCTCTCCCCCTTTTCTCCCTCTTATGGCAGAATCCAGAGAAGGCAGAATTGGGAGTTTCTATGTTTGATAATTAAAGATGAAATATAATTGGATTCTGACATCCGGCCCCTCTTAACAATAAGAGAGATCCACCTGAAAGAAAACACAAGTAAAAAAATTTAGTTAGGCTTGTTAGGATACTCTGTGTGAAACTTCTTCAATAGCTTCGGGGCTCTGACGTGACGTTTATGGACCCACTCATTTTGTGAGGCAGGGAGGTGTTTCCAGGCAACTAGGTACTGAGTTTTTCCACGATATCTCCTAGAGTCAAGGATCTCTTTTATTTCGAAGTGTTGTTCCCCCTCCACCATGATTGGAGGTGGTGGGGGGGGGATTTTTGGCCGTAGAGGTGACTGATGCTCTCTTTTCAGCAAGCTGCAATGAAAAATTTGGTGTATTTGCCTGAGGTTTTTGGGTAATTCTAATTCTACTGTTACTGGATTTATGATCCTTTTAATTGGAAAAGGTCCTATATATTTTGGTCCAAGTTTTTTTACAGGGCTGTAGGGACTTTAGGTATTTTGTAGATAAGTACACCATTTCTCCTATAATGAATGGTGTAGGCTCAACCCTTTTTTTATCGGCTTGTGCTTTGTATGCCCGCCTAGCGTCATCTAGTGATTTTCTGACTATTGGCCAGGTGTTTTGTAGGCTTTCCATCCATTCTTTCAGTGAAGGGATCGTTGGTTCTTTTGGGGTCAACTCTGGCATAGGGTTGACACTTTGGCCGTTGGCTATTTGAAAAGGAGTGTAGCCTGTGCTGGAGTGGACTGCATTATTGTAGGCAACTTCTGCAAAAGGAAGTAAGTCCGTCCAATCACTCTGTTGGAAATTTAAAAAACATCTCAAATATTGCTCAAGTACCGACTGGCAGCGTTCCGCTTGTCCATCTGTCTGAGGGTGATGGCTAGATGTCAGTCCTGAGTGGTCCCTAAGAGGGATAAAAATTCCTTCCAAAATGTAGACGTAAATTGCACTCCCCTATCAGAGATGATGCGTTGGGGTGCCCCGTGCAATCTGTAAATGTGCGGGATAAAAAGTTTTGCTAAGGCCTTTGCAGTGGGAATTTTTTGGCAAGGGATAAAGTGCACCTGTTTGGAAAATAGGTCCGTGACTGTCCAGATAACAGTATCCCCATTGCTTTCAGGCAATTCCACTATAAAATCCATGGCTATTTCCCTCCAGGGGGCTGAGGGACTTGCCACTGGTTGTAACAGCCCTGGCGATTTCCCTTGCAACCTCTTTGCTGATGCACAGGTTGGGCAGCTGGCAACATAACTTTCTATGTCCTTTTTTTTTGATGGCCACCAAAATTGCCGTTTAATTAAGTGTAGAGTTTTTACAAATCCAAAATGCCCTGCTGATTTTGTGTCATGGCAAAGTTGCATGAAAGTTAGTCTTTGAGTTGTTGGTATATATAACTTTTCCCCTACCCAAGGCAATCCGTCTCTCTTTGTGCACACATGTTTGTTTTTCTGGAACCAATCATCTGTTTCCAAACTTTTTCTGAATTCAATCCCAGTTTGGCTGTCCAGTTGTGGTTTTATTTTTGCTTGGGTTCTTGTGGTTACTGGCGCTGCCAGTTGTGATTCTGCCATTATTGGTCTAGAGTCTGTGGTTCGTGCGCTGTTATATTGGGGCATGCGAGATAGTGCATCTGCCAGGAAGTTCTTTCTTCCTGGTAAATGTTTGAGCTTAAATTGGAATTGGTGAAAATGCTTGGACCAGCGGGCTTGTTTGGGATTGAGTTTCCTGGGAGTTTTCAGGGCTTCTAAATTTTTGTGATCAGTCCATACCTGGAAGGGGATTTTGTTGCCTTCCAGGAACTGTCGCCACGTGAGTAATGCCCCACGTATCCCATAAGCCTCCTTCTCCCATACGGGCCAGCGCTGTTCTGTTTCCGTGAGTTTCTTAGATGTATATGCACAGGGTTGCAATACTGCATCATCATTGTCTTGTAATAGCACAGCCCCCACTGCCACATCACTTGCATCTGCCTGTATTATGAAGGGCTTGTCCATATCTGGGTGCCTTAGTACTGGTTCGGCAGAAAAAAGTCTCTTTAGTCTCTCAAACGCTGCTTGGCACTCCATTGTCCAGGTTAGTGGCTGGCTAGGTTTTACTGAGGATGTTCCCTTCGTTTTGAGTAAGTTGGTGAGGGGCAAGGCTATCTGTGCAAATGAGGGGATGAATTGGCGGTAAAAATTTGCAAAGCCCAGGAAACTTTGTAGTTGTTTTCTTGTGCGGGGTGGTGCCCATTCTAATACTGCTCTGACCTTCTCTGGGTCCATTTCAATGCGCTGTGGGGATATGCGATAGCCTAGGTAGTCTATCCTTTCCTGGTGGAATTCGCATTTTGAGAGTTTGGCATATAGGTGAGCGGCTCGCAGCTTCTTTAAAACCGCTCTGACAAGTTTGCCGTGTTCTTCTTTTGTTTCGGTAAAGATAAGAATGTCGTCCAAGTAAACAAGGACCCCCTTAAACAGGTGCTCCCTTAGAACGTCATTGATTAATTGCATAAATACTGCAGGGCCCCCTTGTAATCC
This sequence comes from Crotalus tigris, assembly GCF_016545835.1. Classification (NCBI taxonomy): domain Eukaryota; kingdom Metazoa; phylum Chordata; class Lepidosauria; order Squamata; family Viperidae; genus Crotalus; species Crotalus tigris. The sequence goes on along the minus strand of NW_024098451.1, from coordinate 14,219 downwards.
AAATGGCAAGACTTTGAATTGATAGCACCCCATGGGGCAGTTAAATGCAGTCTTCCATTCGTCCCCTTCCTTGATTCTCACGCGATAGTAAGCTTCCCTTAAGTCTAGTTTAGAAAAAATTTTCCCTTTCGCTAGGTGTGACAGCATGTCTTTCATGAGGGGCAGCGGGTATAGGTTGCTTTCACTGATTGTGTTCAGGGCCCTATAATCCACGCATAAACGTAAAGAGCCATCCTTCTTCTCTCTAAAAAGGACCGGGGCAGCCACTTTAGGCTTGGCTGGCTCAATGAAACCTCTCTCCAGGTTTTTTTTTTATAAATCTTTCCATTTCCTCCTTCTCCGTTGGGCTCATGGAGTATAATCTGGGCTTCGGGAGTTTTGCCCCAGGCTTGAATTCAATGGTAAGTCTGTGGGTCGGTGGGGGGGAGCTCATCTGCCCTCTCCTCACTGAAAACTTCAGCAAGGTCTCTATATTCCTCTGGTATTTCTGTTAATCTTTTTTCCTCTCCTCTGGATGCTTTTTCTATTCTTGATTCTGGTAGCCTCTCTTGGGGTTTTAAGTCCATAGGGTCCCCCTTCGGGAATTTGATTTCTGTCGTCCTCCAATTTACCCAGGGGTTCCATTTTTTCAACCATTCCATCCCTAGAATCAATGGGCATTCCATACCTGGGGTCACCACAAACGTTAAGTCCTCTTCATGGTTGCCCAGGGAGAGGTGTATTGGCAGAGTGGCTAGGGTAGCTGGCAACCCCCCTGCTATGGATCCATCTAGCTGGCCAAATGAGATTGGTTGTTCCAGTCTCCTGGATGGGATGCCCAGATTCCCCACTAGTGTTGGGCTAATGAGGCAGCGGGTGCAGCCAGAGTCTATTAAGGCATTCACCTTCACAGCTTCGGGCATGGGGGGGATTAATATAGTCACTGTTTTGAAGATGGGTGTGATGCGTCCACTTACCAGGGGTTCGCCTTCCGAGCTGTCATCTGAGGCATCCACCGTCCCTGTGGTGTAGGCTGGAGTTCTTTCCCCTTGGTGAGCAGAGTTGGGGTTTTCTGCAATTTCCATCATTTTCATGGCTGTTTCTTTTGGCTTAGCTGAATACCCTCTGGGTTTGTTGATTGGGGATCTGTCTGGGTTGTGCTGGGGGGCCTTTGATCGGCATTCTACAGCTCGATGCCCTTCTCTTCCGCACTTGAAACACCCCATCTGCTTCTTGGCTGTATCCGATGATTTCACCGGTTGGTGTGTCAGCTCAGGCGGGGGGCGGCTCCATTGTTTTCCTCGGCGATGCCTCTTCAATATGTCGACCTCTGCTTCCTCTGCCAAGACGTACCATTCCTCAAGTCGATGTGGGTCTCCTCGGGGCAGGCAAGCATCATATAGATCATAGTTTAGTCCGTCTTTGAAACGGCCAAGGAGGATGTCTTCTGGCCAATTCAGTTTGCTGGCAATGGCTCGGAATTCTTGTGTATACTCAGCCACTGGGCGTATGCCCTGCCTCATCGTTGTTATTCTTTCACGGGCTTTGCGATCAGCCAGGGGGTCTTCAAACCGTCTTCTCAACGATGACATGAAACGGTTGAAGTTACTGAGTTCTGGGGCATTGGAGTCATGCAGGTTCACCACCCAATCTGCAGCTGGTCCATCCAGGGCAGATTGCACGATCCGGATGCGGGCTTTGTCGCTGGGGATGTCCTGCCCATATTCCTCCATGTAGCTGAGGACTTGGGTTAGGAAAAACCCCAAGCGTGTTGGCTCCCCTTTGAATTTAACCTCCAACGGTGGACGTCTTGGAATGGATCGGTGCCTCCATTGTGGGTGGTAGTGTCTTCCGTCCAGATTTCCATCTGTGGTCCGGTAGGGGGTGGGAGCTCCTGGATCCGTAAATGTCCCTGGGGTTGCAGGTTCCACGTCCCCCTCGGTGTCTCTCCCTTTGTGGCTCCAGGACCTGGGGCGGGCGTAGGGCTCAGGAATCTCCTCTCCTAGGGAGCTGAGAGTTCTCTTCATCAGGTCAATAGCTCTCTCTAGGATCCAGTCTGAGTACTGCATACAGCTTCCTCCCTCTTCACTTGCGTGCAGGGATTTCTCCATCTCCTGCTTCCATTCTGGTTGCTTGGTCCCCCGTCTCAGGGTCACTTTTCTTGATTACTTTCCCCACTCGCTTTTCTTTCCAACGCCCATCGACCAGCTAGGCTTGTGGTCCTGTGTCTCCACCACTTCTTCTTCTGAGAAATCTGGCCTCTCGGATCCCAACATCTGGCAAGGTTCCAACTGGTTCAGCGGCTCTCTTTCCAGGGAGTTTTCTCCCTCTCTTGCTTCGTTGTCTGACATGGTAAATTTTTGCAAAATCCCCCGGCAAGGGTCTACCTTCCAGGTTGATTAATTTTGCAAGTCCTGTCTAATGTAAGGACCCACCCCACTTTGCATCTTAAGAAGACAGAACTCTTGGAATAGCTCTTCCAACAGGAATCCTTTATTAAGAGAAAATGGTTGCAGGCATGCTAGACAGGACTTTGGGTTCAAGCTCTCCCATTCAAGGTTTTAAGGGGTTCCCCAGTAGTCCCACCCAATCAACCCCCCTTCCAGTGATAGTTTCAAGTATCACAATTCCATCCACTTTCTTCTTCCGTCTGGATGGAGACTTCAGATAACTACATGAAAGGCAATTACTCTTCTTTGATATGTTAAAGCTTAGAGGCCACAATAAACACACATTCAGTCCTTTGAAGGGTGCTGAAGGAAGTGAGGGCCATAAAGCCCCTTTGCTCTCCCCCTTTTCTCCCTCTTATGGCAGAATCCAGAGAAGGCAGAATTGGGAGTTTCTATGTTTGATAATTAAAGATGAAATATAATTGGATTCTGACACCTTCATGGCATAGCCTGGTTATCTGAGTGACTGCCAATCTTCAATAGTTTCTGTCACTAAGATTGGGCATAGTAGAAAGACAGCCATAGAGAGTCATTTTGGTCTAGTGATGAAGAACCAGATTAGAAACCAGGAGACAGTGACTTTGGGCCAATTGCCAGGAAACTATGAGTTCCAGTCTCACTTTAGGCAAGAAAGTCAGCTGAGTGCTTTGCGCCAGTCACTCTTTCTCAGCCCAACTCACCGTAACAGGATTGTTATAATGAAGAAAATAGGAAGAGGAAGGGATATTGGGTATATTTCCCATCTTGAGTTATTTATAATGGCATTAAAACAATCTAAAATAAAAAATAAATAGGCATGCTCCAAGTACCTTTAATTAAAAATGCCATTTTCAGAATCTAGGAAATGTTCTGTCATGGCACCTGCCCTCTGAAGGTGTAACCTCCCAGAAGTCTGTATGGCTCCCACTAGGTGATGTTCAAAAAGTTGCTGAAAGCCTTTCTGTTCCTTCAGCCCTTATGTCAGGTGGTGTCGAGACCTATAAAATGTTGTTTAATTAATTATTGTTTTCTCTTTATTCTGATTGCATAGTCTACAGTCTTATGAAATTGTGTGATCTCTAAATTGCACAAATAAATTTCAAAATAAATTACTGAAGCATACAGTCCTCAAGATCCCTTTAAAAAAAATTGTTCAAGATACTGACCTTGCATGGAAGCTCAATTCAACAACCTGGCAAAACTCAATAAAGGAGTTTCCCTGGTGCTGGCAGTATCCTCCTTTTTCATTTCAAATGGAAGAAAGAGCTGACTAGTGACCAGGAACCATCTTTATTTTCTAGTTTCATCTCTTACATTTCCTGGATGTTCGCCAGCTGATTGACTTCATTGCGACATCAAATGCATTGGTCAATGTGACCACAATGATGCATGTTCTTTCGACCCTAAAGGATAAAAACTCTGAAATTTGTCTTGCCAAAATGGATGAATTCTTGACAAGGCTCAACTTGGTCATTGAACAGGTAATTTCTCAGAAAATATGGGGAATATTTTGCAGGTAGGGTCATATGCTTTCACGGATCATCTATTGGGGCTTCATGCCTTCAAGAGCAGGGGCAACTGAGTTCATCCTTTCTGCCTTCTCTCATCTTCCTTTTTTCCCAGCAAGCTCTTATGTAAGAAGCAAATTATTCTTGCTGGCTTTCTGGACCGATGGCTTGAGGGACACATGAGGATTTCGAAGTCTGCAGTTTCCAGTCCCCAGAATAAAACATTACATTTATCTTAGATTTGTTAGTTGGATGAGGTTTCCTTTTTACATCAGTTGAATGGGGTGGCTGGCATGGAAGAGAGGGTAGGACAGTGTATTTCAGTGGTGTTGGTTAATGGGAAATATGGAAGGCCACGGGGAGGTGCTCATGGGGAAAGCGACCTCGGTATTTCATATTGGTCTCATGTTCTGCCTCCTCGCACTCACCTCATTTACATGGTCAGCAGAGCTGTGGGGTCCAGGTTTTAGGTTGCTGCTTTTAAATGCCAGATCAGCCTATAGTAAATTAGATCTCTCAGCAGCCCCCAATAACATTGACCATACTACAGGTAATACTTGACTTACAGCAGTTCATTTAGTGACCGTTCAAAGTTACAATGGCACTGAAAAAAGTGACGATGACCATTTTTCTACTTACGACCGTTGCAGCATCCTCATGGTCACATGATCAAAATTTGGATGCTTGCAGTATCACATGATCAGCTTTTGCAAACTTCTGACAAGCAAAATCAATGGGGAAGCCAGATTCACTTAACAACCATATTGCTAACTTAACAACTGCAATGATTCACTTAACAACTGTGGCATGAAAGATTGTAAAGTGGGGCAAAATTCACTTAACAACTATCTCACTTAGCAATATAAATTTTGGGGTCAATTGTGGTCATAGGTCGAGGATTACCTGTATCCTTCCGGAGTGGCTTTGGGAGTAGGAACTCTGGTTGTCCTGGTTCACTTCCTTTCACTGTGATTGTTCTGAGTGGGTCTTAAGAAGTAAGAGGCCTGACCTTTGTCCCCTGTTTTGCAGGGTCCTGTGGGGCTCAGTACTTTCTCCACTTCTGTTTAACATCTACATAAAACAGTTGGGTGAGATCATCTGCTACTGTGGGCTAAGATATCAATAGCTATAGGTCACAGTCAATAGCTATAGCTCACAGTGAGTTAAATGATGCTGGCACCTCCCACCCACAGTGCTGGGAGAGGGAGGCCTCCAGAGAGGGATGGAGCCCACCATATGACACATTTGATTGTTGTCACTGGGGAGGGAGGGTATTTCCTTTTATTGTTTTTTATTGGGGTTTTATCTTTGCAAGCCACCCAGGGTCACTGAGATTGAGTTAAATAGCCATACAAATTTTCATACACAAATAAAAATATGTATCTTATATATAGCAATTTGCATCAAATGCATTGTGGCATTATTATACAAATGATTTAGCTGATTATTGGAAATATATATTGAACAAATAAATTTAAATTGGTACACATGATACAATTTGCATATTTGCATATGGCATCTTCACATAAATATTTTAAATTGCTATGCTGACATAATTTCATATTTAATAGTTATAAATGAAGAACGGAAATCTCCCTGAATAGTCCATTAAATTAAGGTCTCACTGTGTGATTCATCAATTAGTAAATCATTTTCATTGCAAACTTTGCTTTCCTGCAGTTTTTTTGCATGAACATTTTGCAGGCAAATTGTGTTGATGCCTGATCCTTCTTACAAAATTTAAAAGAGGGCTGTCCAATTTAAAATATGGACTAAATTAATTTCCACTACCCACTCAGCCTAATGTGCACTCTCTGGTTTACTACATCCAAGTGAAGAGCTTTAGAACTTCTCTCTTTTCTTTCCTTCTTTTTGAAATTCTTTTCAGAAGAACATTATGAGCCTCAGAAATGCTAAGGTGAGGCTGGAGGTGCTGAGTACCATTTTGACAAACCTGGAACGCTATTTCTACAAATTTACAGCTTTAGACTACGATTCCTGGTTCTTAAATAAACTAAAATTCCTTCTGCCTAGCATAAATGTGAATTTGTTGCAGCTGATACCACTGGATGTCAGTTATTCTGCCTACAGAGCCATGTAAGTATGAACTTTCCTCCCCCAGCCTCATGGCTCCCCTTAAGATCAATCTACTCAAGGTTTCATCCCTCTTTGTATATTAAATTCCAAGTCTCCTATTGAGGTTAATGGATTGGCAAAAGGAAGCCCTTCGTGTGGCCAAATGTATGTGGAATTAGCTGCCATAATATATTTGATGTAATATTTTTATTTTAATGTTACATGGTTTTGATCTTCAGATGGCTTTGCAGGAGAAAGAGAAGTTTGTTACAATCATAGAATCACAGAGTTGGGTGGGATCTCAGAGATCTTCTAGGCCAAGGGTCTGCAACCTTAAACACTCAAAGAGCCACTTTTCCCAGAGAAAAGAAAACACTGGGAGCTACAAAACATGTGTGCGCACATGTGCATGCGCAAGGGGGAGAGCTTGATTGAAAAGTTTAATTAAAAAGAAATAGAGGCTGCTGTGCATGAGTTCTCTCTCTCTCTCCCTCCCTCCCCCCTCTCTCTCTTTCTCCCCCCTCTCTCTCCCTCTCTCTGATCTTCTGCTCACTTGGCAAGCCGGCTTCAAACTGTTCTCCAACAAGCTGACACACATTCTTATTGGGCTGGCTCTCTCCTGCCCTTCCTGCTTCCTGTGTCCTGCAGAGTTGCAGCCAAGGCAGGAGCCCCGCCCAATAAGGTTGTCAGCTCATCGGAGAACAATGTGAGGCCACTCTCTTTTTTACACACACACACACACACAGAGAGAGAGAGAGAGAGAGAGAGAGAGAGAGAGAGAGAAGGGAAATGCAAGTGCCTCTCTCTGTCTCTGTCTCTGTCTCTGCAAATGGCAGAAGAGGCTGGGAGCCACAGGAAAAGGCTCAAAGAGCTGCATGCGGTTGCCAACCCATGTTCTAGGCTAACTGCCCTGCTCAGTATAGGGTCGTCTTTGACAAATGAACATCAAATCTCTGTTTGTAGACTTCTAACCAGCCAACTTGTTGTCATGGCTAAGGCACCAAGCTTAAAACTGGGAGATCATGGGCTTGGGCATGAAGCCAGCTGGGTGGCCTTGGGCCAATCACTCTCTGTTTGCCTGGGAAGAAGACAAGGACAAACTGCTTCTGGAAAATCTTTGCCAAGAAAACTATAGTTTCTTATCTGGGCAGTCACCAGAAGTAAAAAAAATGAAAGCACAGATACAGGTAGTCAGAATCGGAATCAGAAGTTGGAAGGGACCTTCTAGTCCAACCCCTCGCCTAAGCAGGAGACCCTACACCATTTCTGACACATGGCAGTCCAGTCTCCTTGAAAGCTTCCAGTGATGAAGCTCCCACAACATCTGAAGGCAAAGTGTTCCATTGGTTGATTGTTCTCACTGTCAGAACTAGTCAGTTCATCTAATTCCCTGGGAGTCATGGAATACAGTTTGGGTTTTGGCTCCAGGGACAATTTCAATGGCACAGTCTGTGGGTTGATGAGTTCATCTGAGCCCCTTTCACTGAACACTTCAGCCAAATCATGGTATTCCTTAGGTATACCTCTCAATGGCTTGCTCTTTGCGGCCTCTGCCATTTCTCAGTTTGACTCTCCTTTTTGTTCATTACGGCTACTAGATGGGGTTTTCTGTTCCTTTGGGAACCTTAACCACCCGCCCCACCAGTTCATCTGTGGGTTCCATTTTTTCAGCCACAACAGTCTTAGGAAAAGGGGCCATTCCATGCCAGGTGCCACCATAAAGGTTAAAGTCTCAGAGTGGCTCCCCATGGAGCCCAGGAGTTCAGTGGCAAAATTGGCTGGGACACCTCCAGCGGTGGACACGTCTAGCTGGCAGAATGCAATTGGGTTCTTCAATCTCTTTAGGCAGATCCCCAGCTTTCCACTAGGGTAGGGCTTATTAAACATCTGGTGCACCCTGAGTCTAGTAGGACCTTCAGAGCTACTTTTGTCCCCATGCCTGGGATTAATGGTTCTATGGGCATGGTTAGTGACACGATCGGCTCACTTACCAGGGGGTCATCATTGTAGTCACTGTCAGATGTCCCCAGCTCTTTCTTCAGTGAAGTCAGGGTTCCCCCTCCTGATTTTGGGGAGGGATGGAACTCTATGACCTCCATGTTCTTCATGGCTGTATTTTTTGGGCACTGGAAGGGCTTGGGCGGTTTTCTCCCCAATGGTCGATCTGCCTTTTTTGCAGAGGTTCTTATGTGGCATTCTACAGCCCGGTGGCCTTCCTTGCCACACTTGAAGCAGGTGGTTAAGCTCAGCATGGCTGCCAGAGGCTTTGTTGCTTCCCTTTTGCCTTCTGGTGGGGATCGTCTCCACATTTTGCTAGATCAGTGCTGATTCCAAGCTTGGTTGATCTCTGCTTCTTCAGTCAAAATGCACCAGTCATGGAAGCGGGCAGGGGCCTCTCAGGCAATGCAAGCATGGTATAGATCATCGTTAAGCCCATCTTTGAAACAACTCACCAGGATGTTTTCCAGCCAGTTGAGGCGGCACACCAGGTCCCAGAACTCTTTGGTCTATTCAGCTATGGAGTGGCAGCTTTGCCTCACCATCTTGATGCAGTCCTGTACCTTCCAATCCAATAATGGGTCTTCAAATCTCTGTCTCAGTACTACCACAAAGCGGTTGAAGTTTCAGAGCTCCTGTGTGTCAGCGTTGTATAAGGTCACCATCCATCTGGCCACAGCACCTTTCAGGGCAAGGGTGATGACCCTGACTCTGGCTCCTTCATTGGGAAGTTCCCACCCGTACTCCTGCATATAGGTGAGGACGTGGATGAGGAAGAATCCCAGTTGTTGAGGGTCTCCATCAAACTTAACGCCAAGGGGGTGTGCTCCAGGCACAGAGCTCCCCTTCTGCTGACTCTCTGGACATTACCCCTGGCTGGCACGATTCGAGCTGGGGTAGCTGTGGTGGTTGTCACCCCTCCTGCAGAAGCTGTGGTGTCTGCCAAGGTCTTGGGAATGGGGGACTCACTTCCCCCCCACGCAGACCCATCTGCCAGTTCCTCACTTGCTTCTCCAGGACTGCCAGCTTCTTGCCCTTTCAAGTTCTGGAAGGCTTCCACCATCAAATTTATAACCCGCTTTGGGAACTGGTCAGCTTAGCTTGGCTCTTCACCTGCCTCGTCATCAGTGTAGACTAGCTCCATTTCACACTTCCGTCCCAGTTTCCTGCTTCCATGGGTGAGAGTAACCTTTCGGATTCTCCCTTCCCAGTCCTCCTTTTTCCCAATGCCAAGGGACCTTCTTGGCTTTGGGAGATTTTCCATGGAGGCAGCTTCCCCCATCCACTTGGAGGGGCTTTCCTTGGGGTGAGTCTCTGCCCATCACTCAGCCTCCTTCTGCTTGCTGCCATGGTTGGACATTATGTTCACAGTCCCTGCAGTAAGACTGTGATCCCTCCGGGTTGGCCACTTTGCAGATCTTGCCTAATGTAAGGTCCTGCCTCAGCTAGTATTCCCAAGAAAGCAGAACTCTTGAAACTGGCATCGTTTCAACAAGAACTTTAATTGAGAGACAGTGAAAGCAGAAAGACAAGATCTGAATAATCCCTGCACAAAAAATTACATTAAAAACTCTCCTTTCAAACCCCTCCCCAGTGCCCAACTGTCCAGTTTGACTTCAGCCAATGCACAGGTGTGAAGCTGTTATGGGAACTGGAGCAATAAGGCATGGTTCTCAGGCATTTCAATTTCTTCCTGGTGTCTTCTCAGCAGAGTAGAGATAAAGCAGATGGCCCCAGGCACATTCCTCCCCACAAACTAAAGGAAATACATCCCAGAGCCCACAAGACTTCCTCCCTCTCAACAGAGTACAACCTTCCCATTCCCAACAGAATGGCAGAGCCCTGAGAATAAGGTCTGAGAGGATCTGACAGTCCTCTAATAATCTTTGTTGCTCTTCTCTCCACTTTTTCTAGAGTCTCAACATCTTTTTTATAGGGCGAAGACCAAAATTGGTTGCACTGTTCTAGATGTGGCCTTACTAAGGCTAAAGCCTTAGAATGGTATTAGTCCTCAACTTATGACCATAATGGAGACTGCCTATTATAGTTACAAGTGATAACATCCTCACTTAATGTCCCCCACCCCTTGCTTTCCCTAATGCAGCATTAAACAAACATGTGGGCCTTTAAGGAGCGCATGGGGTGCCACATGGGTGGGGGAGGCCCTGGAAGGCTTGGCACAGGCCCAGACCCATCTGCCTCAGACCTCTCAAGGCTCTTTTACCCTGGAGCACCTGTGGATCTGCTCCCAACCTGGCCACTTAGCTATCCAAAAGAACTAAAATCAGGTAATAGTAGCTCTCACATGCACATGGGGAGCTGTTAGAGCTTGTAAGCCAAGGCCCTTAAAAACAAAGGCAGCCTGGGTAGGAAAGCTGAGCCTTGCATCATCCAAATGCCTTTCTGCAAAAAGCAGAGCGTTATGTTGGGTGCTTCTGGGCCCTGGAGCTGATTGAGGAGTAGCCAAGTCTCTTGGTAACTGGGTGGAAAGCAAACTGAGGCCCATAGGCTGCAGGCAGCCCTCACAAGCCAGTAGCTTGTAAGGACCTGCCTGAGTTAAACCTCCCAAGAAAGCAGAACTCTTGAAACATGCATCATTTCAACAGGAACTTTTATTGGGAGATGCTGACTACAGGAAAATAAGGCAGGATCTGAGGGTTTCAATTCAACATTGAAATCCAACCCCCCCCCAACTGTCTATCCGGTCAGTTCAAACAGAGCCAATCCAAATGTGTCAAATTGTTGTGGAAAAGAACCAATTAGGCACCGCACTCAAGGTTGACAGGTCCCTCCATGGCCTCTTCCCTCCACCTGGAGATACGGCAGATGGCCGGAGAAACATTCCATTCTCACCCCGAGAAAGAGATACTTCAAAGAGAAAAGAACAAAGCAAAGGAAATACACTGTAGAATACCCATAGGACCCTCCCCCCAACAGAATGGCAGAACCCAAAAAAGGGAAGAAGGGAATAGGTAAAAGAGGGAAAGGGGGTTCTGACATGCACCCCCCCCTTAAAAAATGAGAGATCCACCTGGAAAAAGACAAAATAATAACAGGAAGATAAAAGTAAACATAACGATTAGTCTGGCTTGTCAGGGTACCGAGCATGGAATCCTTTAAGTAACCTAGGGGCTCTCACATGCTTTTTATGGACCCACTCATTCTGGGAAGCTGAGAGGTCTTTCCAGGCCAGTAAATATTGGGTTGATCCATGGTGTTTCCTGGAGTATAAATTTCTTTAATTTCAAAATGTTCTTCTCATTCCACCATAATAGGTTGTGGTGGGGAAGGCTCAGCTGGTTTTAAGGGCATATTCAACTCTGGTTTTAGTAGGCTACAGTGAAACACTGGATGAACCTGTCTTAAGGTTTTTGGGAGCTCCAGTTCTATTGTGACTGGGTTAATGATGCATTTGATGGGGAAGAGTCCCACAAATTTTGGCCCTAGCTTCTTAGAGGGTTGTAAGGATTTCTGGAAACTTGTGGAAAGGGATATCCTGTTCCCCACTTTGAAAGACTTTGGCTCCACCTGTTTTTTGTCTGCCTGCACTTTATAAGCTTCTCTAGCCTCATTTAACACTTTTCTAACTACTGGCCATGTATTTTGTAATTGGGTAATCCACTCCTTTAAGGATGGGATGGTTGGTTCATTGGCTGGCAATTCAGGCATTGGGTTGAAACTCTGACCTGTAGCCACCTGGAATGGGGTGTAGCTGGTATTGGAGTGCACTGCGTTGTTGTAGGCCACCTCAGCAAAATGCAATAGGTCAGTCCAATTATCTTGTTGATAGTGTCACAAGTTCCGACTAATGAAGCACTTCAAAGAACTTTCAGGCATGTTTCCTAAAGTCTTTATTTGCAGAGCTACAAATTATGCCGGTCACCATTGGACTAATTGATGCCAGAATCTGAACTTCCGGTCGCTGGCATCAAGCTTTCCGTGCTCAACCCCTCCCTTCTCATGCAGTCACAGGTCACATTATCCAATTAGTGAGAAGGTCAAACGTTTACTTCCTCTTTCTTTCCCGGGCTTTTTTCCCCCGCCCAGTCTAAGCTAAGTATTAACCCAATAAATGCCAGACAGTTTTGCATATTGTCAAAGCAAGAATATACAGTATTTGCAGCATTGACAGATAGTTTATAAAGCATCTTAGGTATTGTTCTAGTACTGAATTGGTTCGTTCTGTCCCCCCATTCATTTGCAGATAATGACTAGATGACAAGCCCTGACAGGTACCTAGCAGAATCAAAACAACTTTCCAGAACTCCGAAGTGAATTGGACCCTCCTATCTGATATTATGCATTGGGGGCTCCATGCAGTCTGTATATGTGCTGCACAAACCCCTTAGCTATAGCTTTAGCAGTGGGGATCTTTTGGCACGGTATAAAGTGGACCTGCTTGGAAAACAGATCTGTCACTACCCAAATGACAGTATTTCCAGCGTTTTCCGGCAGTTCTATGATAAAATCCATTGAGATCTCTCTCCAGGGTATTGAAGTGCTTGCTACTGCCTGCAGTAGCCTTACCTTGCCTCCGATTTGCTGCAGCACAAATGGGGCAGCTGGTTATATAGCTTTCTATGTCCTTTTTTAGGGATGGCCACCAGAATTGTCTCTTTACTAAGTGGAGGGTTTTCACAAATCCGGTGTCCAGCTAACTTTAGTCATGGCAAAGTTGCATAAATTTTAGTCTTTAGGCTGCAAGTACATACAATTTCCCCCCTACTCATGGCAGCCTATTATTCATTGTGCAGAGATTTTTGTGATCACAAAATCATTCATCCTTTTCTAGTGCTTGTCTAAACTATGCTGTGCTGTCCAGAGGCTCCTGTTTCTTCGTTTGTGCTCTCATGGTAATGGGGGCAGCTAATTGTTTGGTGGTAATAGTGACTTAACCACCTTGGCTTTTACATTGTTGTATTGTGGCATTCTTGATAGAGTATCTGCTAGGAAGTCCTCCCCCCCCCCAGATTAATGCCGGATGGAAAATTGAAGCGATGGAAGTGCTGGAATCACCAAGCTTGTCTGGGGGATAGCTTCCTTGGGGTCTTTAAGGCTTCAACGTTTTTGTGACCTGTCCATACTTGAAAGGGGATTTTATTCCTTCCAGGAAGTGCCTCCAAGTGAGGAGGGCCCAACGCAGAGCATACACTTCCTTCTCCCACCTGTGTTCTGTCTCTATGAGTTTCTCTGAGGTGGAGGCACAAGGCTGCAACTGGCCTTCCTGGTTTTCCTGCAGTAATACCATTCCCACTGCAATGTCACTGGCATCAGCCAGAATAACAAACAGTTTCTCTAGGTATGGGTGTTTAAACACCAGTTTGGCAGAGAAAAACCTTTTTAACTTTTCAAAAGCCGCCTGACATTCCGTAGTCCATTTCAAGGGCTGACTGGGTTTCAGCTTTCCTCCACCTTCATTTTTAACAAATTGGCAATTTGCATGAATGAGGGAATGAACTGCTGATAGAAGTTGGCAAAACCCAGGAAACTTTGCAATTGCCTCCTAGTTTGTGGCAGTGCCCATTTGAGCACAGCGCACACTTTCTCTGGATCCATCTCTACCCCTTTATGGGAAATGCAGTGGCCCAAGTAGTAAATCTTTTCTTTGTGGAATTCACATTTTGAAAGTGTAGCATAGACTCGGGCTGCCCTAATTTGACATGCTCCTCTTTCATTTCAGTATAAATTAGGATGTCATCTAACTATACCAAACCCCCTTGTATAAGTGCTCATGGAGGACCTCATTAATTAGCTGCATGAAAACAGTGGGTTCAACTTGCAACCCAAAGGGGAGCACTTTGAATTGGAAGGATCCTAGGGGACAGTTAAACATAGTTTTCCATTCATCTCCTTCCTTGATTCTAACCCGGTAGTATGCCTCCCGCAAGTCCAGTTTAGAGAAAATCTTCCTCTTTGAGAGGTGGGCTAGCATGTCTTTCATGAGTAGCAAGGGGTAGATATTGTTTATGCACATTGCATTCAGAGATCTATAATCCATGCAGAAGTGCAGAGACCCATCTTTTTTTTCACAGAACAGCACCAGGGTGACCACTTTTTGTCTTGCCGTCTGAATGAAACCCTGTGCCAATTTTTTTTCTATGAACTTCTGCAGCTCCTCTAACTCCTGGGGGGTTATCGAGTAGAGTTTGGGTTTGGGCAGCTTAGCCCCCAGAATAATCTCAATGGCACAATCTGTGGGGCAGTGAGGGGGCAACTCATTGGACCGTTC